>NC_087359.1:26772855-27081507 GCF_030014295.1 Loxodonta africana | reverse complement strand
TAGGGTCACTATGAGTCAGAACTGACTCGATGGCACCTATCTATTTATGTGGAGGATTACACTGATTGACTTTCTGATGTTAAACCACCCTTATAATCCTGGTATGAATCTCACTTGATCATGGTGTATGATTTTTTTTTGTATATTGAAGTTTGTTGGACAGTTTTGCATGTGTTCATAAGGGATATCGATCTGTAATTTTCTTTTTTGTGATGTCTTTGCCTGGTTTAGGTATCAGGGTTATGCTGGCTTCATAGAAAAGTTCAGTTGTGTTCCTTTCTCTTCTACGTTTCTGAGGAGGTTGAGAATTGGTGTCAATTCTCTGAATTTTGGGTAGAATTCTCCAGTGTAGCCACCTGGTCCTTTTTTTTTGTTTTTTTTTTTTTGTAGTTTTTTCGTGACATCTTCAATCTCTTCTTTTGTGATGTCTCCATTTAAACTTTCTACCTCTGTTTGTGTTAAGTCGGTAGGTAGTATGTTTCTAGGAATTTGTCCATTTCATGTAGGTTTTCAAATGTGCTGGAGTATAAATTTTCGTCTGTGTTGGATCAGTTGCAATGTTGCTAATTTCATTTCTCAATTTGGTTATTTGCCTCTTCTGTTTTTTTTCTTTTGTCAGTCTAGCCAGTGGTTTGTCTAGTTTATTGATCCTTTCAAATGACCAACTTCTGGTTTTATTAATTCTTTCAATTGTTTTTCTACTTTCAATTTCGTTTATTTCTGCCCTGCTCTTAATTTATTTCTGGTAGCTTTTGGCTTTTTTTGCTCTTCCTTTTCTATTTGTTCAAGTTGTTTGTTTAGGTTAATGATTTTGGATCCTTCTTCTTTAATGTAGGTATTTATTACTATAAATTTCCTTCTGAGTACTGCTTTTGCTGTGTCCAAAAGGTTTTGATATGTTTTCATTTGATTATAGAAATTTTTAAATTTCGCTTTTGATTTCTTCTATGACCCAACAGATTTTTAGTAATGTATTACTTAGTTTTCATGTATTTATTTTTTTCCCCTTATTTATCCTGTTGTTGATTTCTAGCTTCATACCACTACGGTAAGAGGAGATGCTCTGCATGATTTCAATCTTTTCAAATTTGTTGAGACTTGTTTTGTCACCTACCATATGGTTTATTCTGGAAAATAATCCACGTGCGGTAGAGAAGAATGTGTATTATTCTGAAGCTAGAAGGAGTGTTCTAAATATGTCTGTTAGATCCAATTTGCTTATGGTTTTATTTAAGTTCTCGATGTTCTTAGTGATTTTCTTTTTAAAATGTTCTATCACTGAAAGTGGTGCTTTGAGTCCTCTACTATTATTGTGGAATACTCTATTTCTCCTTTCATACTGGGCAGTATTTGTTTCATGTATTTTGGTGCATTGCTGTTAGATGCATGTTATGGATTGAATTATGTCCCCCAAAATGTATGTCAACTTGGCTAGGCTATGATTCCCAGTATTGTGTGACTATCCACCATTTTGTCATCTGATATAATTTTCCTATGTGTTGTAAATCCTGCCTTTATGATGTTAATGAGGCAGGATTAGAGGCAGTTATGTTAATGAAGCCGGACTCAATCTATAAGATTAGATTGTCTTAAGTCAATTTCTTTTGAGATGTAAAAGACAGAAACGAGTACAGAGACATTGAGACCTGTACCACCAAGAAAGAAGCTCCAGGAGTGCAGCATATCCTCCGGACCAGAGGCCCCTGTACTGAGGAGCTCCTAGGCCAGCGGAAGATTGATGACAGGGACCTTCCTCCAGAGCCAACAGAATGAAAAGGCCTTACTTGGAAGCTGGCACACTGAATTTGGACTTCTAGCCCCCCAGACTGTGAGAGAATAAACTTGTTTGTTAAAACCATCCACTACTGGTATTTCTGTTATAGTGGCATTAGATAATTAAGACAGTGCATATGTATTTATACTTATGTCTTCTTGCTGAATTGACCCTTTTACTATTATGTAATGACCTTCTTCATCTCCTGTAACAGATTTTGATTTAAAGTCTATCTTATCTGTTATCGGTATAGTCACTCTGCTCTTTTTGTTTATTGTTGCATTGAATATTTTTCTCCATCCTTCTGTTCTTAGTCTGCTTGTGTCCTTATGTATAAGGTATGTTTCTTGAAGAAAGCAAAAGGATGATCACGTTTTTTTATCCATCCTGCCACTCTCTGCTTTTTGCCTGGGGTGTTTAACCCATTTACGTTTAAGGTTATCACTGAAGACAAAATGTCTACATCATTCATTTTGTTATTTTTTGAGTGTTTTTATCTTCCTTGTTTTACTATTCTGATATTTCTGTTTGGATGCTTTCCCAGGAGAAGACTTTAAGTTCTTTCTTTTCTTCTGAATGTTTCTTCTTGGCCATTTCTTAGTGGTTACCACATATGCTGCATTACAACATTTACAATTACTACAACATTTAACATATGAGCAACAGTTAACATACAACCTTAACATAATAAACCTATTTCTGATAAATTCCTCCCTCACTTCTGTTAGGTGTCTCCACTAACATCATTATACAACCTATATTTGATAAGTTTGTATTTCTGTCTTAATGCTCTTGACTTTCCATCTGGAGTACTCTCTTGAGTAATACTTGCAAACCTGGTCTGGTGGTGGCAAATTCCCACAGTTGCTGCTTGCTTGTGAATGTCTCGATTTCCCCTTTGTTTCTGAACAACAACTTTGCTGGATAAAGAATTCTTCGTTGGCAATTGTTTTGGTTCAGCATTTTATACATGTCATTCCATTGTCTTCCGGCCTCTAGAGTTTCTGGGGAGAAACTGCTGATTCTCATGAAAGACCTCGCTATGTTAAATTGCATTTTTCTCTTGCTGCTTTCAGAATTCTCTCCTTGCTTTTGGTTTTCAAGAATTTTTTAGGATTATGGTGCCGTTATCTTTTTGTGGCTCTTTTGATGCGGATTTGTGTAGTTTCCCGTATTTGAAGGCTTGGTTTTCTGCTCAGGTCTGGGAAATTCTGATTATCTCTTAGAAAACTGAATTTGTGCCTTTATTGTTGCCATGGTGCTCTGGGTTGAGGAGTTCTGGATGCTTTATCTCTGGATTTCAATATATGTTCAAAGGAGCGGGGTTTTAGGTGGTTACAAATGCTGATGTAGGTGGTGGGGATCGACTTTTCTGTGACTACAGTGAGGGGTTCTCTTTATCCCTCATCAGTGCTCCTGCACAGCACACAAGGTATCCTGCTACGGGTGGGGACTGCCTCCTGTGCGCCAGCCAGTCTGCAGTACTCCCCTCATGCCGCTGCCCTTGCCAATCCTCCTGGTTCTAGTGCCTGTCCGTTTTGGTCCTCTGTGAGACACAAGAGCACTCTCACACAGTACCATGTTCCCCCTTCACCCACTCCCAGCTGAGCAGGCCGCAAACTCTCACGGTCAATTTGTGCCGCCTTAAAAAAAAAAATCCATTTCATTTCACTAATGCCTAGGATATCAATCTTAATGTGTTCCATTTAATTACTGACAACTCCAAATTTTTCCAGATTCATACTTCATACATTCCACGTTCAGATTATTAATGGATGTCTGCAGCTGTTTCTTCTCATTTTGAGTCATGTCACATCAGCACATGAAGGTTCCAAAAGCTTGACTCTACCCACGTCATTAAGGTTGACTCCCTAGTAGTGCAGTGGTCAACAGCCTGGCTGATAACCAAAGGGTCAACAGTTTGAATCCATCACCTGCTCCTTGGAAAGCTATGGGGCAGTTCTACTCTGTCCTATAGGGTTGCTATGAGTCAGAACTGACTTGACAGTAATGAGTTTGGTTTTTGGTCTTCTACTTTGAGGAGGCAGCTCTTCCCCAGTCATATTTTGAGTGCCTTCCAACCTGAGGAGCTCATCTTCCAGCACTGTATTAGACAATGGTTCATTGCTATTCATAAGGTTTTTACCGGCCATTATTTTTTCAGAAGTAGACTGCTAGGTTCTTTATCCTAGTCTATCTTAGTCTGGAAGCTCCACTGAAATCTGTCCACCAAGGGTGATCCTGCTGATATTTGAAATACCGGTGGCAAAGCTTCCAGTATTTCAGCAACACTCAAGCCACCACAGTACAACAAACTGACAGACTACTATCCTGGGAATGACAGATTGAAGAGGAATGGTACTTCAAAATCTATCTTGAAGTACAATGCTGTCAGTGATAGGATAATATCCATACACCTACAAGGAAGACCAGTTAGTACGACTATTATTAAATTTATGCACCAACCACTAATGCCAAAGATGATGAAATTGAAGATTTTTACCAACTTCTGAAGTCTGAAATTGGTCAAACATACAACCAAGATGCACTGATAATTAATAGTAACTGGAATGTGAAAGTTGAAAACAATGAAGAAGGAACAGTAGTTGGAAAATATGGCCTTGGTGACAGAAACAATGCCAGATATTGCATGAGAGGATTTTGCAAGACCAACTGACTTATTCATTGCAAATACCTTTCAACAACAACATAACATTATACACATGGACCTCGGTGGATGAAAACACAGGCATCAAATCGACTATATCTGTGGAAAGAGAAGATGGAAAAGCTCAACGTTGTCAGTCAGAACAAGGCCGGGGCCGACTGTGGAACAGACCATCAGCTGCTCATATGCAAGTTCAAGCTGAAGCTGAAGAAAATTAAAACAAGGCTATGAGAACCCAAATACGACCTTGAGTATCCCACCTGAATTTGGAGACCATCTCAAGAATAGATTTGATGCACTGAACACTAATGACCAAAGACCAGATGAATTGTGGGGAGACATCAAGGATATCAACATGAAGAAAGCAAGAGATCATCAAAAAGACAGGAAAGAAAGATAAGACCAAAATGAATGTTAAAAGAGACTCTGAAACTTGCTGTTGAATGCAGAGTAGCTAAAGCAAACGGAAAAAAGATGAAATAAAAGAGCTGAACAGAAGATTTTACCTGTGTTTTACTGACTACGCAAAGGCATTTGACTGACTGGATCATAACAAATTATGGATAACATTGCAAAGAATGGCAATTGCAGAAAACTTAATTGTGCTCATGCATAACCTGTACATAGATCAAGAGGCTATCATTTGAACAGGGCAAGGGGACAATGAATGGTTTAAAATTGAGAAAAGTGTGCGTCAGGGTTGTCTGCTTGCACCATACTTACTCAATCTGTATTTTGAGCAAGCAACAAGAAGCTGGACTACATGAAGAAGAATGCTGCATCGGGATTGGAGGAAGACTTGTTAACAACCTGCAATATGCGGATGACACAACCTTGTTTGCTGAAAATGAAGAGGACTTGAAGCATTTACTGATGAAGATCAAAGACTACAGCCTTCAGTATGGATTTCACCTCAACATAAAGAAATAAAATCCTCACAACTGGATTCACGCCAAATGGAGAAAAGACTGATGTCAAGGATTTCATTTTACTTGGATCCATAATCAACGCCCACGGAAGCAGCAGTAAGGAAAACTATACATTAAAAATCCTGCATTGGGCAAATCTGCTGCAAAAGACCTCTTTAATGTGTTAAAAAGCAAAGACGTCACCTCACTATGGTGCGCCTGACCCAGGCCACGGTATTTGCAATCATTTCATATGCATGCGAAAGCTGGGCAATGAATAAGGAAGACGGGGGAGGAATCGATGCCTTTGAATTGTGGAGTTAACGAAGAATACTGAATACATCATGGACTTCCAGAAGAATGAACAAGTCTGTCTTAGAAGAAATATAGCCAGAGTGCTCCTTGGAAGCAAGGATGGCAAGACTTCACCTCGTGTACTTTGGATGGAGGGATGAGTCCCTGGAGAAGGACATCATGCTTAATAAAGTACAGGGTCAGCAAAAAAGAGGAAGACCTTTGACAAGATGGGGCTGATACAGTGGCTGCAACAATGGACACAAACGTAACAAGGATTGTGAAGATGGCGCAGGATTGGGCACTATCTCATTCTTTTGTACATGGGGTCCCTATGAGTCAGAACTGACTTGACAGCACCAAACAACAAAATCCAGCTGGTGCTTCCTCAGACTAGCTCCTTCTCTGTGTTCCCTGCTTAGGGTGTTACCAGCTCCATTCCAAAATGGCTGTGATGAGTGAGTGCTCCTGAGGTTAGTCGGAAGGATCTCTTAACTTCTATGCTGACCCTGTTCTTCCTCTTCCCCGCTTCTAGGCTCACCCCGATTCTTCAATTCCTCAGCTGCTGCCTGGAGGTCTGAGATCTCAGTCTGCCTTTTTCAACTCATTTTCAGCTGGTTAGTTGGTGGCGGAATAAATGGGAGCACTCACTCACTTCTCCATCTTGCTCCCTAGGCAAATGTCTTGTAAGTGGTTTTCAGTTACATTAGTTTTGACAAATTTTTAACCAAAATATCTATGAACAAGGCAAAGAATGTTATAAATAAGATGCAAAAGATACATAGTGAATTTTCATTTTGGTAGAAATTCCCTTGCAGGTATTGGAACTTACTTAATCATTTCTTCATCAGAGATGACGGTTTCAATTTTCTGCTGGGGTTCTGCAAGCAAGGCCTCCAAACCACGAACAGCACCTTTCTTGAATAGCACTAGTGGTTCTGTCCCTTGTATTGAATGTATCCTATATACCTCAGCTGCCAACTGTAAGAACATAACCATATTTTAATTTTTATTCTTAAACAATTATCACCTAATAGAATAAGAACATTTATTGAAGATTTACTTTTTAAGGGACTGATTTGTTTTCATTTTGTTTTATAATTGTATGTGGTTCCAAAGTCAAATCTACAAAACACATTTGCTCATCTAACTTCCGTTCCTATCTCCTCTACCCTGTCCCAGCCTTCTCCCAAAGGCAATCACTTTTATTTATTTTTGGTTTATCCTTCCATGTGTTTTTCTTCCAATAAGCAAATATTTACATGCATATTCGTATTCAAAGGTAGCATTCTATATAGTTTTCTGCAACTTTTTTTTTTCCACTTAACAGTATATGCTGGAGATCATGCCACAGTGATATACATATATATAAACCCAAAACCAAACCCAGTGCTGTCGAGTTGATTCTGACTCATAGCGACCCTATAGGACAGAGTAGAACTGCCCCCATAGAGTTTCCAAGGAGCACCTGGCGGATCTGAACTGCCGTCCCTTTGGTTAGCAGCCGTAGCACTTAACCACTATGCCACTGGGGTTTCTCATATATATATACATGTATACATATACACATTTGGGTCCAGAACAATTCTTCTTCCAGAATTTACAAGCATTTTGTCAGGTTCTGCCACCAAACGAAAAAAAAAAAACCTGTTGCTATTGAGTTGATTCTGACTCATAGCAACCCTATACGACACAGTAGATCTGCATCACAGTTTCCAAAGAGTGCCTGGCAGATTCGAACTGTGGACCTTTTGGTTAGCAGCCATAGCACTTAACCACTACACCACCTGAACAATTCTTCTTCCAGAATTTGCAAGCATTAATCACTATTTTGTCAGGTTCTACTACCGGTCAACTAAAAAACAATGCAAACAACCATCGTCAGCAAAACAACAAAAACACCTAAAATTCTCAGCAGGTTTAGGGGTAGTAATACTTCAAACTCATTAACTCACTACACAACTTAAGTGGCTGACACATAGTACCACCACCACCACATGTCGTTTAGTCAATTTTGACCCATGTGTTTCAGAGTAGAACTGTGCTCCATAGGGTTTTCAATGACTGTGATCTTTTGGAATCAGACTGCCAGGACTTTCTTCCAGGGCAGCTCTGGGTGGATTCAAACCACCAACCTTTCAGTTAGTAGCTGAGCACTTAACTGTTTGTGCCACCAGGGACTCCTTGACACATAGGAGACACCTAATATAAAAGTTGCTAAGTGACTGAAACATAATTCCACTTTTGGTGCCATAGTGGTTAAGTGCTAGGACTGCTAACTGAAAGGCTGGCAGTTCTGATCCGCCAGACACTCACTGGAAACTCTACTGGGCAGTTCTATTCTGTCCTATAGGGTTGCTATGAGTCGGAATCGACTAGACGGTGGTGGGTTTGGTTTTTATACAAGTTACTACTATAAAAACAAAAACCCACTGCCATTGAGTCGATTCCAACTCATAGCAACCCTATAGGACAGAACAGAACTGCCCAGTAGAGTTTCCAAGGAGCGCCTGGCGGATTCGAACTGCTGACCTCTTATACAAGTTAGGCTATAATAAAACACTACCGCCAAGTTACTTAGACTCTCTGAGCCTCATTTTCCTTATTTGTCAAGAAAGGAATGTGGGAAGTACCTAAAAGTGCCTGAAGCATAACAGATTTTCAATAAACAGCTGCTCTTATTAGCTCATCTAATGTACTCATTTCGTGGACAGTTAAGTCCTAAAGTGGTAAAACTTCCTATCTACAGTATGAGTGACTGGAGGCAGGAGGTACAAATAAAGCTACTAGTGCCAAGTTCAAAGCAGTTGTGGTATTATACAAAGATAGATGTCTGCAAGTGCACAAAAAGACGTTAACACTTTATGTGGGGTCAAAAAAACTCCACAGTGTAAAATTCAGGATTGTGTTACTTGCAAGGGTAGAAGTTCAAGGGTCCAAGTGACAACTACAATACATCTGAATTAGCAGTATTGTGAGCTACTTCTTAAAGGGCCAATTGTATTTAGAATTTGGATTTTCAGAACTGGAAGGAACTTCCAAGATTAACCTAGTTTGAGATCCTCATTTTATAGAAAAGTTAATTAACACACTTTAGGTCATTAGTAGAAAGGGCACAGCTAGTCATGGATCTTTTTCAGAGCATATTAATCATTCTTAAAATGTATAATATGTGAATTTGCAGGGTCTGTTCTACCTGTTTTAAGGTAGGGCACAGTGATGTTCATTGGTTCATATAAGGGACTATCTTAAATATCTGAACTCATGGAAATAACTATAAATGCCTCATTCATGAATTACTTAAATCCTCAACCTCATGTAAATGATAAAGTCTGTATTTCCTAACATATTAACTCATGAAGTCAAACACGTTACCAAGATATATTGCAAGCTAACTAGAATGAAGAACCAGTTATAATCTTTATGGTTACTTTCCCAGAGTCTTTAAGATAAAATGACACCTACTACATTACAAATCATTCCATTTCCCCCATAAGTTAAGGAAATATGTTGGAAAATCCAAACACTTACTGTAGCTTTAAATACTTTATCCAAGTTTACATCTTCATTATTCCATATTCTCAAAACCTTAAATCAAAACATACTAGTTAAAAAATACCCCATTTGCCATTTAAATATCTAATAAACATGAACAGTTAATAAATCAACATTTGATGTATGTGTTATATATCCAAAATATCCCATTGTCCATTTGTTGTTGTTAGGTGCTGTCGAGTTGATTCTGACTCATAGTGACCCCATGTGACAAAACAGAAGTACCTGTAGGGTTTTTTTCTTTAGTTAAATTATTTCATTGTGTTTTCAGGGAAAGTGTACACAGTAAATTAGTTTCCAAATTAACAATTTCTACACAATTTGTTCAGTGACATTGGTTACATTTTTTCACAGTGTGTCAATGTTCTCGTTATTTCCATTCTGGTTGTTCTGTTTCCAGTAATCTAGTTTCCCTGCCTCCCTTGCCTTCTCGTCTTAGCTTTTGAGTAAATGTTGACTGTTTGGTCTTATACAAATGATTTTTCAAAGAAGCACAGTACTCATGGATGACCCATAGACTTTTTTAGGTTGTAATTTTTATGGAGCAGATTGCCAGGTCTTTCTCCCAAGGAGCTGCTGGGTGAGTTCAAACTGCCAGCCTTTCAGTTGGCAATTAGGCGCTCAGGCCTTGGATCACCAGAGCTCCTCATTCTCCATTTAAACATATAATAAACACAAACCAAAAAACCAAACCCAGTGCTGTCCAGTCGATTCTGACTCATAGCAACCCTACAGGACAGAGTAGAACTGCCCCATGGAGTTTCCAAGGAGCGCCTGGTGGATTTGAGCTGCCGACCCTTTGGTTAGCAGCTGTAGCACTTAACCACTATGCCACCAGAGTTTCCAAAATAAATACAAACAGCTAATAAATCAACATTTCATTTCTGTGTCATGTATCTTATTATATAAAGGTTTTAAAACTCACCTTGTCATCATGGACAACAATATACTCTCCAGTTTGAAAGTTGCACACAGCTGGACATGTTATAGTTTGACCTTGCTTCACTGACCAGCTCCCCAAAGGTTTCTGATCAGACACCTAACGAAATTTAAGATTAACATTTAATACTTAGACAGTCAAATTCTGACATTAAAAGCCGTTAAATTTACAATCAAAACAAAAGACACCATTAAGAAGTTGTCATTTAACAAATTTTCCAAAAAAAAAAAAAACTTAAAATGAAAATGTAACTAAGTTCTTAAAATGAAAAAATAAGTAACAAAACTTGGCTAATAAACCATAGTAAATTTTAAAACTGTTTCCACTTCGCCTTTGAAAACCAAATTGAACAGACAATTTGATCAGGGACATGGGAAATTTGGTAGAAATAGCTGGGATTGTGTCAATTTCAATTAGCTACTGTTTTCTTACCCAGGAATTGCAAAGCTGTAAATTCCCTTGACAGTCCAGGTAAAAGCTAACGGGATCATTTAATCAGACGAGTCAAAACAAGCAACAGTATAGGGAACTGTTGACAACTTTTCCCAGATCTTCAAAGTAGACAGGTAGGTTTTTAAAGAATCAGAAAAATGTGTTCAGTAGATCCCATAAAAATTATGCTGTCTACCCCCTTGCCGTCAAGCCGATTCCAACTCACAGCAACCCTATGGGACAGAGTAGAACTGCCCCATAGAGTTTCCAAGGAACACCTAGTAGACTTGAACTGCCGACCTTTTGGTTAGCAAAGGTAGTTGTTAACCACCGAGCCACCAGGCTTTTCGGAACGTTTTCTAGAGACCACTAAAAGCAAAATTGGTTAGAGGGCGCGCCGAGTCAGACCTTAGGCTGAAAAGGGGGCGGGGCGTATGGCTTTGCGGGAACTCAACTCCTGACTTAATAGCGTGAACCAAAGTTGCAAACCGACAGGGCACCTAAACTTCAATATTCCCCACCACGCTATCAATAAAGACAAAAAGCATTTTCTCCCCCAAAGAGAGGGGAGATGAGGTGTATAGACGCAGGCCTAATCCACTGTTTTCACCCTGCAAAACTAATGCACTGTTTTCACCCCGTCACTGTCATCCTCTACCGCCCAACCAATTTTCGCTCGACACTTCGGTGGGTAGCTGGGGTGACAGAATCCCCAGAAAGGAATCTTAGCAAGGCACTGGCTTCCTTTCCGAAGCGAAAGTACTGGCTTCACTTCCAAGTGTAGTCCACGTGCCCTCAGACGCTCTGCCCACAACCTGGAAACACGCCTCTAGATTCTAGGCCCCATTCAGCGTCCCGGAGAGGCCAAACAGGCCCTCTGCTAAGCCTGCTCCACAATCTCCTTCCGAAAAAGGAGACCCGAGAAACCTGAGCCTCCGGCTCCGCGCTCAGAAACGGGCGAGGTGGCAAAAGAGATGCTCCGACTCTACCGCCCTCACCTTATAGAGGATGACAGTCCTGCCACTGTCTGTCACCAGAAACTGGTCTGTTTTGTCGCTAGGTTCCACGCCTAGGAGTCCGTCAGGCCCGGCGCCCAGAGGGACCCCCGACAACGTGAATTCTTCTTCCAGGGCTGCCATCTTGGGGAAACCTACGCAGGGCCGAGCATCCTTCCCGGCAGGCCTCGCGCTTTGTCTCGCGATAACCAACGGGCCCAATAGGGTGGACACTTGCCAAATGAGAAACGGGCTCTCGTAGCCTGCGACCCCTGGCGGGTGGAGGGGGCGTGCGGAGGGGGCGTGCGGCTAGGCGAAAACGTCAGTGGGCGGGGTCTAGGGCCGGGGCTTGGGCTATGCACGTAGACTCCGCCTCCCCAGGCCACACCTTCCCGCGAGTCCCGCCTGTGTTCCCTTTTGCAGGGAGACGAAGTCTTTCCTGTAAGGCTCCGAATCTCCCGCGGCGCTTGGAATGTACAGACTTGGGAGAATGAAGCTTGAGTTTAGGAAGTGGCTGAATATAAACTACATTTTTTATTTTACGTTATTTTTTTAAGCTGTCTAGGAATTCCTATTACGGCCTCCTGGGACAGAGTGAAAAAAAAAAATCGTTTCAGATAACAGTTTTGTTGTTGAGTAGATCTGACTTGGCAACCCAGATCGCCAGGCCTTTCTTCTGAGGTGCCTTTGGGTGTACTTGAACCTCCAACCTTTTGGTCAGCAACCGAGCCTGTTAACTGCTCCGCCGAGGAACTCCCTGTCTTCACATGAACTCTCGGTTCAGTGCTGCTTGCTGTTCCCTAAGTGAAATGCCTGATTTGACTAGCTTTACAAACCCAACAAAATAGCTGTGGCCTGTCAGGTCTCCAGGGGTTGTCACTGTCTCTCCTTGTCTCTGCACCATCAGTAAGGTCTGTTACCAAACCAACCAACCCACTGCCATGGAGTCGATTCCAACTTAATAGTGACCCTATAGGGCAGAGTAGAGCTGCCCCGTAGTGTTTCCAAGGAGTGCCTGGCGGATTCCAACTGCTGACCTCTTGGTTAACAGCGGTAGCACTTAACCACTATGCCACCAGGGTTTCCAATAATAATGTGAAAACTAAAAGTGAAGGTGTGCATGCTGTTAGGGAGAAACCATCTAAATGGACAATTACTAAACAAACTGAAATGTACCTTGTGTCACAAAATGCTTCCACATCCGTTTAGGTTAAGCCTCCACATGGATGGCCTTATGTGTGGAGTTTCTTCATCACCAAAACATTGTTGTCGTTGGGTGCCATTGAGTCAATTTTCAACTCACAACGACCCTACATGACAGAGCAGAACTGTCCCATAGAATTTTCTAGGCTGTAATCTTTTCTTTTTTCTTCTTTGAAGGTGAGGTGTCTATATTTGGTTTCTAATAATCCCTTTTTTTTCTTTTAAATGTGTTTTAGGTAGAAAGTTTACAGCTCAAGTTAATTTCTCATACAAAAATTTACACACTGTTATGTGACACTAGTTGCAATTCCTATAATGTGACAGTACACTCTCCCTTTCCATCCCGGATTTCCTGTGTCCATCCAACCAGCTCCTGTCCCTTGCTGACTTCTTATCCTGACTCTGAATAGTAGCTACCCATTTGGTCTCGAGTATATGCTTTTTTTTTTTTTTTTTTTTTATATGCTTGAACTAAGAAGCACACTCTTCACAAGTAGTATATTATGTTTTATAACCCAGTGTAATCTTTGTCGAAGAGTGGGCTTTGGTAGTGGTTTTAGTTCTAGGCTGTAATATTTATGGGAGCAGACTGCCAGGCTTTCCTCCCATGGAACTGCTGGATGAGTTCAAACTGCCAACTTTTCACCTTTCAGTTAGCAGCCAAGAGCTTAACTGGTGCTCCCCTAAGTCTCCTTGCCACACCATTACGACACTCAAAAAAAGATAATATTCCTTCAGCTATTGTGGAGGAAACAAATACAGTAAATTCTTATAACGCTAACAGACTTTTTTTTTTTTTTTTTCTTTTTCAAAGTGACCAAGAAATTTGACTTTGAAAATGTGTGGTCTCTTTGTAGCTGGAAAAGCAACACTGTGTTACGATTTCAGCCTATGGGAAAACCTTCTGTCCCTCCCAGCACAGATAATCAACTCCTCAACTGAACCTTGTTTGGTACGTACTTCCCATATTTCAGTTCTCAGTCTAGACATCTCCAGAAGTCTTCGCTAACTCTCTAAGACTGGATTCAGTGATTTCATGGCACCAGTGCTATTGTAACATGTGTCACCAAGCACTGGGATGACCTACCTACTCATGTAACTCCCTCATTTTATGGTTTTTTCTTTGAAGGAACTCTGTTTTTATCACTAGTGTCTGTCCCATAAATTTATGTTGGACTAATGAATGAACTCATTATGGTGACCTCATGTGCAGAGCAGAACTGCTCTCTGAGGTTTTCAAGGCTGTGACATCTGAGAAGCAGATTGCTAGGCCTGTCTTCTGAGGTGCCTCTGGGTGGGACTGCCAACACTTTGGCTGGGAGCTGAATGCTTAACAATTAGCACCACTCAGGGACTCCATGGGGTTGCCACACTTAGTATCAACTACACGGCAATTAACAACAGTGAATGAATGTCTAACTCTACCACTTAAGTGAAAGCATACTCATAATATTGGATTTGTGCCTTCCCATGTCTTCAACTTCAAGACACTAAAATAGGGATTCTTACACTTTGTGGTTTCAGGATTGCTTTTCATTCTTAAAAATTATTGACCCCCAAAGAGCTTTGATTTACATGAATTATATCTATAGATATTTATTGTATTAGAAATTAAAACAGGAATTTAGAAAATATTTCTTACTTCATTTAAAAATGGTAAAAAACTCAGATAGTTTAGTGCGAAGTGTGGCATTGTACATTTTCGCAAACCTCTTTAACGCCTGGCTCAATAGAAGACTGTCAGATTCTCACATCTGCTTCTGGAATCACTTGTGGCATCACACAGCGTGTAGCTTCTAGACAGCTCTACGGTGCACCGAAAAAGCAAATAACATCTCAGTATTATTATGAAAATAGTTTTGACTTCATGAACATCTGAAAGGATCTTAGGTTTCCCAGGGGTTCCTGGAACACACTTTGAAAACCACCACAGCTATACTTGCACTTTAAGAAGAAGTATGTTGTTATTTTTGTTAGGTGTTGTTAAGTTGTTTCCGACTCATAACAACCTTATGTACAACAGAACAAAACACTGCCCAGTCCTGCCATCCCCACGATTTTTGCTATGTTTGAGCCTATTGTTGCAGCCACTGTGTCAATCCATCTCATCAAGGGTCTCCCTCTTTTTTGGTTGCCCTCTACCTTACCAAGCATGATGTCCTTCTCCAGGACTGGTCCCTCCTAATAACATGTCCAAAGTATGTGAGAGGAAGTCTTGTCGCCCTTGCTTCCAAGGAGAACTCTGGCTGTACTTTTTCCAAGATGAATTTGTTCATTTTTCTGGCCGTCCATAGTACATCCAGTATTCTTCACCAACATCATAATTCAAAGCCATCAGTTCCTCTTCTGTCTTCCTTATTCATTGTCCAGCTTTCCCATGCCTATGAGGTGACTGAAAATATCATGGCTTGGGTCAGGCACACCTTAGTCCTCAAAGTAACATCTTTGCTTCTCAACACTTTAAAGAGGTCTTTGGCAGCAGATTTGCCCAATGGAACACATCGTTTGATTTCTTGACTGCTGCTTCCATGGGTGTTGATTGTGGATCCAAGTAAAATAAAAATCCTGGACAACTTCGTATTTTCGAAGAGCAAGTATAGGAATCAAGGTTAGCTGCATGGGAAGGGAAGGATCAAAACCCCAAAGTCTAAAAAAGAGGAAAGGAGCTAACTTTCTGAAGTCCTGAGTCTGGGTCAGGTGGAAAGCTCCTGAGGGAGCTACAGTAGGAAGAAGAATCCAGAAGTCTCCTGCATTGAGAAGTAGAGGCTGAGCCCTGCCCTCCTGACTCCCAGGAAACCTTAAAAAAAAAAACAACAACACTGCCATTGAGTCAATTCTGACTCATAGCAGCTCTATAGGACAGAGTAGAACTGCCTCATACAGTTTCCAAGGAGCACCTGATGGATTCAAACTGCTGACCTTTTGGTTAGCAGCCATAGCACTTAACTGCTATGCCACCAGGAAACCTTAAGACAAGGAAAAGAACAGCCAGATTAAGAATGCAACTGAACTTCTTATGGATGCTAATTGGAACAAGTTCTGACTCTTACTTTTAGCTCTAGAAAGGATTATGGACTGGAGACAGGTTTTAAAGTATTTTATTTTTTTGGATGGGTTACACATTCTCAAAATTCTAAATGTAAAAAGGGTACACAATGTAAACTCAACCCAATCTCCAGCCGCACTGTTCCCCTTCCCAGGGATGATCCATGTTAGAAATTCTTGCATAACATTTTGGGTAGATTTTCAATACATACAAGTCATATATACATGTGTGTGTGTGTGTATTCGCCCCCCCCCCTTTTTTTAAACAAATGAAAGCATAGTACACCCATTGCACTGCCCTTTCCTTTCTTCACTTAAATAATATGTCTTGTAGGTTGTTTCCTACAAGAACATGAACAGTTTTCTTGTTCTTTTTTCCTGTCGCATAATAGGCAGTAAATTTTGTTGATAGTTTTGTAGTTTCTTGAAATATTCCCTGGTGGTGCAGTGGTTAAGAGCTCAGCTGCTAACCAAAGGGTTGGCAGTTTGAACCAACAGCTGCCCCTTGGAAACCTTATGGGGCAGTTCTACTCTGCTCTACAGTGTCGCTCTGAATTGGAATTGACTTGACGGCAAGGGGTTTGGTTTTATAGAATAGGCAGAGTCCTGATGGCGGAGTGGTTACGAACTTGGCTGGTAATCAAAAAGTTGGCTGATTGAATCCACCAGATGCTCCTTGAAAATCCAGTGGGGCAGTTCTACTTTGTCCTGCAGGGTCGCAATGAGTTGGAATTGACTCGATGGCAATGAGTTTTTTATAGAATAGGTATTGATAATATTTTATTTCTTAGGTTGGGTAGTGAGTTCAGGAAGATGTGTTTCATTATTATGCTTCGTAACTTACATTGTGATAAGTGATAAGGAGGGGAAAATAAAGCTCAGAAAGGGAAAATGAAGTGTGGGTACGTGGGAGGAGAGGGATAGTGGTGTGTGTATGTGACATCTTAGAATGACTATAGAAGCTCTCCTTGAGACGATGTCTTTTGAGTAAAGATTTGAAGGGATGAAACTGCTAATCATGTTGTTAGCTGGGGCAAGAGCATTCTCAGAAGCAAGTGCAAATGCCCTGAGGTACAAGCAGGGAGAGCTGGTGAAGGCTATTGTAGTTCCTGTAGTTATTCAGGTGAGAGATGATGAAGACACCATTGTTAGAGAGACCTTCCTGTCCACCTTCTCTAATGCAAGTCTTCTCCATCATTCTCTAACTCCACGTCCTTTTCGTTTCCTTTTTATCACAGTTAGTAATTATTTATCTCTTTGCACATTTGCCTAGTCTTTTCTACCTTGTCATAAGTTCCTTGAGGGTAGGGAACCCCCGCCCGCCATATGCACCTGCGAGCTCGTCCCTATTTTTTAGCATATAGCAGGCACTTAGTGAAAATGTATTGTTTGACATTGAATGGACAAGTTTACATCTTTGCATTTCTGGCACCAGCATTGTGCCTGATTGGTTGTTGTTGTTAGTTGCTGTCATAGATTGAATTGTCTCCACCAAGAATATCTGTCAGCTTGGCTAGGCCATGATTCCCTTGTATGATTGTGTGATTGTCTACCATTTTATCATCTGATGTGATTTCCCTATGTGTTGTAAATCCTATCACTATGATGTAATAAGATGGATTAGCAGCAGTTACATTGATGAGGTCTATAAAATTAGATAATGTTTTAAGCCAATCTCTTTTGAAATATAAAAGAGAAGTGAGTATAGAGACATGGGGACCTCATACCACCAAGAAAGCAGTGCCGGGAGCAGAGCGTGTCCTTTGGACCTGAGGTTCCTATGCTGAGATGCTCCCAGACCAAGGGAAGACTGATGCATCAGAAGGATCTTCCTCCAGAGCCAACAGAGAGAGGAAGCCTTCTCCTGGAGCCAGAGCCCTGAATTTGGACTTTTAACCCTCCGGACTGGGAAAGAATAAACTTCTCTTTGTTAAAGCCATCCACTTGTGGTATTTCTGTTATAGCAGCACTAAATGCCTAAGACAGCTTGCCTAGTTGCCAGTAGAATGAATTTAGTAAATGTTTGTTGAATAAATCAAACTTACGTTGCAAGCCATCGTAGTAAATAAGAGGTAATGTTGACCTGTTAGACTAAAATAAGACCTACTCGTTGAGAAAACTAGAGCTGCATGTTGCTGCTAGGTATTGTTGAGTTGGTTCTGACTCACAGTGACCCTATGTACAGCAGAACGAAACAGTGCCCGGTCCTGCGCCATCCTCACAATCGTTGCTAAGCTTCAGTCCATTGTTGCAGCCACTGTGCCAATTCACCTTGTTGAGGGTCTTCTTCTCTTTCACTGACCATCTACTGTACCAAGCATGATGTCCTTCTCCAGGGACGGTTCCTCCTGATAACATGTCCAAAGTATGTAAGATGACATCTCACCATCCTCCCTTCTAAGGAGCATTCTGATTCACTTGCATATTCCTCTGTAAACCTCAGTATAAGTTTGGCAAACTATTGAAGAAGGAGGCTGCAATCCTTTGTGGGAGGAACACCAGCTGCAATGAAGGAACTAGGAGTCTCACGCAACCTAGTCTAAGCTAGGAATGGGTCAAAGTATTTTACCTCTGAGATGCATCAATCAAGGTCAATGAGCAGAAACAGAATCTGGCTATCCATACTGGTTGGAGACATGCAAGGGATGGTCTTCAAAAGCAGCTGTGACCCTGTACGTTATACTGTGTGCTGTGGATGTTCTTCTGGGTTGTTTTTCATGTTTATGCTGTCTGGCTGTGAAGACTAGGGGAAGATATCACTTTTCACATTCAATTCCTAGAATAGAACCAGGTGGTAAATACACAATGAAGAAGTCTAATTATATAATGGGTATGAAGGGATGCCTGCCTGTAGCCAAAAGGGAGAATGTTATCCATTATGGATCTTTCATGGAAGGTTGACAGTTGGCGGCATTTACATGGCATGAGTGGGTCATAGTAAGTGCTATGTAAGTAAGTGAGTCATAGTAAGTGCAAAGAATATTTATAGAAGGACCATTCTGCAAATAAGGTGGAAGGTAGGTGTGTGTATCTGTATTTCACCAAATCTCTGTGTTATGTGGAAGCTGTGGTGGTTTTTAAATAAGGTCTAAGATGCTTCAAAGGAGCCCTGGTGGCGCAGTGGTTAAGAACTTGGCTGCTAACCAAAAGGTCGGCAGTTCATATCCACTAGCTGTTCCTTGGAAACCCTATGGGGTAGCTCAACTCTGTCCTATAGGGTTGCTATGAGTTGGAATTGGCTTGACAGCAACTATGTTTTCCAGTTTTAGAAGCTCAAAACACCTTTGAGATAAATGCACAGATCACATTAATGAATTGAAGACTGTAACCAGAACTCAGGCAGACACGCCTGAAGATGGTTTATCCACGGCAGAAATTGGCGATAGAGGAAGAATGTAAGGTCTTTTGTCATAATTTGAGGCATATATTTCCACCCAATGCTAGCACCTGCCCAATGAGTGCCCAAACCAGGAGTATTTAGAATTTGAGCTTCAGCAAACCCCTGTTATTTAATTGTAATAGGACAGATAGTGGGAGAGAAGACCCATGTGAGGAAGTTTTAGTTGGGCGGTCAGAGTTTTAGTTTAGAGTCCACAAGAACCCAACAATCTTCAGGAACAATTTGGGTAACTACTCATCACCAGGGGTCCAAGCAGTGACCACAGTACTAGAAAGGTGAGAGCTGGCAGATGGATGAATAAACAGCCTGGAGAGAGGTCTGGCCACTGGAAGTAGTTTCTAGTCACTGCGCTGGGGATCAGGAGTGAAGTAGGAGCAGGAGAGGGCTCCTGACCTGGCCGGAAACTGCTGGTACTTCCTCTCCTCGTCCCTCAGGTGGGAACTGTGTCAACGCATTCATTTGTTTCACAAGTATCAGTGAGTGCTTTTGCCAGTTACGAGCTGCTGTCAAGTCGACTCCAACTCATGGTGACCCCATGTGTGTCAGAGTACAACTGTGTCCCACAGGGCTGATTTTTCAGAAGTAGATCACCAGGCCTTTTTTCCAAGGCACCTCTGTGTGGACTCGAACCTCCAACCTTTCAGTTAGCAGCTGAGTATGTTAACCGTTCGCACCACGCAGGGACTCCTGAGGAGTGCCTAGGAGCTATGAATTCAGCAATGAACGAGACAGATAAGGTTCCTGTTCCCAAAGAGCTCACAGTCCCGTGGGGGGGGGGGGCAATCTGCTCAAGAAAAGCCTCTTTGAGGGTGGGACCTTTCTGTTGAGATTTGATTAACAAGAAGATTTCTGTTTTGAAAAGATCACCTGGGCTCCTGCAGAATGGCACAGAGGATAAAATTAGGAGCAGAAAGACCAGTTTTGAGGCTGTAGCAGTTGTCTAGATGTGAGATGACGGTGGTTTATGATAGATGGTAATAGTGGAGATAGAAGAACATGGACCAGTTCAGGATGCGATTTGGAGGTAGATTTGACAAGATAGTTGATGGATTGAATGTGAGTGGTGAAAAAAAAATCGAGGGCATGTCCTGGATGCTTGCTTTGAGTGACCAGGTGGCTTGAGGTGTTCTTTACTGAGGTGGGGAGGACTGGGCAGGGGGAAAGAGATTTTCAGGGAGTGGCTGGGGGAGGCCAGACCCAGAGTTCTATTTTGACTGTTTCAAGTTTGAGATGCCAAATAAGCAGTAGCCTGGGCTCCCTTTTTTTTTTGGACTCCCTTGGGCCTACGCTTGCCTTTGTCCAATCTGTAGCCAGTGTGATCTATTCAAAATCCCAAGTTTTTGAAGATTTGAGGAGACTCGTTTTTAAGATAGGTATGCTTCTCTGGGTTTAATTTTATTTAAAAGGAATCATTGAAGATTTTCAGCTAAGGCAGTGGTATTGCTGAGCAAATTCAAATACCAAAATGTTGACCTTTCTCGTTAAACTTCTGTGTATTAATCAGACCTCTCTCAAAAGTCCACCGTCAGGTTGGGCAGTGTAGCTTTCCATGCTAAAAAAGCTGTTTCATTTAGATGTCAATTAGACCTAGCATGTCAGAAAAAAGAGAAAGTTTTATAAAATTATAAAAATTTTGACAATTATAGATCAGCTGCCCAAAAGAATCTGCATATGATACACTATTGACCCACCAGACAATCTGCATTAGCCGGGTGGTTTTTTTTTTTTTTTAATGATCCAAGCACTATCATTTAATTCTCCTCACAGGAGCAAAGCATAATTGTTTTTACAGCCGGCTTGCAGGAAAACAAAGCAGGTTTTTCAGGTCTGACTTCATGTGCACAGTTCTTGTCAAGCAGAGACAACATTTTCTGTTACGCTCACGTGAAGTGTCATTCTTTCTACTTGGGATATTATCAAGGTTTGTTGGAATCCAAGAAAGGGACCTAGGAAGTTGCATTCTTTACAGTTGTTTCCTCTGGCAAACCTGTTTCTAGAAAGAACGTTTTAAAGTACTCCTATTTTTTTTTTTATTCATGCTTTTGGCTAGCTCCTGTGGTTGAAAGGAACAGAGACTCATTTACGTTAACTCAAAATTAAACGAGCTTCATGCAGTGATAGAACTCTAGAGAACTAGCAAATGGCATCTTCCCTGTCTTTCTCATGAGCTACCTGCTTTTTCTCCTGGAGTTTCTGCTTCCATTTTCCTGTATGCTCTCTTTTTCTCATGATTCTTCGGCAGCAGCTTCCATCACCAACTCCTAATTTTATTTTTACACGTTTGTTGTTCAAATTTAATACATGCCACCTGTTATTATTGTTGTCGTCATTGTTACACTTGAAGAAATGAAGGCTCAGAAAGATGAAGTGACTCGTTCCAACATCACACAGGCTGCCCTGCTGTTTTCTAATGCAGCTCACAATAGAGCATCTATGTTTATCAGCTTATCAGATGTTTTTCCCCTGAAATAAGCTTTAAAATGTTTGGGAGCCTGTGATAAATATGTAATAGCAGAGAAAAAATGAGATGACTGTTTGCCTCAGTGAAATATTTCATTGTTTTTAAAAGTAAAGAGTTTTTTTGGGGGGGGGCGGGCAGGGGCAAGAGTAGGTATATAGGAGTTGTATAAGGGAGCCCTGTAGCGGTGGAGCAGTTCAGTATCTTGAACGTGTTGATTCCAGGAAGCTATCAAGACCAAAGCAAGCCCGTTGCCACTGAGTCAATTCCAACTCATAGCGACCCTAAAAGACAGAGTAGAACTGCCCCACAGGGTTTCCAAGGAGTGGCTGGTGGATTCAAATTGCTGACTTTTTGCTTAGAAGCCAAGTTCTTAACCACTGTGCCATCAAGGCTCCTATGAAGCTACACGGGTGATAAAATTGCATAGAGCTACACACTCTCACACACACACGTGAATGCTTGTAAAACTGGTACGAGCCTAACAAGCTCTATGGGTTGTGCTAATGTCCGCTTCCTAGCTGTGATATTGTGCTATAGTTATGCAAGCTGTGGCCATTGGGGTCAGCTGGGAAAAGGGTACACAGGACCTCCTTGTATGTCTTTTTCATACTTCCCTATGAATCTATGATTATTTCAAAATCAAAAGTTAAAACAAACAACAGCAAAAGTAAAGGCTGCAGTGAAGTTCTAAACGATTTGGAGGGTTGTTTTTATACCTTGTCCTTGTTTTGTGTGAGAAATGACCATAATGTTCTCCTTGCGGGGAATGCTCTACTTCCCAGGAATGGCTCTTACATGGCCCAAGCTGTTCACATCTTCCTTTCTGGAGCAGACATGCAATCAATCAGCACACTCTTTCCAAGAAATTAAATGAGAGACAGGAAGGGCTCTGCTGTCCTCACCAAGGTTCTGCAGAATCAGAGAATCGCTGATTCTAAATAACAATGAATGAGAATTTTTACTCTGATTCTTGGTTAAAAAACAAAACAAAACTCCCTGGCACTTCTTTCATGGTTTACAGGAACACTTCAGGTAAAGGCACATTTAATGTTTATCCCTGAAAGCGTGAAAACAAAATGACTTAGAATTGATGTTTGTTTATTCAATTAAATGCAGTTCCTTATGCTCAAATTAGGCTTTTTTTTTTTTTTTTCTGTAGTAGCCAGTCAATGTTTTTGGTTTGATCAGCCAGAGAAGGCAATGAACGTCTAAACAAATCTGAGTGCTTCTTCGTGTCTAGGCTCTCCCTCCAGCCCATTAATGCCCCCAGAAAGGATATTTGCCATATGAATACATTAAACTAACAAAGGGCTTATATGGGAATTGGATGTTAGCAATTGTTTAACAAAGGAGCTCCTGTGGCACAGTGGCTAAAGCGCTCAGCTGCTAACTGAAACGTCGGTGGTTCAAACCCACCAGCTGCTCCGCGGGAGAAAGATGCAGCAGTCTGCTTTTTGTAAAGTTCATAGCCTTGGAAACCCTATGGAGAAGTTCCACTCCGTCCTATAGGGTAGTTATGAGTCAGAATTGACTCGATGGCACACAACAACAATTGCCTAACAAGTTGAGAATAGTGAACTTTTAAAACTGCAATTACTTGTTAAAAAGACATGTCCTTACTCATATGTTGTCAGTGGTGTTATAAATTGGCACACTTTTCTTCGTATGGAACATTGACAACAAACACCCAAGGAGTAAAAATATTCATATCTTTTGACCCAGTAATCCAATTTCTGGAAATTTATCCGAAATAAGTAATTAAGAAGAAGACGCAAACCCTGTTACAAAGATTTTCCTAACAGCAGTCTATAAACCAAAAACCAAACCTAGTGCCGTCAAGTCGATTCTGACTCATAGTGACCCTATAGAGCAAAATCCAGAAAATAAGTGCCAAATAATGAAGGGTAAAATTATGGATCTTTTTACCCAATGAAACATTATGCAGCTACGAAAAATGACATATACGCTGCATATCAAATGTAAAGGTGTTTATAAAATAATTCAAAATCCTTGAAGCTTTTCATAGAATGTTTATGTGTCTGTGAGTTATCTTCCACAGAAGAAGGAGCAAATCCTAAATTACTAAATGATGGTGAAAATAAAGTTCACATCCTTGGGTCCATATTGCAGATTTTAATAAAAAAAAAAAAAAAAGAACTTTAAGATGGTGGGTACTTATAGCTAAACATAATTATCCCTTAAACTCCACGTGTGTAATCCAGCCCAGCAACGATGCTGCACTGAAGCACGAGACTCAGCGGGACAAGAGACCACGTCCAGTTCCTTTGGCTGCATATTAGGTCCAGCACTCAATGCTGCAAGAGAGCATCAGCACTGGGGCAAAATACTAGCCCATTTCCAACTTTCTGAGAAGCAGGAAATTAGTTAAAATTTTGGATTTCAAAGGGATATCCTACTAGGCTGCATGCTATAGAAAAAGGAGAAAAAATATATATACATAAAGGAATATGGGAGCATGGGATAGCAGAGGGCCAATAAGTAAGCAGAGAATGTACGTAACAACCTTGAGAACAGGGCTTGCCTGGAACAAAAACACTGAGTGAAACACACACACACAGATTCAGGTCTGAGCAACATTTTCATATAGAGATATTTCAGGACAGGGTATGGAGAAGGAAAGACTCATCCTGAACTTGAGAGGCCAAGGTGTAGCTGGAGTTAAGAACCCCCAAGTAGAATGTTATGGACGAAACAAGGAAATTTTAGAAAATATAGGTATTCAGAAGTTTAAGAGTTATGCTCAAAAAAGGTAAGACTTGATTAAAAGCCATACTGGGAAATTGGGGTCATTACAAACACATATATTTAACACCTTTGGCCCTGGAGCCCTCGTGGCACAGTGGTTAAGAGCTGAGGCTGCTAACCAAAAGGTTGGCAGTTTGAATCCACCAGGTGCTCCTTGGAAACCCTGTGAGGCAGTTCTACTCTGTCCTATAGGGTCGCTACGAGTTGGAATTGACTTGACGGCAACAGGTTTATGGTTTGGCCCTGGGAATAAACACCCAGACTGGCTGTGCCCAAGTTTGCTGGCTGTAAGTCAGCCAGCTATGTGTGTAGGAAGTTTGTGTTTTTTATAGAGAATTAAAAGGCAGGATGGGGGTGGTCATGGTGAAGTTGGAGCTACAAAAGCAAGCATGTTTTAGTTAATTGGGTTGATGTTACATCATTTTGGGAACATTTTCAGTGTAAAAAGCCTAGTCGCAGAGTATTGTTCTATGAGGCTGTGGCCTGATCCAGTGAGATTTGAGCACACGATGTGGTTGCTGATGTAGTTTCAGGACTGAGAGGAGAGTGTGAAGTGAGGGGTGTTTTGCTGCTTCATCTCTGAGGCGACTAATGAACAAAGGCAATAAAACACTTCTGTCCTTGCCCTATCCATTCCCAAAGGGCCCTTGTGTGAGCAACACGGGCTACTTGAGGTGGAGAAACCACATCAGAGCAGTTTACGTTCACCTTCAAGTCTGGCCTGCTCCTCAGTGGAGAGAATCTGGTGTCCCACTGGGGTGGTGGTCCTGTAGGTGCCTTCAGGGCACTTTCTCTTGGCCACCATTCAGGGGGAACCAAGGGCTCATTTGGATGAATGGATGAATTAATGTATGTGTGTCCCACTGGGTTATAGATTCACCATGTGTATTTTATGGACAAGTAATTAAATCTGGCACCCAGCCTTTTCCTACCAAGAGCCCTGGCCTCAAAGGTATTATTAGCAGGCCAGGCTTCCTTGCACACAAGTTCCTTTGAACTGGGTCTAAGTCAAGGCCATTGGCTTGTTCCTCTTTCCTCTATGGCTTCCTTCTCATCAACCCACAGGTTCACGATTGCTAACATTCTCTTGCAGAATAGCTGAGAGAGAGAGGGAGAGATCGAGAGAGAGAGAGAGAGGAAGCTACACTTGGAAAGAAGATTGCTTTGTACTTTATTTACAACAGAATGTAAGAAAAAGTAAGTAATTAACAATAATAAATACCTGGGAAAAAACACAAAACAGCCATAAAATGACACAGAAGGATGGCATATGTTAGGATCAACTTTTGTTTGCTCTGCTTTGTAGTCTGTAACACCGTGCATTCCAAAACTTGGTCCTTCAGCAGTGGCAGTGGTATACTGACTAATGTAACCAACCAAGATCCCAGTTTGAAATGTAAACACTAAAAATTACACTTGAAGCTACATAAACTGGCATAGGTATAACATGAACTCAAGCAATGTCTTCTTGGTGATATATAAAAAATGGAGACTTGCAATTGAACAGACATGCTTTCAATTTAAAGCAAAAACATTGAAAGACTTATCCTAAACATTTGTTAACAACAAAATTACATTTAGTAATAATGGTATCTGAAAAGTTCTTGACATGTTCACATTCTCTTATTGCACCAATTCCTAAAAAGCTTAAACGCATATGTTAAATGCAAACAGGTTGTCTTGATGGTAGAGCACAGAAGAATCTGATATGCTTTGCCTCAGCATGCCAATGCTGGTTGACTGTGTATCACTTCGGTTTCAGCAAGAATAAATTATTTTTAACTAGTTTATTTTATGATCAAATTGCAGTCACTGGGCAGATTTTTTTTTTTTTAATTTCAAGAACAATGTCTCAGACAGCAGATTGTCACCTAGCCTACTGAATCAGATGACCAGAAAAGAATCAATAATATTTAGACAATTCCTTTCTATTGGGTTATCTGATTATACGTTATATGCAGAGTAAACTATACTCTGGCCCATCTCTAAAGCAAAATTTCTGTTGACTTAAGCCAGCCAGTGACTTATTTCCTTGTTGTCTCTGAGCCATGAGGAGATGCTAAGGAAAGTAGAATTTAAGAATACACATAAATACATTAGCCCTAAACATTCACAGAGAAATGAATATACTCTCTTAGGTCCTGTTTATTACAGTGTCTTCAAAGAAAATCACATAATTACTTTTCAGGGGGGTATTGTTTTGTTTGTTAAGTATCTGCATTATACATCTGCAACTGTGCTATTTAGATATTTATTTTCACAACCAAAAACATGGCTAATAAATACCTCCAAATACACTAAAACCATTCCCTGCCTGCACACAGATGCAAAACCTTAACAGAAGAGTTCACCAATGAAACCACTATTGTCTCAGTTATAACTGTGGTAACTGGAGAATGTCACAGCTTCCTTCGTTGTCATGCTTTTCCTTTGCTTGGTCTTATGACAGCCCAAAAGAAGAAAAACGAAATGATCTTCAGAGCTGATTTCTGACAAAGCTTATATAGTAGAAACAATGAGGTCTTCTCATCCCAGGAAAGCACAGCCAAAGCAGCAACACTTCCACTTTAGCCAATGAGAAGCACAGGGGTATTTTGTATTTGAAATCCACCCAAAGTGATGACAATGACCGTCACTGGATTATCTCCGCTGGCTTCAGAGATGAAGATGTGATGAACACGTGTTATTCCACAGACTATTTAATTTGGCTATCAGAGACTTAAAATGGATGGAGTCTGACTCACTACACTATATATATATATATACACAGGTATAATACAATTTTGGTGAACAAAGTTGAAGGTTTCCACATGGCAGACAGAGGCACTGAGTTAAGGATTCTATTTTCCTCCAAACATGCTTAGTCAATTCAAGTTTCTGCTTTTTTTCCTTCCTTCTTCTTCTAAATTTCCATCATGCAGCCACTTAATTTCCATCCTTATGAGAATTACTAATGTTCTATATACATGTTCATCGCAGGCTTGTATCCCACAATAACAAATTCATGTATGGAGAATGTGAAATGACACTTGAGAACCAAGATATATAAAATATTGACATCCCTTTGGGTGGGGTTTTATGTCTTGTAATGGCTGGGTTAAATATTCAAAGCAACTAAAGGAATATTTGCATCCCCTCCCCCTTTTGTAAATGCACACATACCACAGGTAGACAGAAAAATGGAACATACTTTAGGTGCACACACATTTGTTGGAGAAGAACTACACTATCATGGGAGTAGCTTTGCAGCTGATGCCTGTGGCATTACACTGGCTATAAAGAAAATTAAACTCACAAAAGGAAATCATAGGTTAGCTTTCTAAAGCACATGGAATTGTGGACCTTGAGAGCAGAAACTACTTTACAAAAAAGGGAAAACAGTAATGGCATTAATGGAAAACCTAGGTGCCAGATGTGTTAACGAACTACACAAAATAAATTGGTTCTAGGTGAAAGTCAGGATCCCATCCCAAACAATTTCAGCTTGCAAATGGTAAGCAAATACATGTACTATCTAAGTGTCTTCAAAAGTAGAATTTTGCCTTCTAAAACTACCCATCTAAATCAAACTTTCCCTTTTAGTACTACTGTGTGGAGAGGGAGCCATTTAGAAGTCCAAGGTGTTTGATAAAACATTACATTTTCCCACAAGCAAAAATCATGCTGCCAGACCATGCAAAGGTGTCTTACTAGATGCCATCATTCTTAGGGAAGAGATGAACTGTTGATCTAATCTATTTGCAACTGGTTTCCTCTTGAGTTCTGGGTCTATTTTTTTTTTAAGCTAAATGTCAACCTACAGATAAAGAAATGATCTTGACAGTCTGACCTATGACTTGGAACACTTCGGTGCTGGGCTCATGGAGCCAGCATCTGCACCTTGGGAGAGTGTATCAACCTGAAAGACACCACAGGTCATAATGCTGTGCACTGAGGGAAACAGGCAGGGGCCATTGGCTGAGAGGCTGAGAACTCCTTGGCCATTTTGTTTCCTTTGGGATCTGTGTTTTGGGAAGGCCCCTTTCCTGAGGTTGGAGGTTACGGTCAGGAAGGCTAGCTGGGGCACAGGCCTTGGGTTGCCCAATGACCTTGTTCTCTTCCTTTCCTGGAGGATAAAAGGAAATGCGAAGATTCTGTTTGCCCTTCCTTCTGCGTTTAAAGGCAGCGAGGTGTAAAGATGGCAGATTTTTCTCTTTAGACTGAAGGAGAGTTCTCTCTCTGTCACTTTGGTGAATGATCTTGCCTCCTGTCAACCTTGACTAACTGTGTCTTACCACTACTTGCTGAAAAAAACTAGACAGAGTGGCATCTGTTATCACGCCTACTCTTTACTCTGCAAATAGGAGTCAGCGATTCCACTCATTCTCTCCTCCTGTTTGACAGCATTTACTTGACTCCTGTGACATTCCCAATATCTGGATTTCAAGTAAGAAGCAAGAGAATAACAGTCTTTTCTAAGGTCCAGTGATGGCCTATCTGCTCCAGGGAAGTCTGAATGTTACTAAGAATAAAACAAGGAGGTGGATGGGAGATAGTTCTCTGTTTTTAGGGTTTGCACGCCAGACCTCCTGACAGTGTTCAAGCCCAGTGAGCTTATTCTATGTTTGAACTTCTCTGAATGGGCAAAAAGCCAATGAATTCTACTCAACTGATTACAAATTCTGAGAATATTAATGGATGATGGAAATTGACAAGTCAAGGTTTGTTGGTACCTGTAGAGAAAAGAGACGTTTGCCTCACCTGGACCTCTTGATTCCTAAAGTAAGCCATTCCAAAAGCAGTCAGTTATGGTCACATTCATCCATGCAATTCTTAAAGGCTTCTGAGGCCATGAGAGCACAGAGGGGACAGTTATTAAAAGATAGAAACAAGTGGCACTTTTATTAAATTCTGTGAAAGGTATAAATCAGTTACCATTAATTGCACTTGGAGCCTCTATAGTTCAGAATTAAAATTTTCAAAAGTTTAAAGAGTTAATTAGGCCCCAAATCCTGAGTTAGACTAAGCAAAATAGGAATCTCAGTAACTATTGGTATTCAAGTATTGGTGGCCAGCAGTTCAAAATTTAACAATTAGGTATGTTATGCTTGAGAGTACTTTTGAGAATTTTAGGTTGGATGGGAAAAATTGACTTCCACTATTTTACCACACCTTTGTCACAAAGTGATGCAAAGTTTTCATTTGTTTAACCTTGAAGTCCAAATGCCCAATAGTGAGACTTCCTCCCTGGCTTACAGCTGTTGCTAGGGAAGATTCCATCTGTCCTTGGCAAGTCTTACATCTTACATCTACCATGATGCTGTGTGACATACTTAGGCATTCATGTTATATGTGAAATTACTTAACCACATGCATACCCAGAGATCAAAGTAACATGTTTAAGTGACAAAGAAGTCTTTCTCTATGTCAAAAGATTCTTAAAACAAAACAACTGAAAATGAAAATATAAAACCCCATGAAATATCCAGTATTAGAAGTTACTCTGACTTGGGCCGACATGGCTTATTTGAAGAGTGCATGCCAGGTAAATTCAGGGTGGCTTTTTTCTCAAGGTCTGGAAGCGTGAGAGTTTCTGGGGCAGACTTTTTCCGGGGCCGATCTTTGGGGACTGACAGAAATTCTGGTGCGTCTGTGGACAGAGGCGTGGACGGCGCACTGGAAGGGGCACTGCGGACCGAAGAAGGCAGCAAGGGGATGCTCGAGATAGAAATCGCAGGTGGAAAAACGCCAATTTTCTTGTTGGTGGCTTCCTGAGTGGCTCGTTCAAATTCTCGGACTTCATCCATTGTCATGTCTTCAAAGGAAAAAAAAAAAAAAAAATGGAAGAAAGAAAGAAAAATGAGCAGTTATTTACAAGAGATGGAAATGGATTCATCGCTATGACTGTGTTGCAAGGAAACAGAGGAAGTCTATCCTAAAGGGGACTCTCCAGGTTATAAACCCAAATGCTCATTTAAATGCTAAATCTGGTTTTTTTCTTTTTGTTGAGGCAAACCCCTGAAAAGAATATTCCTTTATGACTATTCACCCAAGACTTTACAAAGCACTTTTTAATGAGTATTTTAAGTATTCTGAACAAGGACTTACAGGAGAGTACAGAACCAGCCCAGGGGAGCGTGTGTGTATGTGTGTATGAAGGTGTATTATTATGGGTATGGTGGGTACACAGAAGTTAGCATTGGGTCTGGTCATCTCCTCCACAGAGATAAGGCAATTACTAAAGTAATCAATGGTGCTGAAATGAGACATATTACTGTCTACCTTAGATCACAAAAGTACAAGAATACTTTTGTAGGGTAAACAGGTAAATCATTAGAATTCTCAGCATGCTATCTTCTCATTCAATAAATACACTTTTTACGTTTTGAGAGGGAACAAAGATACTGTGGTTATTGGTTTCCTGACTATGTATCCATCCTGACTGACGTGCTTTGTTTTAATTGATTCAACTTAAAGAAACAAATGAGACAACAACGATAAATCTTAGTTAATTATCTCATAGCCAAGAAGATAAAACCAGTGCTTATAGGAACCTAAAAGAAAAAGAATAGAGAGTGAAAAGAGAGGATAATTTAATAAGGTATTTTTTTTTAAAGCATTATTTGGAATTCAACAAATAAATACAGTGTTGCCTCATCCAACAGGCACTGTCAAATACAGATTGCCCAAATACCTGAAATGCTCTTATTAAGGGAGAAAGTGTAAAAAAAATTAACGTAAAACTTTCTCTAATGTACGTAACAGATTATACGCCTTTTAGTCAGAATATAATGAACGCTTATCACTGTGCTATCTAATACAGCGATGACCTCCTTCTCTGGGACTACTTGATTTTACTGTTTGATGTCTCTTCTCTCATTCTCAAAAACTCTCCTATTATTAATATTAACATTATCATTGCTATTATTTACTCTAAATCTGGCTATCCCTGGTATCCTCTGCCATTTTCATTTACTGGGACCAGGGAAACCGGGTTACGGGGCTTATTAGAATAAGCACTGAGTGAAGGTCTAAGGGTCTCATCCTTGAGGTGAAATCTGCTGTCCATGAATCTTCTGCACCTATTTTAGCTTCTGGAGCCCTGGTGGTGCAGTGGTTAAGAGCTCGGCTGCTAATCAAATGTGCAGCAGTTTGAATCCACCAGCCACTCCTTGGGAACTCTATGGGGCAGTTCTGCTCTGTCCTGTAGGGTCGCTATGGGTTGGAATCCACTCAGTAGCAATAGGTTTCGGTTGGTATTTCAGCTTCTCAGAGACCCATTTTTCATCATGTCTTAGTCTCTGCCACGTACTTAGGAGCTGAAACTTCATTAGATAATATTGCATGAATAAACCAGCATGAAACAATACAGCCAGTCTGAAAATACTAATTATGGAATTACTATTCATAACAGTATAAATCATTAGGTCTCATAATGTATTAATCAGCAAACCAGAAAGATATTTCATAAAGCAAAATCCTTAAGAGAACTTCCTGGGAACAATTATTAAAATTTTCTGCCTGGGAATGTTTTTAACAAAGGAATTAAAAATTATGGCTGTGATGATATAACGTAAAATTCAGAATATATCAAGAAAAATGACAACCGTAAACCTCACCAGTATCTTTTAATACTAAAACTACCTAACAGGTTTTGAAGAGGTATTTACTTCAAAAGAAAGTTGATACTCTCAGAAAAATTTCAGTGATTTGGGTATATTTCTGCTATCATAAAGGGGTATCATCGAAAATTTAGATTTTATAAATAAGTCGTGGAAACTCTGGTGGCATAGTGGTTAAGAGTTTGGCTGCTAACCAAAATGTCGGCAGTTCAAATCCACCAAGCCCTCCTTGGAAACCCTTTGGGGCAGTTCTACTCTGTCCTATAGGGTCCCTATGAGTTGGAATTGACTCCTGGGGGCAATGGGTTTGGTTTTTTTTGGTTTTAAACAAGTGGCTGAATATATTGCTCTACTCCACTCATCCAGCAGGGGGCAGAAATTACCCAAAGTACAGTCTCGTAGCTGTTCCCTTCTTTGAAGGCTTCTAAAACTGCTCAATTGAAAAGCAGACTGTTATTTCCTTATTGCTGTGTTCATGAATGTTAATTTTGCATAATTTCAGTGTAATCTGTCCCTGCTCAAGCTGATGATTTCAATTTTATTTAGCTCCCAGGCAGTTTTCATTTGTGATGGACAGCAGCCTCTTGATTTGAACTGTTTTTCATTATGTTAGAAGAGAATGGCTGTGGAAAAATAAATGATCCCCGATATCATGGGATTTGAAAGAACAAGAGAACTGTCTTGAGCATTCAAAATAACCACCCTGTGTAACTTCTGAAGAGGGAGGCATCTCTTACGCTGAAGTCATGGGAACAATTGGAAGTTGCAGCCAGAAAATACGTGGTCTTTCCCATAGAGAGAACCACTCTAGATATCTACATAGTAAGCTGACTTTACCATCGCAATAACCATAGTAAAACAGAAAACCAAACAAAAAGCCTCCAGCCATAAGAACTTGGAATAGAAAAACACTGTGCTTAGTATCCTTTGCACCTGTGGTGTCTCCCTCTTTCCTCTGGTCACATTTCTACTGAGCAGCTTTCAGAGAGTGGCTGAGGGGGAACTGGTGTCTAACATTCCTAAAGAAAAAGGTAATTGAAAGCGACGTAAATTCACCTACGGTTTCCTTAACAAGCATTTCTAACTTTAGAACAGGGAGAGAGGACGTCCAGATGGAAGGAGGATCATATTGATCTGTGCGTAGAGAGGAACGCCTCAGTTAAGTGGGATCCGAGCAGGTTTCTGCGAAAGCAATCACTACATGCAAAATGGGAGGAAGAGTTAGGGCCATTTCAACCTCAGGAGCGGTCACATGCATCCGAAGAGCAGCACATGGGCCTCGCAGGGCACAGCACACATTCCAAAGACATGCTCTGAAGATCCAACTCGACATTCCCAAAGCGCAACCAGAAGGTCTTCACAATTCTAAAGCATCCTTTAACAACCTCCACCACCTCTCAATTTTCCATAATTACATTATCCATTTAAAAAAAAACCTAAGATGCAATATTCTGGGGCCTAGGCTAAAGGACATGAGGGCTCAAGCTGGCACCCAAAGGTATCCTGGCTGAAGACAAGTATCAGTCACTTGGTGATGACATTTTTTCTTTATTAACTGCATCTCCTCTTTTTTTATTAGCATGAATGATTGAGAGATAACTCTACGTCAAATGCTGGCATACACCATACAGTCAGCTCTCAATATCCAATGCATGACTAAGCTATCTTGGGGCTCTCTGAGGCTCATCTAAGTCCCAGGCTAGACCACTCTGCAGCCCGGCAAAACCCCAGCTCACCACCCAGCTCAGCCAGTATGTACGTGAAGACTGCAGCCCAATCTTGAGGTTAACCTAAGTGGAAAGGAATTGATTGGGTAAAACAACTACAGAGAGTTATAGAAAGCATTTCAAAGCAAATGGTAAGAAACCTAAAATAGCAGATGAGCCAGACGCTCGTCCTTGAATAACTGAGTGTTAACTATGTTTTTAAAAGTTGTTCCAGTTTACACAGGACATCTACTTTTACCCCTTTGCTCTTTGATGGTGCAGGCTCTTTTATTAGTACCACAGAATGTTTCCACTCTCCATGTTCTTAGTTTTCTGGCTGAAATAACCTCTAAGTCAAGTGTCTGGAAGGGAAAGGTGACATTGCCCAATTCAGACCCAGCTCAGGTCCTTCACCAACAACCTCTGGGAGACAATACGCTTTCCTGGAAGGCCTGGAATGCAGCATTTGCAGTATTTCAAAGATCAGTGTACATTTGCGTTTGGGGAAGGGTGGGCAACACGTTTCAAAAATTCTACATACACTTGTTTTGGCCTGGCTCTCTATGTCATCCACAGTGGAGGAAAGCTGATTGCAAACTTTTATGTTGGTTTGTTCATGCATGTTTTTCTCGTATTCTCGAACATCATCCATTGACATATCTGAAAGAAGGTCAAGATGTTGGCAACTTCCGTTATTAAATGCAAACTTTCAACGGGGAGACTTTAGGGAAAGACGGTAGCTTAGCAGAAGCCCAAGAGAGGTTTAAAAAGCAGGGAATTCAGTAACTTTATGAAGAGTAGTCATAAAGTTAGCTAAACCAGCCAAAGGAGGAATGAGTGAAAGTTAAGTTAAAATAGTCTTAGAACAGAGAAGAGTGGAAATTGTTTAGAAGTGTTTCTGTCAAGTGAGCTAGGTAGGGGGAAAGGGTTAGCACGTGGGCAGTGCTGTAGCCCGAGATCTCCTAAAGCATCCTTAGAAGATCCCTTGGGGAAAGATGTTTAGATTTGTTTGGTTTAACACTTACCTTCCATATGCTTTTCAAAAAGACTTAAGAGTGTCTTTAAATTAATGCATTCAACAGAAAGGACACTTTCATTGCTATTACAGGAATCTTGACGTCAAAGGCAGGGAGATGATATTCACTGGTACAAGTGAAATGTGGTGGAATTCTCACACAGAGATGTATTTTTACACAGAACACATAGTGTCAGATAGTGCAGGTCTGTACTGCACTTTACGTCTAGCCTAACGGCTTAAAGATGGCTGGCACTACTTCCACCCACGTTATCTATAAATAAAATGGCACATGACATTATTATGATTTTTGGCCCAAGTCTGCAGTTTTTCAGTACTTCAGGATAATCACTTAATCCAGTGGTTCTTAACGGCAATTTGGTGACATTTTTGGTTGTCACAATTGGGGTGCTACTGGCATTTAGTGGGTAGAGGCCAGGGATACTGTAAAACATTCTACAATGCATAGGGCAACCCCCAACCACAAAGAACTATCTGGCCCAAAAGGTCAACAGTGCCATGGTTAAGAAACCCTGTCTTAATCTAACCGATAAAAAGCTTAAACAAGGAACCCAACCATCTTCAGGATAAAATGAAATGCATAAAAATGACAATTAGTCTTGCTTTGAGGGCTTCTGTTGTCTGATGCCCTCTCCCCCACACCCCTGTCCCACTCCTTGGTTATTTTACAACATTTTATCAGCAGTTCTCCCAAATGGGCATTCCTCTGTTGCTCTCTAGGCAGAATTTAACTTCATGCCTCTTTACAATGAAGGTATACTGAGCAATTGCTTCGGCTACCACCCCGATCACTAATTAGCTCAGAGGGGATGTACAGCGGTATTCACAGCTGGACTTTTTCCTTAAGTATTTTCTGTATCATGTGGTTCAGTGTCTTTTTATATCATGCCACGTGTCATGTGAGATTCTCTTCGTTTCCATAGGGCACACTTGCCAGAAGCTTATGATTTAATTCAGTGTGGTCTGGGGCTAAGATGGAGTGCAGCTCTAAATTCAGATTTGGGCGATTTTATTTAACTGATGATCTCCTCTGCATCCTGAAATCGTCCATCAAAAAATGCTGTCCATAAGCAATGTAAGTATCAAGAATGCTAAGCGGCAGTCTGGCCAAGCAAAGAGCATGCTTTTCTTTTAGAAAAATCGAGGTAACCATAAAGCAATAAAGAGATGCTTCGTGATTAGCGCAAATACATCTTAATTAACAGTAACACAGGCTTTCAATACAGTCACTTTCATCTCAGTGGCTGGTTATCAAAATTCGTTAACCACAAATATACCTGGAATGAATACTAAAAGGTCATTTTTAGCTAAAAGTTTAAAATTAAAAAAAGAAGTTCTCTATACATGTGTTCATTAGATGCTTTCTTTTTCACCCCACATTCCCTCTGGCACAATAGTCATTTAGAAAACAAAAGCAAAGGGGTTCTGGTTTCTTTGTTCTAGGGAATCCCAGCAGAAATCATTCTTTATCTTTAATTAGCTCAGTGTTAAGAAAGGGGCTTAAACTATGTGACCATGTATTGGTATATTCAAAGATACATCATTTTTATGTAATGCGAAAAAGGATTGAACAACAAAGATGTTCGTTACTGCCCTGTTTATAATGGTGAAAAATTGAAAATAACTCAAGGGACTGAGATCACTATGCAAGCATTAAAAATGATGTAGAGATGTCCTTGATAGATTATTAGATAAAAAAAGAGGTAACCTTTTTAAAATAGTACATATTATGATAAACCATTACTGTAAGAAAAATATTACATACATTTTAAAAAGACTGAAAGGGTACATTTGAAAATGTCAACACTGCTGATTTCTAAGAGTTTGAATTACGGGTAATGTTCATTTTCTTCTTTTTGCTTACCTATATCTTCTAAAATTTTGACATCAAATATGCATACTTGTATAAGAAAGAAAAAATTACACTTATTTGAAAACTCTGTTATTTTGGGTTATTAGGAAGAAAAACAAAACAAAACCCAAACCCGTTGCCATCAAATATATTTTGATTCATACGACCCTATAGGATGAAGTAGAACCGCCCCATAGGTTTCCAAGGAGTGGCTGGTGGATTCCAACTGCAGACCTTTTGGTTAGCAGGCAAGCTCTCAACCACTGTGCCACCACGGCTCGATGAGGAAGATGGATATCATCCATTTGGAATGGGTAAGGAAAACCCTATGATTCACAACTGATCATGGGGATGGTGCAGTGTTTGGCTCTGTTGTGAATGGGGTCTCCGTGTGTCAGGAGCTGACTCAACAGCAGCTAATAAGGACAATATATACTTTTCTAGAATTTCTGCCCATTCTAGAAACATAATTCCTTTTTTTTTTTTTAAAAAAAACAAGGAATAAAGAAGCAAAGTTTCAGGAAATTTCATCTAAAAAAAAAAAAAATCTCCCGGTGAAGACCACCTAAGAATGAATGTGTCCAGTAGAGCAGTTCCCTAAAAGATGATGATAATTTGGCTTCTGCTGATGCTGAAGGAAAGTGTTTGTCTAAATCCTGAAGTATCCTCAACATATCGTAAATGCTTAGAGAAATGATGTAAACATTTCCAATATTCCTTGGTAATGCATGGAAAGCCTCATCAAGTGAAAACATTACTGTTCAGGTTATCTGGCAAAATGCATTGTGTCTTGCTTCTGTAAAGTTTATTATTTCAGAATCTACATGTGAATCAAGTTTTTTTTTGTAAATCCAATTACATATGCCCAATGACTGATAATACTTTCAGAGATGATTCATCTTCATTACTGATTGATTTCAAATGATCAGAGTGACTTCTAACAATTTACATTCAGCTCTCTGTTTCCAGCAAACAAATGCCTATGCGTATCAGAGAAACTCTTAATAAAATGAACTCTATGTCAATTATTTTGCAAACAAATTGGCAAATAATCATTCCTTAACTTATTGAGTTTTGAAAGGTCATAATTTTACTTAAGGTTTTCTTAAATGAGTCTTCTTAAACAAGAAACACAGGAGCTATGTGCCTGACTGAAGAGAATACTGGAACAAACACATCTGAACATCTTTGGAACTTTGCTGAAGTTAAGCGGTGTATCAGCACTGGGAAGCGTTCTGGGGGTATAATTCCCCTCTTGCTGTACTTCAGTGGGACAGAATTTCCTTTCCTTGTCCTCTTTAGAGACCGCTTCTTTCCCTCCCTTCTTCTCCTTGTTTCAGGAGAGGATAGAGCCAGCTCCCACGTCTCCTGTCCCCGATGTGGAGGCCACACTGAATGGTGCCTGAGTGGAACATTTTCCTCTTCCACGTGACCAGGCTGAGACCAGAGACTCCTCCTTGGCCACCAGGCTAGCGTTGTCAAAGAAGTGTTGGTCCCAAGGTATTTGTTAACTGAGGTCTCTTTTTGGTTTCCTAAACTATAAATTAACAACTGCATAAAAGAGAAAAATATGCCTCGACTATAGGTCTTGGTCTGTCTCAACCATTTTTTTTTTAACATGGTTTTCAATCATTATTTATTTATTTACTAATCACTCAAGTAATGCACAAATCATGTTTCATAAAAATAATTCAAATAGTACTGGATTATAAACAGAAGAGAGTTTAATTCCTTTTTAAATCTTTCATCTCCACTAAGAGTCCCTTTTCCTTTCCCTGGAGATAGGCACGATTAAGAGTTTGGTGCATAGGGTGCCATGTTTTTTTCTATGAACTCACATCTATGTTATTGTACATATAGAGTCTTATTTGCTTACTTTTACATATACAGAATCATATTATACGTATTGCTCTGATTGCTTTTTCCAGTGATGGGAAGATGTAGGTATTTCCATATTAGTACATATGGAATTGTTTATTCTTTTAAACTATTGTGCCCAACGTTTCACAGTATGAGTGTATCATAATTTACTTGACTATATTCCTGTTAAGGAGCCCTGGTGGCACAGTGGTTAAGCGCTCAGATGCTAACTGAAAGGTCAGTGGTTCAACCTACCAGCCACTCCATGGGAGAAAGATGTGGCAGTCTGCTTCCATGAAGATTTCCAGCCTTGGGAACCCTATGGGGCAGTTCTACTCTGTCCTTCAGGGTCGCCGTGAGTCGCAATCTTGATAGAAATGGGCAGTAGGTGGTAGTTGACGCACATTTCTGTTAATGTATATTTACACTGAGACTAACAGCTTTTAAAACATTGCAATGAATATTTTTGAACACATACTCATGAACACATGTGAGTATTTCTTAAGAATAAATTTCTAGAAGTGGAATTGCTGGGTCATAGGTTATATGTACTTACCATTTTTACAGAAACTGTTAATCTGTTCTCCTCAGAGGCTGTACCAATGTGCTCATCCACCAAGAGTATAAGAGTACCCGTTTCTCCTCATCCCTCCAAAACTGGGTATTATCAATCTCTTATAATTTCGCTATCAGATGGGCAAATATTGTATCTTCTTTTTATTTTATTTCCTCTAGTTGGTAGTGAGCTATTGGCCACTTGCATTTCTTCTACGATTTACCTATTCGTGTTCTTTACCCTTTTTTCTATTGAGTTGTTGGTTTTTTGATATTTAGGGCCTCTCTCTATATTATGGAAACTCTAGTGGCGTAGTGGATAAGTGCTACGGCTGCTAACCAAAAGGTCAGCAGTTCAAATCCACCAGGCACTCCCTGGAAACTCTATGGGGCAGTTCTACTCTGTCCTATAGGGTTGCTATGAGTATGAATCGACTGGATGGCAACGTGTTTTGTTTTTTCTATATTATAGATGTTAATCCTGCATTGGCTACATATGTTGCAAACATTTTGTCCTAGTCTGCTACTTTGAACTTTGTTTAATGGTGGCAACTGTCAATCATTTCATCTCTAAAGAAAGCAGGTTGATTTCATAGGAAGTGAAGGCAAGATCACACATTTGAAGGGTCTTTAGGGTAGGAGTCAGGTGAACATACAGAGAAACCATGAATGCTTTGTAACAAGGGCTTCTCTTGCAAACAAGGGCACATTTGCAAATACACATTTTTCTTTACTGTATTGCACAGTTGTAGCAGCTAAAATTTAAAAAAGAGAGTCTTATACTCTAAATCAATGACCTGTGCTTTATTTCCTTCTTAAACATTTTCTCTCCACTTCCACGCTCCTCAGCGTAAACAGGAGTCATTTTTTTCTGACTGTGAGTCAAAGTGGAAGACTTCAGCAAGTGCTCGGGTCGGAGGTGTAGTGCTGGTGGTGGGGAGCCTCCACACATTAAGAATTAGATTTGATATACTCCTTTGGATCCAGCAAAATGGTGGCCATCCTTTGCGAAGCACCATTTTTAACCCTTTAAATGATTATAAATATAATACATGCTTGTTACAGAAAGTTTAAAACCCAAAAAACCCACTGCCGTCAAGTCGATTCCAACTCATAGTGACCCCATAGGGTATCCAAGGCTGTAAATCCTTATGGTTAGCAGCTGAGCACTTTAACCACTGTACCACCAGAAAGTTTAGGCATGGCTTTTTTATAGTGAACAGTAGCCAATCCTCAAGGCTTAGTACATACCCTTTTCCACATAATTCAGATGACTAAGAAAAAAGAGCTAGACCTATACAGGTGTGGCTATTTCTGTAGTTTTTTTGGGGGGAGGGCTTGCTACAATAAGATATATTTCTTTGTGTATCAGTTAAATCCACGTATTGCTAGGCAAAGGGTGACTTTCCTTCACCATGGTGACTCAGGATCTAGGCTTCTTCCATTGTGTAGCTCCACCGTCCATTGTTGTGTTGTCAGCTGCCATCAAGTCTGCCTCCCCGTCACTCATGGTGACACCACGCACAGTGGAAGTAAATGCTGCCCAGGCCGTCTCCATGATCGACTGTGCATTGGACCATTGTGCTCCACTGGCTGATTTTCAGAAGTAGATCAATGGACAGGCCTTTCTTCCTAATCCGTCTTAATCTGGAAGCTCCACTAAAACCTGTTTAGCATCACAACAGCATGCAGGTCACCACTGACAGGGGACGTGGCTGCGTCTGAGGTGCATTGGCTGGGGACATTTCCGTAGTTTTTAATTTGGGAGGAGGAATCACAGGTACCTTTGAAAAATCCGATGGAAACCTATGGGTTCCCCTCCCCAGAAAAGTGAACACAGGCACATACACATAAAATGTTGCCTAAGAGCCACTGCACTCAAGTTCATATTTCAGGAAATGTGAGGTCGTTGGAAAATGCTGGCTTGGTGAATTCAATCAGCTAATGTAGCCTTTAGCAGGCTTCTTTCTTCCTCCACTTTGAGCTTGTTCCAGTCCTTGCTAGGCCTGTTCTAGGGACTCCAGGCTGGTTTCTAAGTCACTTTCATCTATACCAGCCAGAACTCCCCCCCACTCCCTCCTATCCTTTTTTGGAAGGGTCAGGATTTCAAAGACATTCATGAGGTTCCACCCAATCACAGCCTCCCTCTGGCAATCCTCTGTGTTCCTCTCTCAAAATACTGTCAGATACGTGAAGCGAAACCACGCTTTTGTGAAGCTGGGCTGCCTATTTTTATCCATCTCCCCTCTCACCCCATTTTCTGAAACGTGTTGTTGTTGCTTCCCTGATTAGTGCTCCAGTCATGCAGAAAGACCCAAAGCACATGGATAAAGACCCATCAGGGCTTTGGAGGACAAACTCAACTCCTCCAAAGTGGAAATGGTTACAGTTTACAACGAACAGGAGCAGAATAAAATCTGTTCAGGGAACGCAGTTACATGACAGCCAAATGCTGGGGCTCAGAAAAGACACAAAATTAATCCTTGGGTGAGAAAAGATCACCATCCTCTACAATGTCCTTTTCCTTAACGCTTAATTAAGCACTGGAGTTTAATTAGGGAGAAAGACATCCAGGGTGGGCACTGTGGAAGGGTATGAAGTTTGAGCACAGTACAAACGAACAGCTGAGGAGGCGACTGGGCTAAAATTTAGCCCTGAATCCAACACACCTGCTGAGTATCCCCAGAAGGGGCACCTTTTTCTAGTTTATCTGTCTAACCCCCCCGCCCCCCGCCCCGCAAAAACAAACAAACAAAAAAAAACCAAAACTGTTGCTGTTGATTCTGACTCACAGCAACCCTATAGGACAGAGTGGAAATGCCCCCATAGGGTTTTCAAGACTGCAATCTTTACAAAAGCAGACTGCCACATTAGTCTCCTGTGGAGCAGCTGGTGGGTTCGAACCACCCAACATTTCAGTTAGCAGCCAAGCACTTAACTACTGTGCCACCAGGGCTCCTACATCTGTCTAAAGAGGGTGCCTTTTTCTAATTCTCACAAAGCATCATAGTTACAGCAGTTGGCTCTGAAGATGTATCTATGATCCTCTAGTCTAACCTGGTTGGACTGAGTTAGCTAAACTGTCCTTACAATCCAGTCTGGTTTACAGCCTATGCTATAAGCTAGTAGTTCTTAAATATTAGAGAGCATCAGAGTCAGCTGGAAGGCTTCTTAAAACACAGATTGCTGGGCTGTACTCCCAGAGTTTCATAGTCAGTAGGTCTGGAGTGGGTGGCGCAGCAGTTAAGAGCTCAGCTGCTAACCAAAAGGTCAGCAGTTCGAATCCACCAGCCGCTCCTTGGAAACCTTATGGGGCAGTCCTACTTTGTCCTACAGGGTTGCTATGATTTGGAATCGACTCAATGGCAATGGTTTTGGAGCGGGGCCAGAGAATTTACATTTCTAGCAAGTTCCCAGGTGATGCTGATGTTGCTGATCCGGGACCTCTCTTTGAGAACCAGGCAAGGGTTTCTTTACTTTGAATTGTTTCCATGCTTATTAATGAGAGCCCCACTGACGCTGTATAAAGACCATGGAAAAATAAGCAACGTCAGGTACCCAGAACAGAAGGGCTACCCTGGTGGACACTTGGCTTCAGTTACAGTGACATACCCATTTGCCCAAAAGGACTATGAGGTTTCCTGCATGACCTTGGAATAAGGGACTGAGAAGACACTGTGGGCAGGGGCCATTTCCACACATCTGATGGAGTGAGTGTCTGCATCTGTTGTAAAGAGGGAGCCACTGTTTGCCCTTCTAGCAGCTCAGCTGGCGGTGATGGTGTCTGCAGTGGTTTACATGAAATTGATGGGGTGGTTCTCAGACCCCTTGCTGCTTGAAAAGACTGCCTGTTTTTGTTGGGGCTATGACTGTGTTTATCGGGGTGGAGACACACTCTGGGAAATGCAAGGCGCCCTGTGTTCTCCATCCACAAAACCACACGCTGTTTTTTCTGCACTTGGACACAGAAAGGCTTTTTGGTTAATAGACTCTTGAGCTGCTCACTACCCCCCAGTCCATCCGAAGTAAACAGGGAGGTGCTCTCTTCTAAAGGAGTCCCTGGGTAGTGCAAAGGGTTAATGTGCTTAGCTGCTAACTGAAAGGTTGGAGGTTCCAGCCCACCCAGAGGCACCTTGGAAGAAAGGCCTGGTGATCTCCTTTGAAAAACTGGCCACTGAAATACCTGTGGAGCACAGGTCTACTCTGACACACATGTGATTGCCATAAGCTGGAACTGACTCAACGGCAACTGGTTTGGGTTTTTCTCTTGACGGTCTCCAGGAAGGAAGACCTTCAGTTTCATTTGATCCATTACTCTAGCTTTGGGTCCTGGAATAGTATGAGAATTTCCTTTTTTTTTTGGTGGTGGTGGGGGACTAAATGTCCTTAAGTCTCTTCCTTGACCCAGGCTCAGCTGAGCTAGAAAAGCCAGCCTCCATTCCCTGCACCCGCTTTCACTTACTGGACGCCCTCCCACCCTCTACAGCTTTTTTTTTTTTTCCTATGTCCTGCCTCTAATGAAACCCTCTTTTCTGATTAACAGACTTGCAGTGTTTGGTCCCTTTTGATCAGGCCCTGGCTACCCTTTTAGATGTTGCTTTTTCTGAAAAGTCCTCTACGACATTCTGGCACTATAGAGAAATCTATTAAAGTGGCCTGTCTCTTGGCCTTCAAAGTGGCACATTTTTGGTTCAAGGCCCCATCCTCTTGCCAAACTTCTAATAAGTTTGAGCCTATTATTCTTGACTATCCTGTTGATATTCCCCTGGTATTGGTGGCAAGGAATCTACAAGCTCAGAGGAGAGATCGACAGTCCCTACCCTTTTTTGGGGGGTCTGTGTTTCCTTTGAGAATCTGATTAATGCAGCCCAGAAGAAGAACCAGAAAGATCTGTTTTAGAACTGGGGGAACTAATCACTTCCCCTGGGGAAGTAATCAAAGGACACTCCCATCTACCTGCCACGTGGGAGACAGCTGCAAATGGCCTGGTCTTGGGAGGACTTAAGGGGCCCGGGTGGCATAGTGGTTAAAGCACTCGGCTGGTAACTGAATGGTTGGTGGTTTGAACCCACCAGTTGCTGCATGGGAGAAAGATGTGGCAGTCTGTTTCTCTAAGGATTTACAGCCTTGGAAACCCTATTGGGCACTTCTACTCTGTCGTTACAGGGTTGCTATGAGCCAGAACTGACTCGATGGCAGTAGGTTTGGTGAGTTTGGTGAGAGAACTTTATGACAGTGTGGCCTGACAGTACACTTGCTGCAGGAGAGCAGCAGACTGGGTGTGTGATGACATTCTTCTGAAGGTCTGCATTTGGACAAACTCAAAAAGATGCATTTACTCTCAAAAGGTGCAGATCAGGGAAAATTGCAAAAAACAAAACAAAATAGAAACCCCAAAGCCCGTAGCTTACAGAACCATACCTTTTTTTGTTCACTGACCTTTTTTTTTTTAAGTACTATGTCTTTTAAAATGCGTCTCAGAAACCATCTTAATGACACTCACTGTCTTTGCCCATTCAGCCCAACATATCCTTTTACTTTAAATTTGATGCCTTCTGCTAAGAAGAAGGCAAGAATCCATGGTACAATGACAGAAGAACACCAAAATGTAATCTAGGTTACACTAGAACAAATTCATTGTGACTTAGGAAAAGGCCAAGGAGGAGGGCATTTCATTAGACAATTGATCTGCAAATTGGATCTAACCTAAGTCCCCAACTGGGTGTGTTCATTTCTATTTATAGTTGAGGACACCAGCCCTCTGAGGACTGATTCTGTGAATGCAGAGGATTCAAGGGGAGGAAAAACAATACCGCTGAGGATCTGGGAAAGGGGGTCCATTCATCACAGTATGAAGCATAGCTTGGTTTTGTTTACTGCAAATGCGTAGAACTTGTTTAACTCTTCCCAAATCAGGAGAAAAAGCCAAAACGACACTCCCAGTTGGGATTAACAGGGCACCTATGCCTCTGCCCTTGAATTCTTGCAGAATCTGTTTTTGGTGATGGATTGTTTCAACCGTTCTCTGAATCGACCAAAGCACTGCTTTCATTTGATATGATGCTTTGGACAGCTTTGATCTTGAATTGAAGGTTGGGACAAATTAGGACGGGTTTGAAATCCATCAAATAGAGAATTATGAAGTATCAAGCATGCAAGCACAAAAGACACTGAGGTCCTACTTGGTCACTATCTCTGTGGTTATTTTAGACCAAGCTTCTGTAATTCCGCACTTCTTCATTATGTTCTGCAGACAGGAAGCTCTGTATTGTTGTCCTTCTAGATAGCAGTTGAAGCCAGATGGACTGAAAGCCCAAATCAACATGTTATGAAGTTGTTCAACAAGTTATTTTGGGGGAATTGACTTACCATACCACTCATCAACCCACGCAAAAGCCTGTCTATGCCCAATCAGCAGAATGTCTCGGACCACCTAAAAAGTAAAAGAAGGAGAGTGAAACAATACCACGTTAGACTAAAACCATCTAGAAAATAAAAAAAAATAGGTTGCTTCAATTCTGGGAACCCTGGCGATTCTAAGTTTCTCAATCTCTTCTCCACATGCGATGACAATTATAGGCTGATATACACAGATATTGAGCTTGCTCATGTTCAGCCCTTTCCCATGACATGCAGGTACTTGCTATTAATTAATCTCTTAGTTTTATCTGACAGCCAGGCAGGCTAAGGGTGGGTGCGATCTAATGCCAACCATTTGGCAGTCGGACAGCGGTGGAATTAATCTCTAGGCTAATCACCTTGAGACTTTTTTACCCAATTTATCTTTAACCAAAACAGCGTCTACTTTTTATTTGATGAAGGGTGTGTCTCATGGATGCCAGGAGGTCACACGTACTGGAAAGCAGGAACACATTTTTCGGAGCAGCAAGTTACTTCTAAGCAAAGGCACTTAACACACTTTCTCTTCTCTGATAAAATATCCTGAAAATTCGTTAATTTTTTTTTAAACAGAATGGAAGTGTGAATACAAGATAAAATCTCGGTAAATATCCTTCTAGGCTTGACTTTCATGTACTATTATGAATACTAGTGTAATACATGAATTGCAAATATTACTTTGTGTAATAATAGCTTAGTCAACAATTATTAAAAGAGATGAAATAAGAGCCCTGAACTAGAATAGACCATAATGAGATTAATAAGCCTGACTACAGAGGAAAAGGAATGAAATGGTTTCTCATGGTAGCACATAATGGCGACAGAAGACTAAGAAAGACAATACACACAGTTTGTGTGTGTGTATGTGTAATACTATTCATGTGTTTTTAAATCACAGCACAGTTAAGGGGTATTTCACAGCATTCTCTTTTGTCCTATGTACGTATGCCTTCTTTTATGTTCCCTAGATACCTACACTCTCCCTCCAACATTTCTTTTTTTCCTGCCAAACAAATCTAGCAATTGCCGAAAACCTCTCATGAAAGGTTCAAGCATGTTTCAATAAATGAAGGGATTTTAATTTGGCGAATTTGAAGAAACAAGGGAAGCATTTATAATGAAGTGTTTATTACTCCAGGCCTTAGGATATCTACTAAGGCTTTTATGATTTGGAAGGAGGAAACATATGTAATGAAAATGAGAAGGCACATGCAGCCATACACACTTGAGTGCTGAGTATGTCAAATTCATGGAAATCAAAAGAACATAGAGGCATCAGTAAATACACCCTACTACATTAAGCACAACACAGCTGTCTGCTGGAAACAAGAATTCAATAATGTGCTAATAGCTTGCTTTTGAATATTTTTTCTCCTTAACTGTGAATAGATTCTTAAAAAACAAAGGTGTTTAGAGAAAGGCATCCCCAGCACTTCCCATCCATGCAAATACTAGCCTCAGATACTCATTAGTGACTCAGGCGCCATAGCAGGTGTGTTTTTGAGGGCGTTGAAAACACTTCATTATATTTGGAAATGGGCACTGGGAATGCCTCTTATATGAGCATGATTCTTACAGGTATTTTAAAGATGGTAATGAAATTTCAAAACTGGTCAAAGTCATCTCTGTGAGAAAAGAACTCTGGGGCAGTCTAAATGTGCTTTGTAAAGGAAAATAATAACACACACCATGAGAGTGGTCCTATTAAAAGGAGGTCATTTGGGGTCAAAAATGTGCAAAAAAAAAAAAGAGATGTGAGAAGTCAATGAAAATACTTTGTAGCTCCTCCCATTTTCAGGCTGGGAAGTATTTACTCTGGGAGCCCTTACTGTTTCCCTGCCTCATGAGTGGGACACAGCAGGGTAACAGGAGGTCCCAGGACTTGATTCCTGTGTTTCTCACTCCATGCCTGGGTGGAGTGGGCTCTGGAGCTCAGCAGAGGATCAGCACACTTCTCTGTTAAAAAAACAAAATGAAACAAAAAGCCAACGCTCTCAAATTCCCTCTAGAGTCTGTTATTACTATGAGTCTGAGTTGCAAGAGTTCCCAAGACTGGCAATCTATCCTTTGGATGCAAACTTAAGATCTATACTTTTGATCAATTGTCATTTGGCCTCCAAATCCAGTAGATAAATCTAAGTTACAAAGAGCTCAATGTGTTAAGGTTGAATTCCAGTGCCTCCAAAAGAATTTCAGAAAGCTACTCCTTATCAGCTTTTCAGTGGAAAAATAAACAGATATTCAGCCTATCTGGAATGTAGAGACAGCTTGGGCAGTATTTATTTTTATGAAAATGGGAGGAGCTACAAAAGGCAATTGTGTCAACATTTCCAGTTTTTTTTTTCCCATGAGGATAAGTTAAACTTTATATTAGAACTCCCTAAAACTTAAATCACCACCAAGTAGGTTCCTGCTACAAAGTTAAAATGTTTAGCCAAAGTGGATAGGATATTACAATTGAAATCTGTGTTCTGAGGTTGTTGATAATTCTTTAATAACAGGATTATTAAACGAGCAGAAATGCTAAAGTGCATAATCTAATGGGACTCCGGAGATTTCCTGCTCTGTCTCTCAGGGTGCCTTTCACCTTAGGTGCTTACATTTCAGGATCTTTTGAATGAGAATTATCCTCGGGGGCTGTGCACACAGAGAAGCCCTCTGGCCTCTGCCCAAGTACCTCTGCCTTGAACTAGATTAGCCTGATGCCAGTGTGAGATGTATGTTTCAAAAATCAACTTCTCAAATATACTCACCCAAAAGATATGGAGACCACAGATTGAGAGATGAAGTGTAAAACATCTATTAGCGGAAGGAAATTAAACCCGTTCATAAAATACATTTTCATAAAAAATGTGTTTTCTAGATGCAGATACCTTCACATTTGTTGTGCATCCTGCACTTCGGCTCGACAAGAAAGACGGTTACAGCCAATCCTCATTATTTGCGGATTCGGTATTTGCAAACTCGCCTGTTCTCTAAAAATACTCATGGGCCCTTTTGTAGGTCATGGACATGCCCGTGTGCAGAGCAACAAAAATGTCTCAGCTGAGGATGAACAAGGCTGGTTTGGTGTTCACGAAATCAGTGTTCGCCAGGAATTTCCAGAACGTAACTACCACGAGCAATGAAAACTGACTGTATGTTGTTTTAACTCTACTGTGAGTGCACAGCCCAGGGGCCGACGTTTGTTCACTTACCTTGTGTACAAATTGTTCCACTCTGGTCTGAAGCCCCCAGACCTCAAACTTTACAGTCACCAGCTTGTAGGAGCACATGATGGGCTGATGACTGTCCCTCCAGCCTTCCCTTAATTGTCCCCGTCCTGTCTTCTCTGACTTGAAGTGTTTAGGATCCTAGGGAAAAAATATCAAAGAAATGGTAACTTAAAAGTGCAGCCATCATTTATATGAAATGTCCAGAACAGGTAAATCCATAGAGACAGAAAGTAGATTAGAGGCTGCCAGGGACTGGGGCAAGCTTGTTGTGACTTTGGAGTGACTGCCAATGGGTACAAGCTTACTTGTTGGGATGATAAAAATGTTCCAGAATTAGATAGTGATGGTGGTTGCATGATCTTGTGACTATGCTAAAAATCACTGAATTGTACACTTTAAGAGAGCAAATGTTATGGTAGGTGTATTATCTCTCAATTAAAATAAGAGATTACAATGTAAATAAGTGGTAAAAAGGTAGTTCAGCTACTTAAATGTAAAAAAAAAAAAAAAAGTGATTTCAAGCTAGATTTGTGATGTTGCAGTCTATTTTCTCCCCTTGATCTTGGAGTCAATAATCTTTACACAATTAAAAAAAAAAAGTCCAACTAATACATGGGAATGTAAATTGGTTCAACAACTCTAGGCAAATTGTTCAGCAGTATCTACAAAACCAAGCATATGCCTACCTAGGTCCCAGTAATTCCATTTCTGGTTGAAATAAGTACATATGTCTACCACAAGACTGTACTAGAATATATACAGCAGGTTCAATCTTAATAAGCAAAAACTAGAATCAGTGCAAATGTTCATCAGCAGGAAAACAGATTAAACAAATTGTATATCCACACAATGGAATACTACACAGCAATGAAAAAGAACAAGCTGCTGATGCATGCAAGAACATGTAGGACTCTCACAAACATTATGCTGAGCAAAAGTAGCCAGATATAATAGTATGGACATTGTGTGATTCCAACTGATGCTCAAGAACAAGCAAAACTTATCTCTGGTGATAAAATGTAAACTAGCAGTAACCTCTTGAGAGGAGTTGACTTTGAAGAGACATGAGGGAAACTTCTAGGATGATGGGCACATTTTATATGTTAATCTGAAAATAATCTGTAAAAATTCATCAAGCTATACATAAGATTTGTGTTATATCTCAATAAAAAAATAAATAAAAAGGTAAAAAAAAGATTAAAACATGTTTAACCAGTTGATACTTGCTCAATGATTGCCATGTGGAAATCAGCCACTAATTATTTTATTCAAACCCATTGCCGTTGAGTCAATTCTGACTCATAGTGACCCTACAGGACAGAGGAGAACTGCCCCACAGGGTTTCCAAGGAGCGCCTGGTGGATTCAAACTGCTGACCTTTTTGTTAGCTTTTATTACAGGGTTATTTTTTCAGAGATACCTTAAAAGGAATATGTCAAATAATAAAGTAGAAAAAGCCTGTAATGATGTTGAAAACTGAACGTGTATGGACTTCATCAAAATTAAGAAAATCTGCACCTCGAAGAACTTTATTAAGAAAAAGAGACAACCTACAGAACGGGAGAAAATATTTGGAAAACATATATCCGATAAAGTCTATAAAGAATTCCTACAACTCAACAATAAAAAGACAAACTACCCAATCAAAAAATGGGCAAAACAATAGACATTTCTCCAAGGAAGGTATACAAACAACCAATAGGCACATGAAAAGGTGCTCGAAGTCATCAGTCATCAAGGAAATACCACTTCACACCCACTAGGATGGCTATTATAAGAAAAACAGAAAATAACAAGCACTGACAAAGATGTGGAGAAATTAAAACTCTCATTCACTGCTGGCGGGAATGTAAAATGGTGCAGCCAATGTAGAAAACAGTTTGGCAGTTCCTCAAAAAGCTAAACATAGAATTACCACATAACCCAGCAATTCCACTCCTAGGTATACACCCAAAAGAATTGACAGCAGGGATTCAAACAGATACATGTACACCAATATTCTTTGCAGCATTATTCACAACAGCCAAAGATGAAAAAAAAAAAAAAAGTAGAGAGGGTCAGGGAAAAAGAGGAAGACCTTCAGTGAGAGGGCTTGATACAGTGGCTGCAACAATGGGCTTAAGCGTAACAATGATTGTGAGGACGGTGCAGGACTGGGCAATGTTTCGTTATGTTATACATGGGGTCGCTATGAGTCAGAACCGACTCGATGGCACCTAACAACAACAACAAAGATGGAAACAACCCAAATGTCCATAAACAGATGAATGGATCAACAAAATGTGGTATATACATACAATGGAATATTATTCAGCCATAAAAGGAAATAAAGGTTCTGATACGCGCTACCATATGGATGAATTTTGAGAACATTATGCTAAGTGAAAGAAGTCAGACACAAAAGGACAAATATTGTATGGTCTCATGTACTTGAAATATCTACAATAGAAAAATGCATAGAGACCAAAGTTTATTAGCGGTTACCAGGAATAGCGAGATAGGCGGAAGAGGAGTTATTACTTAAGGGGTACTGAGTGTCTTAGGTATTTAGTGCTGCTATAACAGAAATACCACAAGTGGGTGACTTTAACAAATTGATTTTCTCGATTTCTACTCATAGCAACCCTATCTCTTGCAGCCTCTACCTATTACCCAATTCCAAAACCACTTCCACATGGTAGGTATTTGTTAGAGCAGCACCCCCACTTCTTGGTACCAAATTCTTAATTATCTAGTGCTGCTATAACAGAAATACCACAAGTAGACGACTTTAACAAACAGAAATTTATTCCTGTTTAGGATGATGAAAAAGTTGGATACAGATAGCAGATGTACATCATGGTGAACTTAATGTCACTGAATTGTATGTGTAAAAATGGTTAAAATGGCACTGTTTTGTTATATATATTCAACCACAACAACAAATTAAAAAAAACAAAACAGATAAATCTTTAAAACACGCAAGTGAAAGAACCCAGTCACCAAAGGCCACACTCTATATTTGCATGAGATGTCCAGAACAGGCAAATCCATAGTGACATAGATTAATGGTGGACTAAGGCTCCGTGTGTGTGTGTGTGTGAGTGAGTGTGTGTGTGTGTGTGTGTGTGTGTGGTGGTGGATGGGGAGTGACTGCTAACGGATACAAGGTTTCTTTTTGGGGTGATGAAAATATTCTAAAATTAGATTAAGGTAATGGCTCACAACTCTGTAAATATGCTACAAACCACTGAATTGTATACTTTAAATGGTGAATTTTATGGTATGTAAGTTATGTACCAATACAGCTGTTAAAAACACATCTATACAGGTATAGTCCCCAACTTACAATACATTCTAGTTATGATGAACTACACTTACAACTCTCTTTTTTTGTACACCTTATTATTAATAAAACCAAACCCACTGCCGTTGAGTCAATTCTGACTCATAGTGACTCTATAGGACAGAGTAGAACTGCCCCATAGAGTTTCCAGGGAGCGCCTGGTGGATCTGAACTGCAGACCTCTTGATTAGCAGCCGTAGCACTTAACCACTGTGCCACCAGGGTTTCCATCACTAATAATATGTACTAATTAAGTTTATATGTAATGTTTCCAATCCCCAAAGGCAAATAAAGATTGGATTTATAAAGATACTGATAATAAAAGGAAACAATAATGAAGACAAAAAAAAAAAAATGGAGATATTTGAGTTACGTCAGAACTGACTTATAACAGAGTCACCAGTATGGAACCCCCATCGTAAGGTAGGGACCACCTGTACTATCTAAAAAAGCAAAAAAAAAAAAAAGCTATGTGCTACCTCAGTAGGATTATTTCAGGGTGTACTCGGGCTCTGGATTTACTGATATTCCTGTGTAAAGAAATGTTATGTTGTTGTTAGTTGCCACCAAGTCGGCTCCAACTCATGGAGACCCCATGTACAACGAGTAAATCTTGCCTGGTCCTGTGCTATCTTCATGATCATTGGTAGGTTTGAGTCCACTTCTGCAGCTATTGTGTCAATTCATCTCACTGAGAATTTCCCTTGTTTTTGCTGACCCTCTAATTTACCAAACACGATGTCCTTTTCTAGCGATTGGTCTTTCTTGATGTCATCCAAAGTAAGCAAGACAAAGTGTAGCCATCCTCAATTCCAAGGGGTATTCTGGCTGTATTTTTTCTAAGACTGGTTTGTTTGTTCTTCTTGCAGTCCATGGTATATCAATTCTTTACCAACACCATTATTATAATAAGTAGTATCGTATTACTTATATGATACATTTCATTATTAATAAATATTATTATATAATAATATACAATTTACATAATAGTATTATTATATAATAATCCTTCACTATCCGGAGCACACAGTTACTTAGTGCATACTGTGGGCACGGTACGGAACCAAGTTTTACATTATGTCTTCCCTCAACCAGATTTCTTTGCTCTGAGGGGTGTAGGCGGGCACCAGCTCTGTGTGTGGTTGCAGAGCACTCCTATACCCCTCAGAACTGACTCAGCTTCACTTGGAGGTTCTGGGTTCCCTTGGCCTTCCTGCAGGGTCCCTCCTCACTTGCATCAATTGTAGGGAGATGGTGGATCTGGGAGTGGGGAGAGAAAAGGACCAAAGTGGACAAATACCTCATGATAGAATACAAAGTGTTTTGCTAATGGAGTAGATAAAAAGGATGTGGGAAGCGGGGAAGGAAAAGGGAATGCATAATAAGTATCTGAACAGAATAAGTGCTTCTGTGAGGGTTAAGGCTGATTGTCTTGGCTGTGGGTAGCACTTTTGAATCTTTGGTACCAATTTTGCTCTGCTGTATTTTCATTGCTTGAATCAACTCAGAAACTGCCACTGGAATCTTATGCACAGAGATGAAGATAATTTAATAACACGATATACAAAAAAGGCATAAGCACAGGGCCGACCCACAGCAAGTGCTCAATCGGTATTAGACATTATTGCATTTCCCGTGGCAGTCAACGGAGCCTTTAAGTGATGGTTTATTTCCTTGTCCAATCTTACAGTCTAGGCCATAGACAGCAATGCCTTTCCAAAGCACCCAGAAATTGCTGGGAAAAGATTTAGTGGCTAAGGCCATGGCACTAATTTCTTTCTGCCCTGTGTTCTTATACCACGTGATTCCATTTACGAGTGAAAAGAGAAGACCAAAAAATCAACCAGGGAGACTATGGTAGATAATCTCCCAAGATAAAAAAAAAGCCACCATCAATTCCTTCTCTCACTGTGCCAGAATGCTGCTCATTCTCATCAAGAAGTGGAGTCATTTCCCTTCCTCTTGAATCTAGACTGGTCTTGTGACCTACTTTGACCAACAGGATGTGGCAGAAGAGACACCGTGCTAGCTAGGCTTTTTAAAAGAAGCTAAAAGCCTGAAACTGGAAGCCAGCCACAACATACAAACTCTAGTCTGAGTATCCTGTGACCCCTATGCTGTGAGGAAACCCAAGCTAGTCATGTGGAGGGGCCACGTGGAGAGATGCTTGGTCAGGTTTTAGATGTTCCAGCCGTCCCAGCTGTGAAGCCACACACATGAATGAAAAAGCCACCTGAGATATTTCAGTCCAAGCACACATCATAAGGAATAGAATATCTGCCCAGCTAAGCCCAGTGGAGATGGAAGAACTATGCTATTGTTTTAGATCTCTAAATTCTGGGGTGTTTCATTACTCAGCAAGAGATAACCAAACAGATGCATCAACTGGCTCACCAACGATGAAGAGAATCAATGTGCTTTGTTCTTTCACAGAACTCCCGAAAAGTACATTCAATCAGCCACACACCTGAAAGCTATAAACAAGGAAATGTCTACCTGTCAAGCAGCTCCTGTGAGTTAAAATATAGGACCTGGAGTGAAACAGGGAAAGCTGGTCTCTTTCTCCCCCTGCCCTTTGACTGGCCCACAAGAGGGGCAAATGATGAGCATAATTATCAGCACCCAGACAACCACTTTAAGGCTCAGAAGACATGGCATCCACACTGTGGCCGCCCAGAATATGGGAAAGTAAACACTCACAAACCTGAGAGGAGGCTGTCCTCCTTGGCTTAGCAACTGGGTAAACAAGGGATAGTTACAGAGCCAGCAAACAGAGCAAAGTAGAGGCAAAATCTCCTGGCAACTCGGACGGTAGCAGGGGACAGTCAAAAGACCCAGCGAACAGGGCAAGGTGGAGGTACCAGCAGCAGGGAAATGAAATAAAAACCAGAGCCGTGGCCTGAGATGCCTTCATGCCTCTTAAACCGTGTGCAGGAGTGAGGGGGCCTAAGAGGCTGCAGATGAAGGTACCTGGGCCAGCTGGCCATACCACACCCTGACATCCCAGCATACAAATCTTTGCTTTATTGACTGACCTTGACTAGTTTCTGTTGCAGACAACCACTGAGTTTGAAATGGCACCCATTCAGGAATCTCCATGTACATTCCAGATCCAGACTTCTCAAGAATAAACAAGACTGAAATATGAAAACTGGAGCATCGGCTGAATGCATTTCCAAAGCAGTTGAGAACTGCAGGGCCTCACAGCAAACTTGAGTTCAGAATAAGACAGGAAAAGTCCTGGCTGCACAGCAAATTATACAGCTACTTAAATCAACCTGTGGATCTTGATCGCACCACAAAATTAGAAAACTCTATTAGGCTATTGCAAAATGACACTTTGAGAAAAGGCTAAATGCGAATGAGAAGTATCCTGTCTTTTCAAAATCCAGAACAGAATTTTAAGCTGAAAGTTACAATTTTATAGATCAGGACACCAATGCCTGAGAGAAATGAGGTTATTTTGCCTCAAATCACAGACAGTCAGTAACAGCACTGGAACTCGAATCCCAGTCTCCCCTAATTCTAGCCCAGTGTTCTTTCTACATTGACTTTTAATATTAAATAGTAAACGTGTGTTTTTGTTACAGCCAGACGTCAAAGAAGCAATTAACAATTGGGCTTTTTATGGCAATAGTGTTGATTTTTTCCAAGTCTGGTGTCATATCTACAGCTGCTGATTTCATCTAGTGAATCTTACATATGGACTATTAATTAGGGGATTCACTTTCAAAGCACTGGAGGGAGTTAAGGCAGAAGGATTTACCAGAGGACTGCTTTAATCAAAACTCAAGATCAAAAATGAACATCGAGCTGAACATCTTTGAATGAAGATGAGCCAAAAAGGAAAAAAAAGTCCAACTACCAGGTCTTATCTGAAATATTCTGGTCGCTGCAAACTTTTCTCTCTTTTCATGGTCCACTCATTTCCCCAGCCCCTCCTTGTCCTCTCTTCCAACACCTATTCCTCTGGAAATTATTTCCATCTATTTTCTTCTCTCTTGAGTTTGTGAACATAAGTATCTACATGGCCCCATTCACCTATCAGTTGATCTTTCGTGTAACATTTTTTCAAAATATTTCTGGTTTCAAATGCAAAGAAGTTTCCTCAATAAACCCAAAGCTTCAAAGGCCAGCATAGCAGGGGTGGTGGTTTGGGGACCATGGTTTCACGGGACATCTAGGTCAATTGGCAAAATTAAATCTATTAAGAAAACATTCTGCATCCCATTTTGGACAGTGGCGTCTGGGGTCTTAAACGCTAGCACATGGCCATCTAAGATGCAACAATTGGTCTCAACCCACATGGAGCAAAGGAGAATGAAGAACACCAAAGACACAAGGTAAGTATGAGCCCAAGAGTCAGAATGGGCCACATAAATCAGAGACTACATCAGCCTGAGACCAGAAGAACTAGATGGTGCCTGGCTACAACCGATGACCACCATGACAGGGAGCAAAACAGAGAATCCCTGAAGGAGCAGGAGAGCAGTGGGATGCAGACCTCAAATTCTCGTAAAAAGACCAGACTTAATGGTCTGACTGAGACTGGAGGGACCCCGGAGGTCATGGTCCCCAGACCTTCTGTTAGCCCAAGACAGGAATCATTCCCGAAGCCAACTCTTTAGACAGGGATTGGACTGGACTATAAAATAGAAAATGATACTGGTGAGGAGTGGGCTTCTTGGATCAAGCAGACACATGAGACTATGTGTACAGCTCCTGCCTGGAGGGAAGATGTAAAGGACAGAAGCTGGCTGAATGGACATGGAAACACATGGTGGAGAGGAGGAGTGTGCTGTTTCATTAGGGGGAAAGTATATAGCAAGGAGTATATAAGGTTTTGTATGAGAGACTGACTTGATTTGTAAACTTTCACCTAAAGCACAATAAAAATAAAAAACAAAAATTTCTGGTTTGTATTTCTACAGCTTCTGTGGTATTCTGGTCCTGATTCCAACTCTGTTATATCACTTGTATCGTCCTTCATAAAAGAACTGGATTATTTTACATTTTAAATCTTTCATTTCTAGGTTCCTTGTTTTAAAATGAGGTTTATAAACCTCAACCATCATCTTCGATGTTACAAATCCCCTGAGCCTTTCCAAAGTCGGCTTCAGGCTATTTTAAAATGTCATAAAGCTTGACTTCGTGTGACCTAGAGACTGTATGTTTCAAAACTCCTGCTGGATTCCAACACAGTGCAATCAGAAAATATAGCTGAATGACTCCAACTCAGAAACCTATGAAGATGAGGAGCAGACAGAGCAAGACTAAACCTCCAAAGCTTCTGATCTCATTGGTTTGGGGTGGGGTCTGGGCATCCAGATTTTCAAAAGCTTCCCATGTGATCTAAATGCATAGCTGAGGTTGAGAACCACTGCTATAATGTGTAAGTACTATCTCCGTGTTCCAAGTGAGGAAGCTGAAGCTCAGAGGACAATCAGTGACTTGTTCACAGCCTTCCAGGATCCAAGTTCAGGTCAGCCTGACTCCCAAGCCTGTGCTCCCAACTCCTATACCATGTAGGCAAAACTTCTCATCTGAAATTTTGGCACAATGTGTGAGTATATGAATATTTCCCCAAGAATTTGGTCTTTGTTCTTGGTTCCTGAGAGATACCCTCTAAATCCTTGGAATTTCCTAGTGATTAGAATCTTTGTAATGCTAATAAGGCTAGCTTTGGGTAGCTGGCCATGCCTGAAAGACTCATTATGGTACAATCTGGCCAACCTCAGGGAAGGTGGCTGGAGGTTGAGTTCAACAATGTGTGCAAATAAATCAATAAAACTCCAATAAAAACTACGGACACTGAAGTTTGGGTGAACTTCCTGGTTGGTGAAAGACACTGACACCTCAGAGAATGATGCACCCTTTCTGGGACAAGGAAGCTCTGTGTTGGGGATCCTCCCAGATCTCACCCTATGCATCTCTTCTTTATGCTGGTCTTGATTTGTATCCTTTATAATAAAACTGTAATTGTAAGTACAGCACTTTCCTAAGTTCTGTGAGTCATTCTAGTGAATTATCAAACCTGAAGGGAGCCCCTGAATTGGTAGCCAGTTGGTACAAATCTTGGGCAGACTTGGCAGTCTGAAAGACTGTTCCCTGTAACTTGTAAGATCTGACCTACGTCCGGTGGTTAGGGTCTGAAGAACTGCATTTGCAGTTGGTGTCAGAGAAGATATTTAGAGTTGCTGTGTATTGGAGAAGGCAAACGCAAACACACGTACCAGCCCAGACCCACAGACACTACATAATCTGTCAGAGGAGAGCTTTAGTCTCCTCATCTATACAATGGAGATAACAGTAACACCCTTGTAGGGTTGTTACAAGGCTTAAATTGGATAATGTAGGCAAAGTTTCCAGCACAACGTCTGGCACATAGAAGGTGCTAGATGCACAGGAGCCATCCCAGTCACATGCTATGGAAATGTCTTACAGATACTGTAATGCAATTTCCTCAAATCTTCTTAAGCTCCTCAAAAGAAAGGCAGCAAGAATATCCAAGATGCTGTAGGATTCTGTAACTTTATTACTATCCTCTAACCCGTTGCTGTTGGGTCAATTCTGACTCATAGCGATCCTACAGGACACAGCAGAACTGCCCCATGGGGTTTCCAAGGAGTGCCTGGTGGATTCGAAGTGCTGACCTTTTGGTTAGCGGGTGAGCTCTTAACCACGGTGCCACCAGGGCTCCTATTATCTAGTCAAGTGTATAAAGAAAAAAGCTCAAATATAAATGTGGCTTCCCAGCATCATTTGGGTTTCCTTATGCCACTGAAAGGCAGGATGGGCATTTCTATTTTCTAGAAGCTGTCACCTGTCAATGTCTATAAGTACAGTGGTTGAAGAAATCCCAAAAGAAGGGCCTTGCTTTTTGAATGTTGTGGCAAGGTTCTGGGCCAAGGAAAAGTGATGGTCTTTGTGATTGTTAAGGTTGTGTGTCAGCTTGGCAGGAAAGCTAAGAGGAACAGGTAGGCTTCTAGCATCCTTGTTGTTGTAAGCTGCATCCAAGTCAGCCCACAACTCATGACAACCCCACACACAACAGAACGAAATGTTTTGCCATCCCCATGATGGGCTGCAGATCGGACTGTTGTGATCCATAGGATTTTCAATGACTGATTTTCAGAAGTAGATCTCCAGGCCTTTCTTCCTAGTCTGTCTTAAGTCTGGAAGCTCCACTGAACTGTGTTCAGCATCATAGTAACATGTAAGCCTCCACTGACAAATGGATGGAGGCTATGCTTGAGGTGCACAGGCCAGGAATTGTACCTAAAACATAGAAGGTGAGAATTTTACCACTGGACCGCCATTGTCCCCTCTAGGATCCTGGGATTACTTAGAGATTTCCTCTTGATGAGTTTAGAGCCATATGCAGACATGTGCTATCCTTTCCTTCAAGTAATCTTCCAAACAAGGCTGGGGCTCTTTTCTCTAACGAGGAACTCACGTCACACAAGTTGCAGGTGGACTCCCTTGCCATGCAGAAGTTCTCTGAAAGCAACATCCTTGCCTTGAGGGCCCTGAATGTTCCTCTGGCCCAGAAGCTGGCTGTCCAGGAAAGTGTCAGGCAAGTTCTTCTGGCTGGGGGTTTATAAGTTCATCCATGATGTCTCTGGCTCCAGATCCTGCTGATACCACCCAGGCCTTGCAGATGGCAAATTGGATCCCTGTGGTGAAGGCCTGTCTGTGGGAGGGAAGCAGGTCTGTACCAGGGCTGTTTCCAGGGCCAGATGGACCCTAGCTGGCCAAGTCTTCCCTATGGGCACATCTTCTTCCAAAGGTTTGCCCTACTTTCAGACCTTTCAGACTTTGAGGGTAACCATACTTTCAGACCTCACTCCGTCTTACACTTGGACAAGGCTGAGCAAAGGTGATGCTAAGGGCTTCTTCATTAGTGCAGCCAATGTGAAAAGGTGTCCCTGTGTTGGTTAGAATCAGTCTCACACCTGGGAGGTGCAAGGAGAAACCGCAGGAGAGCTTGGCCTGGCTGGAACAGAGCTTGTATCTCAGAGACAATATTATTAGCTGACATCCACGAGATATAAACTCTTCATGATTAATTACACTTTCAGTTTGAACCACAAAGGACAATAACCAACAGGGGACTGCCCTGTTAGCTGAAATTAGAAGTTTTTGATCAATGTTAAATGCAAAAGATAAGGCTCAGCAGTAAGCCCCCATCCCCCACAGGGATTCACTACATTATGTAACTACAGGCAGTTCCTGGGTTACAAAGTCCAATTTAAATACAACCCATACAACCCATAGTTACAAATCAACCCCTGAAAAGCCTATCATATTAAAATTTTGAGGTACATACAATGGTTCATAACAACAAATGGGTGCTACTTTGCAGCACATCAAAACATTATCATTATTATTACACCTTCTCCTCACTTATTGACTATCAAGGTTATCTGACATTTCACATTTATGACAATAGTAAAAATCTACTATCCAACTACCTGGTAGTAATGAACGCCGATGTGTGAGGTGAGAGTAACGCTGGTTTTGATGGTTAAGGTTATGTGTCAACTTGGCTGGGCCATGATTCTCAGTGGTTTGGCAGTTATGTAATGATGAAATTTGGCAGTTATGTAATGATGTAGTCAGCTTCCATTCTGTGATCTGATGTGGTCATCCTCCATTTTTGCATAACCCCGATTTCACATAATGACTAGATCTTTGGAACCTAACCATGATGATAAGAGAGGAGAATGTGTACCATATTATTGTGTTAAAGATGTTTTAGTGTATTTGGAAGTGTTTCTTTAATGTTTTTTATATATAGAAAGATAAACTATAAACTATATACTAAGACAAACTGACTTTAGATACGAACCGTACCCTAACTGTTCCGACTTACACACAAATTCCACTTAAAAACAGACTTAGGAAGGGAGCTCGCTGGTAATCTGGGGACTGATTTCACAATGCTCAGCCCTAAAATAGGGATGAAGTAGCAACACATATCAAATTTTTTCCTGTGTTCTGAGCTTTTCCTGACGACTCTGAGTCATTGCAGATATTATCATTCCTCTTCAATGAATGGTCACTTCAACCAGGTAAAAATTTAGCCCCAAACTGAGTGCAGGATGTCTTAAACTAGAATTCCGAGAAAGGATACACAGAAAACTAAGGAGCTTTCAGAGTGTGCTTGAGAACTGACCTAAAACTTTACTAAAAGGTCAACTGCTACGCATCAGCATAAAAAAAAAAAAAAAAAAAAACCTAAGTGCAAATCATGGCCAGAAGCAGCCAATTCCTGCTTTGTTAGCAGTTAAATACCTGAAGTGCTATTTTTAAAGCATTTGCTCTTGGCACTAGAATGTACCGCAAACACTGAGTGATCTGTGCTATTCCTCTGCAAAGTGACTTTCTTAAAGGAGCTGGACTCACAAGGCATGTGAGGGGTGGAGAAGGCAGAGAAAGGTGGTGGTGGTGGTGGGGTGCCGGCGTGTGTTCTGCTGTGCCCTTTTTGGTTAGAATTAAGGGCCAGAGCTTGAAACCCACTTCTTAAAGAGTGAGCATGAGAATGGGAATTTTGAGCACACATCACAAAATAATTTAGTACTCAGGGGTCTTTAGCCCTGAGGGCAACTACTGTTGATGTGTTTTAGGTGCCAGGGAGAAGACTAAGGCAAAACAGAACCCCAAAAGAGGTGGTCAGAAGAAAGTCAAGGATGGAAGGACGGCAAACCAATCCTATCGGCTAACGTTTGTGAAGTGCTTGCCATGTACCAGACTGTACCAAGCACTTTAGATGCATTCTCTCATTTAATCCTCACAACAAACCTGTAACATAAACCATTTTGTATAATGCCCAAGGGGGCGCCCCCTCCTATTCCCAGGCTCACCCTCCCATGGCTCAGTCTCAGCCCTGACAGGGGATCCTTCCACAAGCCTCCTCCTTCAGAAATCCCCAGATGAACCCAATCTCCGTGTTCCCCTACAGACTCCTGGGGACACGTTTCAGTCTCTCCCCACATTCTCCTGGGATGGCAGCACCATGGGTAGGTCCCAGCTCAGCAAATAGGCAGCCCTTTTGCAGACTCCCCAGTTTCTGGGATCAATTCTCTTAGAGCAAGCCCTTCATATAGCTTTGGGGCGAGTGGACCCCAATGACGCTGAGAGCACCACTCCCCCATACACAGACTGGGAAGTGGGGTGTTAGTGTGTGTGACCACAGCAGTGAGAGGGGCAGCTGGGCCCTGAGACCCTGAGAAGTACCTGGCCTCAGTTAAGAGCAGCTGCCTGTAGAATGTGGACCCATAACTCCTCTTTGTCCCTAGCTTTGGGCTTGGTTCCCAATTCCAGAGCGACGAGAAATGTCTCAACATCCTGTTACATAACCCTAACCTGTTCCTTTTGGCACTAACAGATATGACTATGTTTGAAGGATCAGTTCTCGTCAAGACCAACAAGGTCATTCAAGGGCGCACTGAAGAGGGCCCAGCCTTACTGCTGCAATGGTGAAAGGACAGGCATCAGCTTCCTAACAGCAAATGAGCCAAGCTCTTCCCACAAAGGAAGCCTGGTTAGGACCTGCCTCAGCTTGGCAGCCTTGGAGCCGGGACGGCCTGTCTCGAGATTGTTCCTGCCCACTCTGAATTTAACAATGCTGTCTGCACACAGGCTATGAAGAATCATCGATAGCCTGCATCCATATTGAGGATATACAAGTTGGCCTGTAGATGGCTTAAGTTTATTAAATCAAAAGCTGGTAGAGACTGACAAATATTCTTGATGTGTAGCAATGTGGCAACAGTGATCAGCACTAGATTAACTGTCCCTAAATCAAGCTTACCCCTCCATGTGCTGTATTATTTTGGGGAACTTGGACCCTCAACTTGTTGAACAGCAATTGGGATGGAGATGTTCAATAAGCCAATCAGTCTGTAGGTTGAAGGCAATGAAACACTTCCATTTTTAAAGGTGGATTAGATTTCAAACTCTTTTTAGCTTTAGAACTCACTCCGTTTTTCCTAATATTATCTTAACTAGAACCCCAACAAAGCAGGTAAAAGTGATGAGTCTGTTCCTTGAGCTCTTTCAGCCTGTATTGTCTGACACAATATATTTCCTTGTTTACAGGATCCAGGAGCCCCTCTGTGGGGTCTGAACGGAGAGCTGAAAAGGGAGACCTTGGGTTTGAATTTTTGCTCCAGCAACTACTGTGTGAACCTGGAGAAGTTATTTAACTCCAAGACTGCTGTGGGGTTAATAAAACGAGAAAGGGATGTTTCTTAAACTGGGGTCTGTGGCTGTATTCTTTGGGAGCTATGATACGTATATTTTTCTTTTAAAATGGGTTCCTGTATTATGCTTTGGGTTTTTCCCCGGCCAGGCTTGTTTTGGCCAATCCACTATTTTCTGGAATGTTCACAATGAAGAATTTTTTCCCAAAAGATGAGAGTGGCATTTCATTGGCTCATTAAACCCAGGAGGAAGACTGAGGAGATCCTTCCTCCTGCTTCATCTGCCTCCATTCACATGATCGGTATTTAAGAAGGAAAAAAATCTCAAAGACAACAACTGTCTGTACCTCCAGCTCAACCTGAAGGGGCCAGCTTGGCATGGGGATAGCACAATCTTTGGGGTCAGGCACTCTGGGGTTTGAACCCTGGCTTCTGGCAACTTCTGGTAAGTTATTTAGGCTCTCTGAGCCTCGGTTTTCTTATCTATAAAATGGAGACAATATTCGATTGGATAGTTAGGATTAAATGACATAACTGAATAAAACAACTTAACAGTGACATTTTTTTTCCCTCAAAAGTTAATTCCTGTTCCTATAAAGCCAGATTTAGCAGTTCTGTGAGGAAATCTATTGAAACTTCTAAGCTCTGAATTAATAGCTTAGTAATTGTACATCTTTCTCTGGGCCCCTTTAACAATAAAAGATGAAGACAAGCAACTTAACAGCACCTATTCTTCCCTGGATATTTTTGGAACTGAGGCTGAACAGCGGTACTTGGAGTCTGAATAAATAGAAGTGGAGGAGAGAGTCACTGAGTCAGGTCTTAGTTTTCAAGGGAAAAATACCACTTCCATCATCATGGAGCTGAAGTCATAGACTCTTAGAGTGCTAGAGAAGGAACAGAATTGGACAAGATTTAGCCAGAAGGCCTGGTGAAGGCTGATTAGCATCTTTGATTGGAAGAATTAAGCTTAGATGAGGGTGAATCTGAAGTCACGCCCCCAACTCAGAAGTGAAGGTGTCTGGGGAAAAACTACACAAATGCATATTAATAAATGCACATTACATGCAATTAACACTACTGGCTGGCAAGGAAGACATTGGACCTGACTCCACAATGGTATCAGATTCCCAACAGATGGAATGAAATTCAAATGCATTGACCCCTCCTTCTGTAGGCAAATGGACAGCTTATGTTGCTATCTATTTTCTTTTTCCCCCACAAAAATAAGTAAAAATAAAACGGAGAGCTTCCCCACCTTGAACGAATTATAGATGTGTCAAGCTCCTGCTCACCTTGGCCCGTGGGTAACCAGACTGGACCTCTTGACCCCAGGGGTTAGTCACCTCTGGCTTGGAGCTCCTCCCCGGTGTGGCAATCAAAATCGATCATTTTCTACATGTGTCATGACATGAAAAGGTTTGGGAATCTCTGGTCTAAGGTCATGTTCCTAAACCTGGTGGTGGTGGTGGTGGGGAGATCGGAATTTTCTGGGGGGCATTTTACACGCAGATTCTTGGGACCCATCATAATGAGTCTGGTTTGTAGGTCTAGGACTTTTTTTAAAGCTCCCTAAGTGATTTGGAAACCCTGGTGGAGTAGTGGTTAAGTGATTTGGAAACCCTGGTGGAGTAGTGGTTAAGTGCTATGGCTGCTAACCAAGAGGTCAGCCATTCAAATTCTCCAGGCACTCCTTGGAAACTCTGTGGGGCAGTTCTACTCTGCCCTATAGGGTCGCTATGAGTTGGAATCAACTCGACGGCAGTAGGTTTTTTTCCTAAGTGATTCTGATCCAAATTGAGAACCCTGCTCTAACGGCCAAGAAGTTCTGGTATTTCAGTTTAATAAGATTAAAGATATCAGGGGCTAATGCAGCTGACCCAAGTCCTGAGCAACTTGTGGACTTAATACTTGTTTTCTTGAAAGTACAGAGGGGAGGTTCTTGTGAGGAAGAATTTCAAGAGGAGCTCATTTGTATCGTTCACCCTCGGCTGAGAGCCTTTTTCTAGAGCCCTCGGGCTCCTGCTTCCTCCTTTTAAAGTTTTCTAAAGTACACAGAGCAAGAAGGCTCATGAAGCATTGGTAATTCTCGCCTTCCACACGGGAGATCCTGGTTCAATTCCCGCCATCTTGTGTGCCGCCACCACCCGTCTGTCAGTGGTGGCTTGAATGTTGCTGTGATGTTGAACAGATTTCAGTTGAGCTTCCAGACTAAGAAGGGCTGGGAAGAAAGGCCTGGCAATCTACTTCTGAAAATGAGCCAATGGAAAAATCTATGGATTACAATGGTCTGATCCGCAACCAATCATAGGGATGGCGCAGGTCCGGGCAGTGTTTCATTCTGTTGTGCATGGGGTCTCAATGAACCAAGGGCTGCTAACAACACCACCACCACCGAGGCTCATAGCAGACAGCACTAGAATGTGAAAATTGCTTTGGATCCTATCTTGGGACTCCGGTGTCACAGACTACCCAAACTTGGCACAACAAACAGTAAATGTAGCTTCTCAGGTTTCTTAGAGGTGAAGTATCAGAGACACATGTCATTCTGGATTCAGGTTAAACAATAACAGGAATAATAACACAGATTAGAAAATCTCAGTAGTACAAATGGCTTTGGTTTCTGGAGGATCTCACGGTGCCTGTAGAAGATTCTGAGCGCCAGAGCTATCTGATTCATCCCTCTTCTCCTCTTCTCTACCCATCCTGAGAAGCGAAAACCAACACAGAACAAACATAATTTTGAGGTACCACTCAGGGCAGCCCCTTTCCAATGACACATGGTTTCCACTGAGCAGCTACCTCAGCAGCCAATCTGCAGGTCCCAAAGTCAGAGTCAAGGGAGAAGGGAACATTTAACTGCTTATCATGTGCCAGGGACTGTGCTAGTCGATTTATATGCCTTGCCTTGTCTTATTTTGCCTTCCCTTCCTTTTGCTTTTCTTTCCTTTCATGTCATCTCGTCTCAACTCATTTCTCCATTCATCTATTCCTTTGAAGACAGGCAGGGAATGAACATACACTAAGTAATTGGTGATGACCAAGTGCAATGGCTATGATCACCTGGGAGGTCGTCCAGAGCCAGGGTCTCTTATTACCTTAAGGTTTGAGTCATCTAGACATGGAATACATGGGCTGGGAACCCCGATCCAAAGGTTTCAGAGGTTCTCTTTTGCACAGCTCCCTCTACAACAAGCCCAACTGATTCTCCCTCCGTGAATGTTTTGCTTGGATGAATCCTTCCCTCTCTGGTCTGTTCCTTTTGGAACACTCAGCCATTTTCCCAAGGGCTCTTTCTATTCGATATAATGACCCACTGCCACAATCAGCAACTCCATTCCTGGCAGAGACTTTGAGTCTCTGGCATTTAGGAATTCATTTGCCTCGATTTTGTTTGAGCTACTTCATCTGGCATTTCATTACCAAATCCAATTGGTAAGATCTGCAACTGCTACTCTGGGCTTCGAGTTCTGGGGGGCCTCATTCATGCAAATTAATGCAGTGGTTCGAATTGCTTCTGTTTTTCCTTGAAAAATTAAAAACAAGACCCTTCTCTAGGATGGAGTTGGATGATACAGTTTTCCTAGTGCTCCCAATTAAAATAGGCTTTGCTCAAAGCACTGCAGTAGCTCCACACTATTAGGCTAAAAGAACAGCAGTGGCTTTTAGAATCAGCACTAGGCAGGGTACTTCAGCTACTTGGTGACCCAGCTTTCTTTTATGTGGAAGGAATGGGATCTGAAAGAGAATACCTATTTATTCCTTAGAAAGCGAATTGCCAGTTAATGGTCTAAAAATGATATAACCAGGATTGTCAGGGACTGGACAACTGCTTAATGCCCTTTTATTTCCAAATGTTTCTTTTCATTAAAAAAATATTGTTGTCAAGATGGCTGAAGGCAATTTGCACAGGCAAGGGGGTAAGGGAAGAGGGAGAGGAGCGGGATGATAGAGGGATCTAAACCTTTGGTGCCCAGAGGCCTGCCCCCACCACCCCCATGAGAGATTCGGCCTCTCTGGTGGGGTCATCAGTGGAATTCCCTTGCATGGTTGTGATCACCCTTGGCTTTGCAAGCTTTCTCTCTGTTACCTGCAGAACAAAGTCCAAATTCCTTGGCTTGGCATTCAAGGCTCTTCCCTGTTGCTTCAGTTAAATAGTTACTCACTAACCCCCTGAATAAGCACTGGGATCCTCGCCTTTGCCATTGCCTTTCTCTTCACTTAATACACTGCCTACTCAATCTGACTCATCTTCAAAATTCAGTTTGCTCCCATACAACTGTGGGTCAGAGGATAATTTAATATCACTTTGGGGTGGGGGCAACTGGGCTACATCTAGCAAGATTTCAACCCCCACCCCCATTGCTACAACGATTTCACTTATAGAATTTACTCTATGAAAACATTAGAACATCACCCAGTGATATTGTCTGAGGATTTTTCCTGTAGCACTGTAATAACAAACCAATGGAAATACCCTAAATGTCCATCAATGGAAGACTAGTAAAAATACAGCATAATCATATAATAGAATATTATACAGCCATTAAAAAAGAGATGTGAAGCTTATTTTGCATAGGGAAAATGCACATGGCAAAGCTGTATAAATAACGTGCACTTATTTTCATAAAATGATGTTATTTATGCATTATGTTCATGTATAAACACTAGTTATCTCTGTGATAAGAGATCATAGGAGATTGCTTTTTTTGAGGTCACATATTTGTAGCATGTTCGACTTTTTTTTTTTTTTTGCAAGGATCACATATTACTTTGTAAACAGAGCAAACAATAAAGATAAACATTAAACATTTTTAAAAAGGCCCAGTTCAGATTCCACGTCTCTTATAAAGCTTGCCCTGACCAAGCCTGTTTAATGAGCTTTCCCCCTGCTTGGAATCTTCTGGCAATTATCATGTGTAAGAGCCTCAGGGGAGTAAATCACACGCAGACACACACAGACACACACCCCATCATGAATGCATTGCTCCATCTGCCTCATGCTATATTATAATTTTGCTTTTTGTGTTTTTTTTTAATATTTTAACATTTAATATTTTACTGTGGTAAAACACACAAAAAGCTTACTATTTTAACCATTTTAAGTACACAATTCAGTGACAATGATTGCATTCGGCATGTTGTGCTACCAACACCAACATCCATTTCTAAAACTTTCATCATCCCCGACAGAAAGTCAGTACTCTTCAGCAATAACTCCCATTCCCTCCTCCCCTCAGCCCCTGGTACAATGAATACATTTCTGTCTCTATGTGTTTGCCTATTCAGATATTTCATGTACGTGGGATCATGTAATATTTGTCCTTTAGTGTCTGGCTTATGTCACTCAGCATCATATCTTCAAGGTTCATCCATGTGGTCCCATGTATCACATGTTTTTGTACCTTATCTTCCCAACCAGATCATAAGCTTCTACAGGTGAGGGATGTCTGACTTCTCATTTTACCTCACAGACCCCATCCAGTGCCTTGTGCTGAGTCCTCACAAGGGATGTGTTCTCAAAGGTCAGAGGAACGGCAGAGTTTTGTCCACCCTTCCCAGCCCTTTGCCTTCCTGGGATAATGCCTTCCTGGCCAGGCTGACTGGACCCCCACTCTCAAATAGAGGAAGCCACTCAAACATCTCCTACGCTTCCCTTTGGGCCTAAGAGTCGTCTTTCCAGACAACACACAATACATGCAAGGTCAGCACAACTGGACTAAAATAAAAGCAGTTTCCTGAATAAATTGAATGCTTTGAAGGCCAGTGTAGCAGGGGTGGGGGTTTGGGGACCATGGTTTCCGGGGACATCTAAGTCAATTGGCATAATAAAATCTATTAAGATAACATTCTGCATCCCACTTTGGAGAGTGGCATCTGGGGTCTTAAACGCTAGCAAGTGGCCATCTAAGATCTATCAATTGGTCTCAACCCACCTGGATCAAAGGAGAATGAAGAACACCAAGGACACAAGGTAGTTACGAGCCCAAGAGACAGAAAAGGCCACATAAACCAGAGACTACATCAGCCTGAGACCAGAAGAGCTAGATGGTGCCCAGCTACACCAGATGATTGTCCTGACAGGGGACACAACAGAGAACCCCTGAGGGAGCATGAGAGCAGTGGGATGCAGACTCCAAATTCTCATAAAAAGACCAGACTTAATGGTCTGACTGAGACTAGAAGGACCCCAGTGGTCATGGCCGCAGATCTTCTGTTGGCCCAGGACAGGAACCATTCCCAAAGCCAACTCTTCAGACAGGGATTGGACTGGACAATGGGTTGGAGAGGATGCTAGTGAGGAGTGAGCTTCTTGGATCAGGTGGACACTTGAGACTATGTTGGCATCTCCTCCCTGGAGGGGAGATGAGAGGGTAGAGGGGGTTAGAAGCTGGTAAAATGGACATGAAAAGAGAGAGTGGAGGGAGGGAGCGGGCTGTCTCACTGGGGGGAGAGCAATTGGGAGTATGTAGCAAGGTGTACATAGGTTTTTGTATGAGAGGCTGACTTGATTTGCAAACTTTCACTTAAAGCACAACAACAACAACAAAAAAGTCATTTTTCCAATGCTGTGAATGTGGGTAGATGCACGGGATATTGTCCAACTTGTACAGGGTGGGGGAAGAGGAAGAAAGAAATCCCCGAGTTCCCAGGAGCTCCCCCAGGCACTCCCTACACACCCAGGAGGGCATTTGTACTAACACAGCTTATCTTATCCTGCAGGAGAGGCCGCCCCTTGGGAAATGGCATTTGCCTTGTTGTTGGGGCTCCTGAGGAAGCAGGTGAGAGAACCTGCCCTGAATACATGTCTCCTGCTCCCCATGGACTTCCCTATGATCTACTGCTCCGGCCCCCTTCCAGAGGCAGTCACCACCGAGGCTTCCTTCTCTCTTAGTGACAGCACTAGGCATATCCTGACCACATGAAGGGGGAGAGCTCAGGGCTTTAAGAGGCAGCAGCCGCTGGGACCCTTCCCCGATTTGCCCCCGAGTTGTAGAGGCAATTGTTGTTGTTAGCTGCCTTCGAGTTGGCCCTTGACTCATGGCGACCTCATGTACAACGGAACAAAATGCTGCTCGGTCCCTGTGATGGGTTGTGGACTGCACCTTTGTGATTCACAGGGTTTTCACTGGCTGATTTTCAGAAGTCGTTGTCAGGCCTTTCTTTCTAGTCTGAAGCTTCACTGAAACCTGTACAGCATCATAGCAACATGAAAGCCTCCACTGATGAATGACTGGAAGCTGCGCATGAGGCGCACCGGCTAGGAATCAAACTTGGGTCTTCCACATGAAAAACGAGAATTCTACCACAGAGCCGCCATTGACCCATAGAGGTGGTTACTGAGGAGCATTCTGGCAGCACTGGCTTCTCCTCATGCCGATGGTGTGATCAAGTCCTCTCACTATCCAAGAGGCACTCAGGCCTCAGTCATTTGGGATCCATCACCAAACAGCTGTGTTACCCTCAGGAAGAAATAGTCGGAATGACAGAAAAGGGGGAAAGCAATTATAACAGCAATACAACAACAAACTGAACTCCACAACAGCATGAGGCAGCTGTGCTAAATCTCGCTGCTTGGAGATAATTGAAAATCTTTACCACCCTCAGCTGCCAAGATGTGGACCAAAATGAAAATATTTTTAATTTGAAAGAGCTGAGTGGTTTGGATGAAGCACTTTGAACTGAAGGGTACAGCTAAGTACAGCAATATTTACTCATTTTGTCTCTCTGTTCCCTTTCTGGGGGCCCGTTGTACTTAGCAAACAGCATTTAATCTCTCACCCTTTGACAGTTATTGGAAAAGTTAGATGTCTCTCTTTGTTCTATACTCTTCCCTCTAAGAGAGAATTCGGCAGATATTTAGGTTGGCCTGACCAGTGAACCGGCTGCAAAGAATTTCTTGGTCTAAGAAGACTCCACAGTTCAGGGTCCTTGCGGCTGATCAAGAGCCGCCTTAATCACCCAACTCAAGAAGAGGGTCCTAGGCCAAATTCTGTCTAAAGATCCCCCCTACCACTTTCATACATTCAATTTTACCACCTGATGGGGGATGGACAGTGTTTCTACGATAGTCTCATGTTATTCTTTTTAATTCATTGCTACCCAAGTTCAAAACATTGGGAATTTCCCCACTAAAATGACTGTGCTCTGTTAGCCACTGGTGAAATGGGGACTTCCTTTACTTGCCCCAAAATGAAGGGGGAGAGGAATTTCCTTTATCTGAAACCAGAAGGTCAAGTTCAAAAGGGAGTAGAGAGTTACCCCTTTGAGAGCGGACATGATCTTGTCTGTGTAGCCTCAGTGCCTAGCACAGAGCCTGGCACACAGTAGGCAGCTGATAAATGTTAACGAAAGAAATGAATTAATGAGTCTTACTACTAATAGGTTTTACTGGATTTCTTTCCCTGGATTGGTCTAGAGCAGGGTTTCTCAACCTCGGCACCACTGGCATAAAAAAAACCCAGCGACCACTGGCATATTGGGTGGATAATTCTTGCGGTGGGGGCTGTCCTATGCCCTGGATGTTTAGCAGCATCCCTGGCCTCTACCCATTAGATGCCATAGCCTCCTCCAAGTTGGGACAACCAAAAATGTCTCCAGACATCCAAACATTCCTGGCAGGGGGAGAGGGATAAAACTGCCCCAGTTGAGAACTGATCTAGAGACTTCTTTGCTTTTTGTTTAAATAAATCGATGAAAATTAAACAAAAAGACGAAGCACACATACAAAAATCATCCACTACTTCCAAACTTCCTCCAACAGAAAATTACATTTCTGTTTTCTTTTTCCCTCTTTCTACTCAAGGCACGTCTGGGAACTTAGAAGCTGCACACGCCCCACACATTTGTGTCTCCGAGAGAGAGCCGTGGGTGATGGACAGAGCACCTAGGAGGCCAACAAAGATGCCATTTTCTGGTCACTCCATCTTGTAACGGAAGCCAAACCTCATAAACAACTGCTGTGAATCAGGGAGGAAGTGTCTGGAACTTTACTACTGGACAAAACCAAAGGCCTCTGAGTTAGATTACTCTGGGCTTGACTTTCTGAGAGCCTCCAGGCTGGACTAGTATGATAGGCTGGTTGAGATTCTCTCTAGCACTCCAAAACCATGAATTCAGCTTTGCTGGTATGGACTTACTGCCTGTGTCCTCTGCAGACATGCTATGACATATCGTATGGCGTTCCTCATTCCTGGGCTGGATTCTTCACCTTGAAATCTTGGCAGAGCATCAAAGAGTGGAGATGGATATCTTGGCAGAAGTAAAGAGCTCACATAACCACATAACAGGTACAATCTGCTCAGATTTTGTCTTCTCCTCCTCTTTGCTGCTTTGGTGGTACAAACAAATGGTGTCTGTGTGACTTGGTGCAAAGAGCTTTTTGACACTCATTAGGGTTGCTATGAGTCGGAATTGACTTGATGGCAATGGGTTTTTTTGGGGAGGGAGGTGGTCAGGATGGAGCCCTGGTGGCGCAGTAGTTAAGCACTTTGGCTGCTAACCAAAGGTCGGCAGTTCGAACCCACCAGCTGCTTCTTGGAAACGCTATGGGGCAGTTCTACTCTGTCCTATAGGGTCACTGTGAGTCGGAATTGACTTGATGGAAATGGGTTTGTTTGTTTTATTGTTTGTGGTCAGAACCTTGATGGGTCTGTACTGAAACAAATGGAGGCACTCTCTCTGCTGGAGCCATCACACTGATTTTTTTTTTTTTTTTGCAATACTGTACTGCCCTGTGGAGTCCTCCTATGGAGATGAGAACAAAAGTTGAGGCTAAGAGGCTCTTGGAAGCTGAAGCTCAGGCCCTTGATTTGGGTAGGAAACAGCAGCACTGCAAAATGAAGATAAGGAGAGAGCTGCACTGGGCTCTCAGCTGATCCTGAGCCCCCAAAGTGTCCTTCTGAATCCCTGGGTAGTGGTGGCATGAGGACCGCCAGGCAAAGGGCACCCAGTGGAAAATTCCTAACTCTGGTCATCTTAATGACAGTGACATTTTTGACTGTGTGGCTCTGAGGTTTCTAAGGAGATAGGGAAAAAGACAAGACAGTGCCTTCAATCCCCTCTTCAGCCTGGATGGCAGTACATGTGACAGGAGCTGGGTGGAGAGGGGTGACCCAGATAGCCCTGGTCTCAATTCATAAACATCAAACATCTCGGAGCAGACGCAGCCCACCAGCACTTTCATGTTCTCCACAGAGTGTTCCTATTTATGATGCTGACAAAGCCACCTTACAAAGATGAATTGGAAGACATTGCTCATAAAGCTGTATGCCTCAGAGCTTTAAACAAACAGACAAAAAGAACTCTGATTCACAACTGTTAGCTTAATGGCAACAAATTCATTTTCTCTGATAGCACTCACTGCTGGAAGAAAACAACAAAGCTACTCACTTTCACTCATTCATTCACTCAATGACTGTTCAGTGAGCATCTGCTATGGGCTGGCACAGCACTAGCTGCTGAGGCATGGCAATAAAGATGGAGCTCTTGTCTTTGTGGAGCTCATGGTTGGCCTCCAGACAGCGGATGGGGAAGCAGGGTGCCCAGGAAAGCCCACAAAGAAGAAGTCATGTCTGAGCTGCACTCTGAAGGGGGAATGAATGGGCATTCACCCACTAAGCGGTGCAGAGGTGGGGAAGGCTGGGGAGTGGAGAAGGCAGGGGATCGTGCTAAGGGGTTGAGCTTCCTCCCAGTCAATGAGGGGTTATAAGCAGAGAACGACAAGGTCAGATTTCATTTTAGAAGGAAACATTGGTGATTAGGAGGAGGATGTTAATTATTTACAGTGTACAGTGTACGGCTTGCCTTCTAAATTGGCTGTTTCTGGAATTCTCAGTCCCTGGCTATGATATGGAAATGGTGGTGGCGTAAGTCGTTAAGTGCTACAGCTGCTAACCAAAGGGTCGGCAGTTCAAATCCGCCAGGCACTCCTTGGAAACTCTGTGGGGCAGTTCTACTCTGTCCTATAGGGTCGCTATGAATTGGAATCAACTCGATGGCACTGGGTTTGGTTTTTTTTGGTTTGGCTATGATATTATGAGTCGGAATCGACTCGACGGCAGCGGGGGTTTTTATGATATTCACGGTAAACACAAAAGCCAAAACAGCCTAGAAACCTCTCCCTTCTCCCTTCTGATGGGTGCAGACTGTGGTCTGGATTTGTGGAATCAATGGTGGTGGGGCTGGGGTCATAAGAGAGCTCCACGGAGTGCACCTTTCCTAAGAGTTTACTGCAGACTCCTAATTATGCTTGCAGCCCTTTGTGGTTTACCTGCTAGGGTTAAAAACTAAAAGAACCAAACCCGCTGCTGTTGAGTCAATTCAACTCATGGAGATCCCATTTGTTATAGAATAGAACTGCTTTAGAGCATTTTCTTGGCTGTAATCTTTTACAGAAGCAGATTGCCAGGCCTTTCTTCCACAGAGCTGCTGGGTTGGTTTGAACCACCAATGTTTAGGTTCGCAGCCCATCACAAATCATTTGCACCACCCAGGGACCTTTTAACTGCCAGGGTTAGGGAGGAAGAATTCTCCCTGTGATGCAAGCCAGCAGGTCCTCTGGGAGTAGTGCTTGACAAAGACTGTGAAGGCCTGAGCTTCATGGAGTCCCTTTCCTCCACATCCACTTAAGTCGCGCTAAGACTCTACGGCAGGCAGAGGTAGCTCTGAGGGTGAGAGCCGAATCCAGAGTTCTGGATAAAGAGCCGCAGCCATTTCTGGCTTCCTATTTTGTCAGATCTCTGCACAAGTCTGTCTCCCCAACTACACGCCCTGTGAGGGCAGAGACAGTGTTTACTTTGTGTCTCTGAGGTCTAGCAGGTTGAAAATGTTCAAGGTTGTGCTCTGAATGAAGACTGAAACTCTGATGGCGCTTCATGGCACAAAAGCTTTCTCTCAAAATAGAAAGTGCCTTTAATGTGGCCTTCCCCTTTTTCCTTCTGGGCTGAGAATACATTTAAGAGAACATCTTTCTCTCTGGTTTCTCCCCTCCCAGGACCTGTCATTTGCCTCAGTTTTACCTTTTTGTATCACTGTTGGTGCAAGTCACCGTCTAGATCCCATTAAATCTTTTATGAGTGGCTGCTGATGGAACTTGGGTGACCCGCTTGTAAATTTTGTTCCAGGCTGGCAAACGACAACAGATGTGGGGCTATTTTTGTTGTTTAGCAACATGCAGCCAATCACAGTATGTTTGGAATCAGGGCCCCAGACTCGTCCTTGAGCTGTAACACATGGACCTTGAAACTCTTCTCTCAGATCCATTAAGGCTGATTTAAGGCGTAATACATGAACCCATTAAAAATGAATTCTGCTGTTACACAAATCAACTGGGCTCCCAATGTGGTTTGGATTTTTTTGCCTCCATATTTTGGAGTCTGTTGGGATGTTAAAGTCTGACTTGATCTCAGTGAACGCTTGGCTGCTTAACTGGAGGTGTGTGCGCTGCAGCGGCCGTCTCTCAGAGAACCAGGGAGAGTCTGATGTGAACCATGCTCAGGGTCACCCACACGGACTCGAAGGATGAGCTTGGAATGTCACCAACCTACACTACACTCTGCAGCCAACCACACCCGTGAATTTTAAGAAAAACGACGTTAAGTGCTCTCTGTGTAACTGTGAAACTGCTGATGAGAGGGACGGACATGGCTCCCTTGGCCTTCCTCTGCTCTCATTCTAAGAGGATATTTCTGGGGTTTCATATCAAGTCCACCAATATTTAGGGAGTTTCCATGACGTGCAGACCATTGAGTGACGCTGTTTCCCCATCACTTCTGTGGCTTCCTGGGCCACAGGGGCTGCTCTGCTACCTGACGTCCTGCCTTCTTTGGGAGCTCTAGGCACTCGAGTGGGAGGGCCTTCCAGGAAGGCAGTGTTGCCAGAAAACTCTGGACTAATTTCAGCTCTTCCTCTCAAAGTGCTTAGGTGTGGTCCTGCCTGGGACTCAGGGAATTCCCTCCTGATTCGGAGGAAAGTCTTGGGACAAATACGGAATATTAATGAAGAAACCAAGAAGGAGTGCCTGACTCATTTCCCTGTGCTTTTGCATTCCCAAGAGCCACTACTAGAAAAAAAGTGTCTTTTAATTTACTCGGACATCCAAGGAACTTTTTCTTCATGCTTCACAGAACCAGTCACAGACAGATTCATCAATCTTTCCCTGGGTCCTAAAGTGTCCAAGGAAATGAGAGGTGAATAGCCAGTCATTCAATCAATATTTCCTGAGTACCTCCTACATGTCATGTACAAGTTAAGATGGAGACATATCAGTGAGCAAAAGAGACACTGAGGGTGTTCCAGTCTAGCAGGGGAGGCAAACAGTAAAGAAATAATCACATAGATAAATACAGTCGTCCCTTGGTATCTGAGGGGGATTGGTTCCAGGACCTCCCGTGGATACCAAAAGCCAAGGACGCTCAAGACCCTTATGGCATAAAAATAATAATAAAAATTTTTATTATACAAAATGGCATAGTATTTGCATATAACCTATGCACATCCTTACTAGCCTAAAACTCCTTCCTCTTGCTCTCCTCAACCCCCTCAAAGTAGTGCTCATAGAGGCTAAGTGCTTTTTCATGTATAATTTTGCCATCAAGAGGGCTATGCTTCTGTGACATGTCCTCTAGTGACACACCTAATGCTTTCTCAGTCTTTGCAAGCACTTTATCATGAACCAAAGAGACCAATTTTGCCATTGTAGGGGCAGCACTAATACATTCACCAATTTCAGCTTCTTCCTGCTTTCTCGTGTGAAAGCTCAATTCTTTCTTACTGACCTCGTGGCCCACTTTGGCAAGCGACATGCCACTTTTCAAAAGATCTAAGATTTTCATTTTCTGTCAAGAGACAGCACTTTATGCTCCTTCTTAGCCTTTGAGGGATTGGTTTGACCACTTAATTGCTTTTTAAGAGCCATTTTTTTCACAGAAACAAAGGGTGCACACAACACAAGTAGCTGGCCAACCAGACGTGAGGCGAGCTATGCTCAAACACCAAGAGCTGGGGAGAGGCCAAGGATCTGTGACATGGCAGGAGGCTACAGCCCTCAAGGGGATGCCTATACAGCACTTCCACTCGTGTGGACTCAGTGTAGTGCTCGGCTGTGTGCCGCACACATCAAGTTTTGCTTTCTGGAAGTTTATTTATTTATTTATTTTAATATTTTCGATCTGTGGTTGGTTGAATCCACGGACGCAGAAGCCGCGGATATGGAGCGCCGACCGTATGTAGCTAAAAGTCAGAAGTGCTAGATGGAAATGCACAGGGAGAGACTGTGAGAGGGAAAGAGAATTTAATAGTCCGGGATCAGGAAGGATATTCTGGAAGAAGTGACAAAAACACTGAGACCTGCAGAATGAAAAGTGCCGGAAGATAGCATTCCAGGCAGAAAAAACCCGTTGTTCTCAGGTTGATTCCAACTCATAGTGACCCTATAGGGCAGAGTAGAACTGCCCCACAGGATTTCCAAGGAGTGGCTGGTGGATTAGAACTGCTGACCTTTTGATCAGCAGCAGAGCTCTTAACCACTGTGCCACCAGGGCTCCTCCAGGCAGAAGTAATGCTAAATATCACCCTATCTATTGCTCACCTCAGACTCCTTATAGTAGCGTTCCGGAATTTCATCGCAGGCAATATCAATAAAGCAAACTTCTCTCTCTAGGTCTTTGGCTTCATTGTCAAAAATCTGAAAGAGCAGAGCAACAGATCAAAGGTTAGTGATAGCAGGTGACATCCTCCAAGGCGCCCGCAGGTTGGCTTAGCCGTGCCTGAGGCAGAATAGCATCCCACAGAGCATCCTCACATGGCTCGGTGCCTCTGGCTAGTGCTTTCTGCCTGCCTCAGAATGTCCAAGATTTATAACAGGCTTTTCTTCATCACTTAGGTTTTGTCACATCAGAGGCAGGTGTAGCATCAATCGCAGCTTGGTAAGGGGTAAGAAAAAGTGGGCTGTTTTTAGAAATTCGAGAGTGAGGAAATAAATCTCTTCCCAAAATGAAATCTGATGATTTTTGGCAGTTAATCTGAACAGAGGAAGGGAAGAGGCTGGAAAGAGAAAAGACAAAAAGCAGTAAGAAACACACTTTTTTTTTTATTAAGCAAACTTTACATACCTTTAATATCCCAAATAATACACTGTCATTGCAGAAAATACAGATAAACAAAAAGAAAATAAAAATTGTTCACAATGCCACTACCCAGGGATGTGTACTATGCTTAGCCACTTAAGGGCTAGATTTCTTTGATACACGTAGGGTAATAAGATCTAGTTTGGAAAGACGCTGTTATGGTTTTTGCCAGTCTATTCTACATTCCAGTGGCTCAGAATGTTTGTCGCTTGCAAAAAATGTGTTAAAATATAAATTTTGGTGGAAAGATTAAGTTCCTCTAGTTTTCTCATTGCCATTTTTTCTGGTCCATGGGGATAATCTTCCCTGTCTTTTTGAAGCAGATTAAGTCTGGAAAACCATTCTGTCCTTTGGAGGAGGTTTTAACTGTATCCATGCCTCACTATTTAGCTTGTTCCTGCAGGGGAATCATCAAACCGAAACCAAACCAATTGCCCTCGAGTCAATTCTGACTCACAGCGACCCTATAGGACAAGGCTGTAATCTTTACAGAAGCAGACTGCACGTCTTTCTCCTGGAGACTGTCTGGTGGGTTCAAACTACCAACCTTTCGGCTAACAGCCAAGCGCTTTAACCACTGCACCACCAAGGGCTCCTTATGGGAGGAACCATCAGTTAACATGAATTAATTTTGACTCTCTATAAGAGAATGAATAGGGTGGCTGATGCGGAAGAACACTGTGTCATCTCCAATCGGAGGCTTATTCACAACAGGCTCCCCCACAGGAGACCTTCCGCGGGCTCTTTACATGCCACTTTCCTTGGTTAGGTTCTTAAGTTGAAACTATTAGGACTTTCCAGAGGCTTTCTGAATGATACTTGTGCTGGTAATTATCCTCCAAGTCTGTGTTTTTTCTATCTCCTGTTTTCTTCTGAAATGTTTGGAAACGGGCCTCTTCGGATTTGTCCCAGGAGATTTACTCCTCAGTCTGACCTGCAGTGGCCATGCATTTGCCATAAAGACAGAGAAATATGGATTCTTGGATCACCTCTAATTTCTTCCACTGCCACTTGAAGTCAAATGCTTTGGGACACTCCTAAGGTGTTTGGGAGGGAGAGGTGGATTGCTTGGAAATGAAATACAGAGAAGGAGGAGAAACACATTCAAGTTTGAGTGGAGAAATAAACTGTGAGAGGAAATACTGGGCCTTAGATTGTTTGCTCAAGTCTCTTTTAAGTGTGTACCAAGAGAGGAAAGACGCATGCCTCATTAAGGAAACAAAACAGAGCATCCCAGAGGGAAATAAGATTCTACAGAGTAAAAAAACCAAAGGAGTTCGAGAGGTGTGACATTTACGGATGGTAAAACTTATGGGATTCAAAGAAAGGGAAATAGATTGTTGAAAAGCCAAATGTTTTGTTACCTGTATAATTACCACAATTTAAAAAAAGTGTTAAAAAAAAAAAAAAAAGGAAAGGGAAATAAGCAGGAGTAAAGGTGGGTATTCCACTCAGAGTGACTCAACAGCAATGGGTTTTGGTTTTTGAAGCGGGTTATAATGAGCCTTAGTGACACAGCAGTTAAGTGCTCAGCTGCTAACTGTAAGGTCGTTGGTTCAAACCCATCATCTGCTCTTGGGGTGAAAGGTGTGGCAGTCTGCTTTGGTGAAGATTACAGCCTTGGAAACCTGATGGGGCAGTTCTACTCTGTCTTACAGGGTCGCCATGAGTTGGAATTGACTTGATGGCAATGGGTTTGGGTTTTTTTTAAGGGGGTTATTGATAGATTGTGTGGACTTTTCCTAATTCAGTTGAAATACTTTTTTTATTAACTTTTATTGAGCTTCAAGTGAATGTTTACAAATCAAGTCAGTCTGTCACATATAAGTTTATATACACTTTACTCCATACTACCACTTGCTCTCCCCCTAATGAGTCAGCCTTTCCAGTCTCTCCTTTCGTGACAATTTTGCCAGCTTCCAACTCTCTCTATCCTCCCATCCCCCCTCCAGACAGGAGATGCCAGCACAGTCTCAAGTGTCCACCTGATATAATTAGCTCACTCTTCATCAGCATCTCTTTCCTACCCACTGTCCAGTCCCTTTCATGTCTGATGAGTTGTCTTCGGGAATGGTTCCTGTCCTGGGCCAACAGAAGGTTTGGGGACCATGACCGCCGGGATTCCTCTAGTCTCAGTCAGACCATTAAGTATGGTCTTTTTATGAGAATTTGGGGTCTGCATCCCACTGTTCTCCTGCTCCCTCAGGGGTTCTCTGTTGTGCTCCCTGTCAGGGCAGTCATTGATTGTGGCCGGGCACCAACTAGTTCTTCTGGTCTCAGGATGATGTAGGTCTCCGGTTCATGTGGCCCTTTCTGTCTCTTGGGTTCTTAGTTGTCGTGTGACCTTGGTGTTCTTCATTCTCCTTTGCTCCAGGTGGGTTGAGACCAATTGATGCATCTTAGATGGCCGCTTGTTAGCATTTAAGACCCCAGACGCCACATTTCAAAGTGGGATGCAGAATGTTTTCATAACAGTTGAAATACTTTTTAATCACCCATCGTACCAATTACCAAATTACTGCCTCTCAGCTCCGAGTTCACCCTCCAGTTTCTGCTCTTCAATAATGGACTGGATGCTGTAAGCATTTCTCCTTTGCATAAGTATGATCTTAAGCCTTGTCCGTACAGGATGCTAGAAGAACTCTGCCGGGAGAAGGGGGCTTCTCTTCTGGTTCTCATGTGGTTTTGCTTTTTCTTGCTCTTGCTGCAGGGTCTGTCAGTAGCGACAGTCAGTGACTCTCTGCCCCAGCAGAATGCCCAGAGAGTGTAGTTCCGTGGTGATCTTGTAGCCCTGGCCTAGACCTAATAACCACGTCACCAACTCCCTCTGCACACCTACCCACCAGCCTCAGTTTGCCTGCACCCAGAGGGTTGTTTTCTGGTGCCCAGTGACTAGACCAGCTCTGGCCCAGGTAACCTACAAAACTTCCCCACCATCTAGTGGGCTACAACCATACCTTCCCCAAAGAATTCTGAACCCCAGGCACGGGCAGGGGCCCCTTCCAAGTTTGTCCTTCCTTGGGTACTCTCCCTCAGCCTTAGGTACCCTTTAGAGTTTTCTTTATAGTCACTTAACTCTCACAGTTCAATAAATCTTTATACTAAACACTCCCTGTTCAAATTATTGTACGGTTTTTGTCTCCCGACTGGGCCCTGAATGATATTCCTATTGTGTGCAAAGCGCTGGCCTAGGCTTTGGGGGCTACGAAATAAGGATGGCCCAGTTCCTGCTCTTAAGTTTACCGTCTAGTGAGCGAGACAGACTTGGAAGCTATTAGCAAAAATACCAGGCAGAATAAAATACTTCTACAAGAGAAAGGGAGGTATAGACTTGAAAGGAGGAGAAACATGTTCAAGTTTGAGGAGAAATAAGTTGTGAAATGAAGTAAGTACTGGGCCACAGATTGTTTGTGTGAGTCTCATTTAAGTGTGTACCAACAGAAGAAAGACTCATGCCTCATTAAGGAAACAAAACAAAACAAAATAAGGGGAGGAGCTGTAAATGTTGATCAGGAGGAGATGGCATTTGACTTAGAAATCTCAAGGAAAAAAGAGGTTGAGGGAGAGAGTGGATAAAGAAAAAGGTGGGAAAATGGCTGTCCCAGAAGGAGGGAATAGTGTGAACAAATACAGAGAGACCTGAATATATATTCAGCATAAAATAAATGAATAAGTGGATAAAAAAATCTCTTCAAATAGGCAATACTACAATGAATATTATCTAGGTGCCAGACACTGTTAGGTACTTTATAATATGTTATTGTATTTAATCCTTACAATAATCTTATGAGGATAGTATTACTATGCTCAGTTTTCAGACAAGAAAACCGAGGCTCAAAGAAGCAAGAAGACTTGCCAGAGGTCACACAGCCAGTCAATAAAGACAGCCTTTTTTTCACAGAAGAAAACTGGTTATAAAATCCTACTCTTAGCACTCAGGAGCCCTGGTGGCACAGTGGTTAAGAGCTCAGCTGCTGACCAAAAGGTTGGCAGTTTGAATCCACCAGCTGCTCCCTGGAAACCCTATGGGGCAGTTCTACTGTGTCCTATAGGGTCAACTATGAGTTGGAACTGACTCCATGGCAAGAAGGTTTTTTTTTTCTTTTGGTTTCAGCAGTCAACCAAGAAGATAAATATCAGTCAAAAGTGCTTTCTGTTCCTTTCTAGAAAGATGAAATCTGAATCTGGTTCTCCTTGTGGCACTTATAATATATACGTCCTGGGTAGTTGTCACTGGGAGCTTCCCAAAGGTATGGAGCTCTTTTGATCCATTATAGAAAAACAGCCTACAGCAGAATCTACTTAGGTGGCCTTCAGTCCAAACTCTGGTCTCATTTGTTAAGATGACACTTAGCTCTCATATCAAAGACCATAAATCACCAACCACAGAAAGCCTGCCTTACTTGAACTTTGTAGTAAATGTTTCAGGGTGGGGTTCCCACTACCTGAGCAAAGCACAAAATAACCATTTTGAGGACCATCCTTCTCAGGCTTCAGATTCCACAGAGCCTTAATTTCAAACAAATAATTAGTCTCCCAATGACTAGAGATTTTAGGAGATACTTGGAGGTACTCAATAAGTACCTGTTGAATTAATGGAAGACATTAGCTTCTACTTTCCGAAAAGGAATCTATGGTAGGAGTATTGCTTACTAATTGATCTTAGTTTCCTTTCATAAGCCTGAGTTCTATTTCCTTGGTTGTAAACATCCTAAATTCACAGAATTCCCTACAATGTGCTTACATTGGTTTCCTAATGGACAATGGACTCAAACATACCAATGACCATGAAGACAGTGCAGGACTGGGCAATGTTTCATGTTGTTATACATAAAGTTGCCATGAATTGGAGCTGATTTGATAGCAGCTAACAACATCAGATTCCTAGAACTGTTATAACAAATCGCCACAAACTTGGTGGCTTAAAACAACAAAAAATTACTATTTCACAGTTCTGGAGGCCAGAAGTCTAAAACTAAGATGCTGGTAAAGTTATGCTCCTTCTGAAGGTTCTAGGGAAGAATCCTTCCTTGCTCTTTCTAGCTTCTGGTGGTTGCTGGCAATTTGTGCTGTTTTTTCGCTTGTAGACACATCATTCCAGTCTCTGCTTTTTCTTCAGGTGGCCTTCTTCCTGTGTCTGTGTCCCTGTGTATCTTCCAATCTCCCTCTCCTTATAACTGGACTTAGGGCCTACCCTAATCCAGTATAACTTCATCTTAACTTGATTACATTTGCAAAGACCACATTTCCAAATAAAGTCACATTCACAGGTACCAGTGGTTTAGACTTTGATGTGTCTTTTTGGGGGGCACAATTCAACCTCCAACATAGAGTGAAAACAGTATTGGCTGATGAGTCCTATATTAAGAGTCAGGAGAGCTGAGTTTATATTCAGTTATCTTTTTTGTGTCACTTTGTATAAGCCCCTGCTCCTTCTCTGGGCCTCTGTGTCGTCATCTGTAATAAATTTAAAAGCTTAGTCTAGACAGATGAGTTTTAGGGAGTCTGTGAAACTTCCTGGAATTGGATGCAAAATTTGGAGAAGGTACATTTTTCTGGATAAAAGAGTTGACCACTTTCATCTGATTATCAAAGAGATCTGTAGCCCCAGTGAGATTAAGATCAAGTGACACAGATGTCCACTAAAATTCCTTCCAGTTGAAAAGTCTGTGATTCAGAAGAAAAACATTTTTTGATGGTTACAAGGGTGGGGAGAGAGGGAGAAGGGTATTCACTAACTAGACAGTAGACAAGAATTATCTTAGGTGAAGGGAAGGACAACATAATACAGGGGAAGTCGGCACAACTGGACTAAGCCAAAAGCTAAGAAGTTTCCTGAAGACAACCAAACATTTCGAAGGACAGAGTAGCAGGGGCAGGGGTCTGAGGATCACAGTTTCAGGGGACATCTATGTCAATTGGCAGAAAAAAGTTTTATTAAGAAAATGTTCTGCACACCACTTTGGTGAGTGGTGTCTGGGGTCTTAAAAGCTAGCTAGCAGCCATCGAGATGCATCAACTGGTCCCAACCCACCTGGAACAAAGGAGAATGAAGAACACCAAAGACACAAGGAAAATAAGACCCCAAGAGACAGTAAGGGCCACATAAACCTGAGACTCCATCAGTCTGAGACCAGAAACCGAGATGTTACCCAGCTATCACCAATGACTGCCCCGACAGGGAAGACAACAGAGAGTCCCTGATGGTGCAGGAGAAAAGTGGGGTGCAGAACTCAAATTCTAATAAAAAGAATAGACTTAATGGTCTGACTGAGACTGGTGGGACCCCCAAAGACATGGCCTCTGGACTCCATGTTGGCCCAAAACTAAAACCATTCCGGAAGCTAACTCTTCAGACAAAGATTAGACTGGACTGAAAACAAACAAACAAACCAAACCTGTTTGTCGTTGAGTTGATTCTGACTCATAGTGACCCTACAGGACAGAGCAGAACTGCCCCATAGAGTTTCCAAGGAGCACCTGGTGGATTCGAACTGCCGACCTTTGGGTTAGCAGCTGTAGGTCTTAACCACTACGCCACCAGGGTTTCCTAGACTGGATTATAAGACATAAAATGATACTTGTGAGGACTGTGTTTCTTAGCTCAAGCAGATCCACGAGACTAAATTGGCAGCTCCTGTCCGAAGGTGAGATGAGAAGGCAGAAAGGGACAGGAGCTGGGTGAATGGACATGGGAAATCCAGGATGGAAAGAAGGAGTGTGCTGTCACATTATAGGGAGAGCAACTAGGGTCCCGTAACAATGTGTGTATCAATTTTTGTATGAGAAACTAACTTGAACTGTAAACTTTCACTTAAAGCACAATTAAGGAAAAAAAAAAAGTCTGTGATATTAAGATTGACCTCTGGGTTATGTTAGTCTCATGCATCTTCTTCCTTTTCTGCCCTTCAGCCAGCCTCCTTGGGTGGGTAGAGAGAGGGCTTGCAGCGGGAATCTACCTCTCCAGAGAAGGGAAGTGGCTGTAGTTCTGACACAGTGTAATCGGAGTCCAAAGCCAGGGTGCAACAGTCTAAACTCCACGCTTACCCCAGAGTATGATCCAGAATTAAGCCAACAGTGTTACAGACAGAGGGTTAGCCAGGGCTCAAAGGAAAAGACTCAGCAAGAGTAACTATTCATTTGGGCTTCTCCAGTGGGAGCAGCAACAGCAACTCCAGCCAGAGCCCTGGTCCAGCCAGTGGCTCTTTTAGGTGGAGTAAGAGATTTGCTGAGATAGTTCCAGGATGAGATGCATCTTGTTGATACATTAAGCCAAAGCTTCACTACGATTACACCTGACAATGGAATACTGTGTACGTTCACCATCTCGTGAGCTTCTTAGTCTCCTTCTGAGATGTGGCTTGGATTTGGGAGTTAATTGTGGTACTTGCCCCACATCTCTGCTTATAGCTTTCCCACCCTTGGGTATTACCAGAGACATGAGAGGGAAGTCCCTTTATCGTCTTCCTCTTCTACTGTCTACCCATGAATCATCTGCAATGGATTTCAGTGCCAATGTGGTTTACTGCCCTGAACTCTGCTCCACCACCAGGCAATGGATGCTCAATAAGACAGACTCTTTTAATGTGAACTGAGCCACAGAGAGAAGGCAAATCTCTCAAATAAATACCATCTCGTGGATTCCAAAATAAAAAGGAAGCAACTTCTGCTTTTTTGTAAAGCATCATGTATGAGTATCAAGTATGTTAAAAATCTTCATACACTTTGACCTAGTAAATTTATACTTTGAGAATCTTAAATGAAGGAAAAGCTTTATGCACAAAGATTTTCACTGCAACATTATTGCAATGGCAACAACAACAACAAAAGCAAGAGAAAGAGAAAACAGCTTAAAGATCTCACTATGGGGAATGGCTAAGGAAATTTTGATAAATCTATTTGATGAATCTGAATGAAGTCGCCATTAATAAAAAAGATTTTCTCAGGGATGTGTATATGGGGGAGGGTAGTGAAGAAGGGGAAATGCCTTACATTTAACACACGTAGATGCTAAGTTATGTGGTATGGTGGGTTGAATACCATCCTCCAAAAAATGCATGTCCATGCAGAATCTCAGAATGTGACCATAAGTGGAAATAGTGCTTTTGCAGATGTGATAAGTTAAGGATTTCAAGATGAAATCATCCTGGATTTAGGACAGGCTCTGTCTTAGTCATCTACTGCTGCTATAACAGAAATTCTGCAAGTGGATGGCTTTAACAAAGAGAATTTATTCTCTTACAGTCTAGCAGGCTATAAGTCCAAATTCAGGGCATCAGCTCCAGGTGAAAGCTTTCTCTCTCTGTGTCCACTCTGAAGGGAGGTCCTTGTCATCAATCTTTCCCTAGACTAGGGGTTTCTCTGCACAGGAACTCTGGGTCCAAAGGACTCGTTCTGCTCCTGACACTGCTTTCTTGGTGGTATGAAGTCCTCCCGACTCTCTGCTTGCTTCCTTCTTTTATATCTCAAAAGAGATTGGCTTAAGATACTATCTAATCTTGTAGAGCCCATCAATATAACTGTCACTACTCCATCTCATTACATCATAGTGATAGGATTTACAACACATAGGGAAATCACATCAGATGACAAATGATCACACAATACTGGGAACCATGACCTAGCCAAGTTGACAGATGCTTTTGGGGGACACACTTGAATCCATCACAGGCTCTAAATCCAATAACTGGTGTCTTTATAAGAAAAACAAGAAGGGGATTTGGACGCTGAGACCCACAGGAGAAACAGAGAAAAAGGCCACATGACAAGAGGCAGAGACTGGAGTGATGCACCTACAAGCCAAGGAATGCCAAGGATGGCCGGCAACCGGTAGAAGACGCGAAGAAGCAAGAAAGGATTCCCTGCGAGAGCCTTCAGGGGGAGCACAGTCCTACTGACACCGTGATTTCAGACTTCCAGCCTTGAGAACCGTAAAAAATAAATTTCTGTTGTTTTAAGCCCCCAGTTTGTTATGGCAGCCCTGGGAAACGAATATGCGTGGCCGCAACTTAGGGAGAGGAATACTGATAAACACAGATGTGATTTAACGACGTCCTTGACTTCTTCCTCCAACAGCGGTATCTATTTCTAGATTTCGTAATCTCTTGCCTTTTTTCTAGATTTTGTGATCTTCCTAGTTACAGCCCCTACAGGGAGAGCACCATTGGGACGGTTCTGCAGAAAGCCACAGTTCTAGGCCCCAGCACTCTGCAGCCCCTTCCTCCAGCACAGTAGCTTCCGTCATTCAAGACCCAAGCTTAGTAGCTGTGAGGATTTTATCTTACTGCTATCATCTGCCAGAGCTACGGAGGAGGCAAGGTGGAGGCAGCTGATTAGTAGAGATTCTGAGAAAAACCTACCAGTCATCTTGTTTTATGCTTCAGATATGATTAAGGGGACAAAGAATCCTAGCTAAGCTGCTGTTCTCTTCTATAACTTTGTTTTTCTGCACTTGAGAAGTCTCAGGGGGGAGCAATTGACTGAGGCCAACGAAGTACAGGCTCAGCAAGAGGGAACACTGGAAGCAGAATTATTTCAACAATACTTTCATTCTAACGCTCTGGATTTGCAAAGTGGCCATTTGGTGGAGGAAGAGGATGCTGGTCACTGGTTAATACTTTAGGCAGGCTGCAAGTTGCTTGTGGCTTAGTGATTATTATCTAATAGCAGCATATCCGATTGCAGAGAGCCTGAAAAGCACTTACAGCTCGGAAAAAAAAAGTCCAGGTTATTGATGAGGAAAGCCATCCCTTTGTTATCCTATTTCTACTGATATTCTGACCAAGAACATTTTCATGGCTATACAATGATGGCTGTACCATAAAGATGTACAGATCCAAACCAAGATGCAGGCAACTTGTCCTACGTGCTGCCTTTAAGGCAGGGATGAAAAGGACTGTCTTCTGTGGTCCCTTAAAAACATTTTCTACCTCTATTCTTTTTTACATTTTCTGGAATAGTGAGCCGGGTAATTCATTTGTTCTGAAGGTGGAATTACTTAAGGACAGTGGTCTGAAGAGAGGAAGAGGCTGGGCACACAGCAATCAATAAATCCACAAATATTTATTAAGCACTTACAGGCTCTTAAGGAGCCCTGGTGGTGCAGTGGTTAAGGGGTACAGCTGTTAACCAAAAGGTCAGCAGTTCGAATCCATCAGTCACTCCTTGGAAACCCTATGGGGCAGTTCTACACTGTCCTATAGGGTCCCTGTGAGTCAGAATTGACTTGACAACAATGAGTTTGATTTTCTTTGGTGCCTCTTAAAAACGTGTAAGATAAGGTCTACTCTCAAAGGGGCGTATTATTTTGTAGAAGACAAGACTGAATGTAAGGTTTAATCAATAACACATATGTATATGTATCCGCCACTTGTCTGTCAGTTTGTCATACTAGTACAGTCATGATGGACAGGTTTCAGTGGAGCTTCCAGAGTAAGACAGACTAAGAAGAAAGGCCTGAAAATCTATTCCTGAAAATTAGGCAATGAAAACCCCATGGATCACAAGAGAGTATTGTTCGCTAGAGTGCCGGAAGACGAGTCCTCTTGGTTAGAAGGCATTCAAAATACACAGTGGCTGCAACAATGGACTCAAGCATACCAACGATCATGAAGATGGCATAGAACTGGGTAATGTTTCATTCTATGGTACACAGGTTGGCATGAACCAAAGGCAACTCAACTGCAACTAGCAGTCACACGTATAACATGTAATCTAGTATTAAAAGATGTGCTTCAGACAAGAGTATTCCAGTATGAATTTAGGGCAAAGGAGCTCAACGTTGGCCCACAGTGACCAGAAACCAGGCTTATTATCTGGCCAGCAGGAGGGAGGTGAATGACAAGACTAGCGGTTTGTTGTTGGGAGGAAAGAAGAACCCAATCCCACAATGTGCCTGCACACTGTAGTGCAGAGATGCCAGAGCTGGGGGTACAACTTACAGCTGCTGAGGTTTCCATCTGGGGCACTTAGAGGACAGTTTGTCAGTGCTGGAGGCACTGGGGTAAGTGATGCCCCCAGACCCATTTCTGAACTGCCCTGGTCTTAGAGCTGAATTAAAGCATCATCTGGTAATAAAGTGGGAGGTGAACAGCTTTTATTTAATCCTCATCAAATGCTCTGCTCGCCACTGGATTTATGGGGTATTAAGGCTGAGTAAAGAACAGTCATCCATCAGGGTTAGACTAGTTGGTCTTATTTGCTGGGTAAACTTCAGTGCTTCCTCAGAGAATGCTCCCTGGTAGACAATATCATTAGGCCTTTGGTGCAGAAGGGAAAACTGTTTTTCTAAAGTGAGCAGAGAGTTGCAAAGCAAACTGAAAGCAAATGCTTCAGACCTTGAGTGTAGGAGAGAATTCTGTCCCCAATGAGGTGGTAATGACACCTGTGCAGAACCATGGTGGGGGGTTGGGTAAGAGAGGGTGTAGAGTGGGGGCAGGTGAGCTCTGAAGAAGGCCTCTGTGGATCTCGGTGGAGCCTGTTTGTTGTGCTGTTTGGTTTTCTTTATGCTGTCCTCTCTCCTTTCCCTGACAGCTCGATAACCTTCTAGTATATTTGGTTTGACCCACAGCAGAGTCTTAAAGGCTCTAAACAGACAATGGGAGGAGGGGTCTTGGAGGGTGTTCTCTCTTTGGAAAGCTGTCCTTGAGCCTAGGTTCAACCTCCAGCCTGTCCTAGTGATGGGGTCCTGGAAGAAGGCCGTGTATGAGAATGGGGGACAGATCTCAGGAGCGTGAACTGGTGAAGTGAGGACATTCCTGGGAGGAGAAAGAGTTTAGGGGGTGAAAGGTGGGAAAGAAGCATCATTTCACAAACTGGGTGGAATACTAACATGAGCCAACAAGCCCACAGTGTTTCAGATGGCGCTAGGAGGGGATATGAAGTTAGGAAAGGGTAGGGGTGGGGGAAAGTAAAGTTCTGGGAGGAAGGCTAGAGCTCTGGGTGGTGGAAACAGTGTAGATGGGGGATGAAGATGGGCAGTGGAATAAGGTGGCTTCCCTCAGCATTGTCTGCGGGTCTTCTGTATGCCATCCATAAGTCTCCGGACAGCGACCAGGTGAGGCCGGCACACACTTGGGGATGACCAGGACTCTCCAGAGGAAAGAAGAGCTCCCAACTGAAGACCGCTGGCACCTTGGCAGTAGAGTGCAAATGCCAACAAGGGGTCCTTGGGAGGCCAAGAAGCATGAGTAGAAAGAACCCCCATATCTTGAGCCACCTTGAGAGAGCTGATCCAAACAACTGGGGTATTTGTGGTGTCAGGAAAGGAGGCTTCTTATACTAGTCACTGAATAATGTTTCTGTTTCTATATAAGGAGCCCTGGTGGAGCAGTGGTTAAGTGCTTGGCTGCTTCCTGAAAGGCTGGCGATTGGAACCTACCAGCTGTTTCATGGAAGAAAGATGTGGCACGATCTGCTTCCATAAAGATTACAGCCTTGGAAACCCCATGGGGAAGCTCTACTCTGTCCTATCAGGTCGTTATGAGTCGGAATCAAGTCGACAGCATAGGATTGGTTTTTGATTTATATGAGTTTAAAATTAATTAAACTCCTAAATAAAACTCTCTGCCAAGAATGCTTACAAGAGAGGTGCTGGGGACATTCAGCCTAATGGTCATTCCCAGTCTGAACACACACAAACAGTCGGGGACTCCTTTTCACTGTAGAGGCAGCACAGAAAGCACAACTTCCAGTTTTTCATTTTTTTGATAAGTTTCTCAGAAACTGGGTGTTTTTAGTTTGAAAAATACAATCACCTACAAGGAGGAAATCAGCAACACTCAGAAAAGTTATAGATATCTTAGTCATCCAATCTCTCTAGTATGGGACATATAAGATTTGAAAAGCCAACTGTATACAAAACCTAGTGCCATCTTGTCATTCATAAAATACAAATGGAAATTTAACACTGTTACTAAGCTATGTTGATCCTCCTCCTCCTTTTTTTTTTTTTTTTTAACACTCCCTGCCACTGAGATAATTTTTTTTAATTATTGTTTTTCTTTTGGGGGGGTGCACATGCTATGAATTTCAACACATGCATGGATTCTTTTAACCACCATTACGATCAAGATGCAGAACAGTTCCATCACCTCCAAAAACCCTTCCTGCTATTCCCTTATGGTCATATTCTTCCCCCACCCCAGCCCCTAGCACCCACGGATCTGGTCTCTATCCTCATAATTGTGTTTTTTTTTTGAGAATGCCATACAAATGGAATGCTCAGAACATAACCTTTTGAGACTGGCTCTGTTCACTCAGGATAATGCCTTTAAGATGCATCCAGGTTGTTGGGTACATCAAAGTCTGTTTCTTTTTACAGCTAAATTGTATTCCATTGTGTGGATGTACCACCGTTTGCCTCTCCATTCCCCTTCTCTAATTTGGGGAGATTATGAATAGACCTGCTGTCAACATGTGCTGACTGGTTTTTGCGTAAACATAAGTTTCCATTTCTCTAGGGTAAATATCCAAGAGTGGGATTCCTGGGTTGTACGGTGTATGCTGATCCTTTTTTATAAGCAGAAGTACAATACTCTAGTAGTGGGTTGAATAATGTTCTCCAAAATTCATGTCTACACGGAGCCTCAGAATATGACCTTATTTGGATACAGAGTCTTTGCAGATGTAATTAGTTAAGAATCTCAAAATGAAATCATCCTGGATTTAGGGTGGGCCCTAAATCCAATGACTGGTGCCCTTATAATATGAGCAGAGGACAGAGAGACACACAGGGGAAAGGATCTATAAAACGGAGGAAGAGATTGCAGTAAGCCAAGCCAAGGAATGCCTACGGCCATCAGAAGCTGAAGAGGCAAGAAAGGGTCTTGTCCTAGAGCTGTCAGAGGGAGCATGGCCCTGATGATACCTTGATTTTGGACTTTTAGCCTCCAGAACTGTGAGAGAATAAATTTCTTATGTTTTAAGCCACACAGCGTGTGGTAATTGGTTAGGACAGCCCCAGGAAACAAATACAACTTCCCATTTTTTTTTTTTTAGCTTATCTTTCTTCCATTCTCAAGGTCAGATGAGACTCTCCAGTCTCCAGAGCCAGAAAAGCTGGCCTTTCAAGACGCCTCAATGTCCTGGAACTTTCATGAATGAACTAGGCCTTTTTTTCTCTATTATTAAATGTGAGTAGGCAGGAGAAAGGATTAGAAAATTTGAAAGGAACACATTCAATGTGCAGTTCAGAGCAGCCAGTGGTGGTGATTTGTCCTTTTCCCTTCTTTTCTCACCTCAAAGTTTGCAGAAAACTAAAAAACGAAACAAAACAGACAGAAGCCTGGGCAGAGAAGACGATAATACATCCAAAAGACTGAGGACAGAGATAACTTAGGGCACTGCTCATCAGCAAAGTTCAAAATAAAATGCTGCTGATACGGCCATCTAAGATGCTCCACTGGTCTCAGCCCATTGGGAGCAAGGGATAATGAAGAAAACCAAAGACACAAGGGAAAGATTAGTCCAAAGGACTAATGGACCACACGTACCACGGCCTCCACCAGACTAAGTCCAGTACAGCTAGATGCTATCCGGCTACCACCACTGACTGCTCTGACAGGGATCACAATAGAGGGTCCCAGACAGAGCTGGAGAAAAATGTAGAACAAAATTCTAACTCACAAAAAAAAAAGTCCAGTCTTACTGGCCTGACAGAGACTGGAGAAACCCTGAGAATATAGCCCCTGGACACCCTTTTAGCTCAGTAATGAAGTTAATCCTGAGGTTCACCCTTCAGCCAAAGATTAGACAGGTGCATAAAACACAACGAGACTAAATGGGCACATCAGCCCAGGGGCAAGGACTAGAAGGCATGGGGTGGGGGTGGGGGGAGACAGGAAAGCTGGTAATGGGGAACCCAAGGTCGAGAAGGGAGAGGGTTGACATGTCACGTAGTTGGTAATCAATGTCACAAAACAATATATGTACTAATTGTTTAATGAGAAGCTAGTTTGCTCTGTAAACCTTCATCTAAAGTAAGAAATAAATAATAAATAAACCTTGGTTTACAAGGAAAAAAAATGCTGCTGATAAACCTGCCTGGGGAATGAGAACAGCAGAGAGATGGTAGAGGAAATGATGGTTGAGAAGGTAGTAAGGCAAAGGATTGGAGGGCAAATGAGGATAACAAGGTGAATGTGAATTTTCAGTGTGATTCCTTGGAGGAAGAAGACATTTCTAGTCCAGGATTTGTGTCTAGAAAGAGCTCCGTCAAGCCGGTGGAGGGATGAGAACCATTTTATGCCACGACCTGAGGTCCCACGCAGAGGATGATGTGAACTTCAGCTCCATCTGGGTGAGATAAAAGGGAGAAGGGTTCGAGAGACAGTAATCAAAGTGACACTGTGAGCGATGAGAGAAGGATTCTCATTGGAAAAACCATGTTCTAATATGGTGCTCTAGGTCACGATGACTAATTAAGAGCAAGGCAGAAAAGTACATTAAAGCAATGCTGACAAGTCTCAAATGCTGTGACTCAATTCATTTACTGAGGAGGTTTTACAGGCACAAAAACGCTACTAAGTTATGGCTCCCAGGGCAGCTGTAACAGGCTCTTTTCATGAGCTTAGTCTAATTTCAGCACAGAGGAGCCAGAATTCTTCCACTGGGCCACAGTCCCCCTTGGACAGAGAGACAGCACCATGAGACTGGGCCAACACTGCCCATGTGCATTTGTGGATATTGGCATCAGAGACAGTGTATGGTTTCCCTGCAGTATGATCAATAATGCTTCCTAAAATAAGTCTCAGAAGCTGAGCTTAAAATAGTTCCAATTTCTCCCCGTTCCTTCTTATTTCAATTTGCAGGGTGGTCTCTGGGAACTAGAACTGCTGGTGTTCGAGAAAGTTGACAAATTGATATTTAACCTGGAAGGGTTCACAAGCCCGCCCTGGACCAGGCCTTCAATAGCCTTAGTGTTTGGGGCTCCTTACACCAAGGTGACTTTGGTTCTTATCCTTCCCTAAACCTTTTTGGAGCCTAAACAATGAATCCTTTCCATAAAGAAGAAGCAGAGCTCCTGACACAGAAAAATGACCAGTACTTGGTTTTTCCCTGAGAAGCTACTACCTCAGCCTTGCACAAAGAGAATGAAATACTTAGACAGATGTTTTTGCAGGGGCCATACCGATTGTCAAAAGACAACGAAGAGAGTTGCAAGAAGGCTGCCAGCAGCCCTGCTCTCTAGAGGCCAGGGAGTTTCCTTCTCTTGTTCACCAAACAAGAGTCCTGAAGTATTTCAGGGTCCTGTGTCTCATTCCTTGCTTGGCTTTCTGGACAAAACAATGGAATGGGCACCAGCCCAAACCACTTAAGAATCATAGTAGATTGCATCTACTGTCAGAAAAAACAACATAAAGGAACAAACTGTTACATTTTCCTGGTAGGTTGTGTTTTGTTTGGTTTTCCCTTCTACGTGGATTTGTTCCAAATACTTCCCAAGGCGAAGTTGGGGAACTACGCAAGGCATCCTGGCTGAGCTCCACAGACCCACCCCAGGCAGTTCTCTTGAGACACACCCCTGGAAGGTTCCAGAAGGAGCTCTCTGGGCATAGGTAAAACAGATGTGGGCCAGCAGATGGGGCTTCTGGGCTCTTCCCAAGGTTGTAACCAGGTCCAAGGTACCTGGAAAGGCCTGTCCTTTCTGTTTGTCTCCCGGGGAGGAACCTGCTCCCTCATTCCTGACTTCATGGACCAGTTCTCAAATACACTCTGTGGATCCACTTATCTTTTCAGGATTTGAAATTCGATTCTGCTGCTTGGCTGTGCACCTGGGCACATTACAGAGGATAGTCAAGCCTTACTCTTCTCATCTGTAAAGTGAGACTACATCAGTTCCTCTCTCATAGGGTGGTAATGAAGATGCAATGACATAAAGCAGCTAACCAAAACCAAACCCACTGCTGAGTCGATTCCTACTCATGGCAACCTGCTAGGACAGAGTAGAACTGCCCCACAGGGTTTCCAAGGCGGTAATCTTTACAGGAGCAGAGTGCCACATCTTTCTCCCTTGAAGCAGCTGGTGGGTTCGAACTGTTGGCCTTTTGGTTAGCAGCTGAGTGCTTAACTACTGCAACATCAAAAATCCAAACCAAATCTCTTGCTGTAGAGTGAATTCTGACTATAGCGACCCCATAGGACAAAGTAGAGCTGCCCCATAAGGTTTCCAAGGGGCAGCTAGTGGATCCAAACTGCTGACCTTTTGGTTAGCAGCGTAAGCTTTTAACCACTGTGCCACCAGGGCTCCACCATGCCACCAGGGCTCTTATAAAGCAGGTAAAACCCACTTTATTTTATTAAAAAAAAAAAATTGTGTTTTTGGTATTAGTTTACACAGCATATTAGGTTCTCATTTAATAATGTCTATACATATTGTTCAGAAGCCCTAGTGGCACAGTGGTTAAGTGTTTGGCTGTTAAGGTTGGCAGTTCGAATCCACCAGCTACTTCTTAGAAAGCCTATGGGGTAGTTCTACTCTGTCAAATAGCGTCAGAATTGAATCCATGGCAACGGGTTTGGTTTTTTTGTATACATATTGTTCAGTGACATTGATTACATTTTTCACAATATACCCACCTTCTCATTATTTTCATTCTGGTTGTTCTGTTTCACTTAATCTAGCTTCCTTGTATCTCTTTACCTTCTCATCTTTGGTCTAGGGTAAATGTTTACCATTTGGTTTCATCTAGATGATTATTTTGAAGAGCACAGTATTCAAGGGTGATATTTATTTTATGGGCCAATCTGTCATTTGGCTGAAAGGTGACTTCTGAGAGTGATTTGAGTTCCAAGTTTAAAGGGTATCCTACAAAAATGGAAAGACATCCTGTGCTCATAGATTGGAAAGCTTAATATAGTAAAAATGTCAATACTACCTAAAACCTTGTTGCCCTTGAGTTGATTCCAACTTATAGTGACCCTATAGGACAGGGTAGAGCTGCCCCATAGGGTTCCTAAGGAGCGGCTGGTGGATTTGAACTGCTGACTTTTTGGTTAGCAGCTTAGCTCTTAACCACTGTGCCACCAGGGCTCCATACCACCTAAAGTGATCTGCAAATACAATATAATTCTGATACAAATCCCAACAATATTCTCCACTTTATTTTGAGGCACGAAGCAGACCATGTTAAGTACTTAGTCAATGTTAGCTGTTATCATTAAAAAGAAAAATCACCTCACCTTCATTTATTCTCTACTTAAAAAAAAAATTATTGTAGTAAAAGATATATAATAAAACATTTGTTATTTTAACCATTTTTAGTGTACAATTTAGTGACAGTAATTACATTTACCATGTTGTGCAACTATCACCATTATCTTCTCCCAGTGTTTTTTCAATGCCCCAAACAAAAACTCAGTGCCCCTTAAGCAATAACTCTCAATCACTCCTCCCCCCAGCCCCTGGGGACCACTCATAAGCTTTAATCTCTATGCATCTGCCTATTACAGATATTTCATAGAAGTGGGATCATACAATATTTGTCCTTTTGTGTCTGACTTATTTCACTTAGCATGATGGTTCAATGTTCATCCATGTTGCAGCCATGTATCAGAGTCACATTCTGGTTATCCACTCATCTGTTGTTGGACACTTGGGTTGTTTCCACCTTTTGGCTATTGTGAATAATGCTGCAATGAACACCGATATACAAGTATCTGTCTGAGTCCCTATTTTCAATTCTTTTGAGTATATATCTAGGAGCGGAATTATTGTGTCATACGATAATTTTATGTTTTCCATTTTGAGGAATCACCAAACTGTTTTCCACAGCCTGCCAAACGTTTCTTGATCTCTTTTTAGTAAAAAACAACAAAACACATAATGAATTCATTTTTTTTCAAAAACATTTGGTTACAATTGAATTCTTGGGGTCCCAGAGGCCTTAACCCATATCTCCTTGATGGAACTGCCAGGAACCAACCCCTCTAGTAAAAGTCTTGTCTCAGCTGTTGCCACTTCTGTTAAATCAAAACTCATTGCTGTTGAGTTGATGCAAACTCATAGCGACCCTACAGGACAAGGGAGAGCTGTTTCATAGGGTTTCCAAAGGGTGGCTGGAGGATTTAAACTGCTGACCTTTTGGCTGGCAGCCGAGCTCTTAACCACTGTGCTGCCAGGTCTCCTCTGTTAAATCAGGACGCCATAAATCATCAACATACCAGGAAAGGTGGAACGATTCTCCATCAGATCCAGACTTTTAAAACCTCCCCAACTAAAGCCAGAGCCACAGGATGGTTGTGATTTTTATTTTAAAAAACATTCATTTATCAAACTGGGGAATCCAGAGAAAACATCCTGGTTGAATTGGTTTTTGAACAGCTGTCTGGATAAGGAAGATGAAATAAACCTGACAGTTGATAGTGAACACCTTTTGTTTTACTGAATTTTGCAAATCTGGTCTACTAGCATCCAAGGCTCAAGTCCCATTCATTGCCCCAGCGCTAGGAGCACATGTGGCCCCAAGGGTGATGGGGAACATGCTATAAAATGAATATGTCTCATTTGGTGTGTATCCTTTGACATTCTTTTAGTACCCAGTACATAACAGAAGGGACCCTGATGGCACAGTGGTTGAGAGGTTGGCTGCTAACCAAAAGGTCGGCAGTTTGAATCCACCAGCCACTTCTCGGTAACCCTATGGGCAGTTTTACTGTGTCCTATAGGGTCGCTATGAGTCATAATCAACTCCACAGCAATGGGTTTGGTTTTTTTTTTTTTATGCAATAGAAAGAGTCCCGGTGGCACAGTGGTTAAGACCTTGGCTGCTAACCAAAAGGTCAGCAGTTTGAATCCACCAGCCGCTCCTTAGAAATCCTACGAGGCAGTTCTACGCTGTCCTATAGGATCGCTATGAGTTGGAATTGACTTGATGGCAATGTTTTTTTTTTTTAAATATATATATAATAAAAGCTCAACACTTAAAAAATTTTTGTGAATTTTTGCTGTTGTTGAACTGAACTGTTGGATTAAATACCAGCAATTTTGAGTTTAAACATTAGCATTTATTTGCTAGTAGTTTATTCATTTGTTGTCTGCCAGCAGATCACATTTTTTTAGCCAACAAGTAGTAGCAGACGTCAAAGTTAAAAAAAAATTTGTGAGAGAAAAGAAAGTAAAATTGAGAAAAAAAAAAAAAGCCCATTTGCTAAATTTCTTTCTTTCTGAAAATTAGGGGAAAAATGCAAACGTCAATTTTGGGGACTGAATCTTTTAGATCAGAGAGTAGTTGTAGAATCTCACAGAGTCTGAGGAGCAATTTAAATTCTTTGCACAGAACATGACTTTCCAGCATGTTCTAAATAGCGTTTCCTGCACTTGAACGTAAAGAAGAATCATCTGGTGAATCCTGCTAACATGCAGGTTCTGATTCGCGGGTCTGGGGTAGGGCCCAAGGTTCTGCACTTCTAATAAGCTCTCAGGTGAAGATTCCAGAAACGTCTGACATTTGGGGGATATAAATCTGAGGCAGAGAGTAGAGAAGGAAGAAACTGCAGAGGAAAGCAGTGGCCAGATGACAGAAGGTCCTAAATGCCAGGTTAATCCTGGCAAGGGAAGCTACTGTGAAATGGAACCCTGAAGTACTTCTGTGGGGGGTGAGCTTAGTGAGAGGTTGTTCTAGAAAAGAGAATAAAGCCCTTAACCAGGGTAACGGTAGTTGGGATGGAGAAGATAAGATGGATGCAATATTTAGGAGGTAAAACCATTCAAATGGAATTGCCAAGCTCAGCAAAAGGCAAACGGAGCCAAGGAATTTGGCCGCTTTTCCCTAATTCAATTAGACTCACTTCTGCTCTGAAAGAGCACGTTGAAGGTTCATCAGCAGTTTGCAGACGTTAGACCAGGCGAGAAGTCCACTGTAGCCCCTCCTTCCAGATTCTCACTGCTCTCTCTCAGGGTGACTTTTCAGACCAAGCAGCCATGGTTCTTTTCCCAGTGCCTGAAGATCACATCGGCCAATACCGACCCCTCAGACGGGCCCCCAACACTGGCTCTGTGATGAACGCAGCTTGGAAAACATGGCTGAAATCTTCTCAAGGGCCAGAAAATAAAACATAGGAAAGCCATACATGTGGGGGAAATGACATGTTGGAAGTTCATAGTGACCCAATATCACTAACACAGAATTCTTGCCAAGGACGCACAGCCCGAAACTAATCATGAGAAAGCAATTAGGAAACCCAGGACTGAAGGACATGCACAAAAACATCTGGCCTGAGCTTTTCACAATGTCAGTGTCATGAAAGAAAAAGAAAAGCTGAGAAACTGCTTCAAATTAAAGGAGACTAAAGAAAGTGAACATACCTACCAATTTGTAAATCCTGGCCCAAGTTTAAAGACTTGGAGATAGGCTTTTTATTTTTATTAATAAACAAGGGTGCATGATGTAATTTTGAAACCAAGAGTAAGGAGACCTGGTTTGTACTCAAGGAGCCCTAGTGGTGCAGGTTAAGCACTCGGCTGCTAACCAAAAGGTTGGCAGTTCGAACCCACCAGCTACTCTGAGGGAGAAAGATGTGGTAGTCTGTTTCCATAAAGATTATAGCCTTGGAAACCTTGTCCTATAGGGTTGCTATGAGTCAGAATTGACTCGATGGCAACGGGTTTTTTTTTTTTTTTTAATTTTTATTGTGCTTTAAGTGAAAGTTTACAAATCAAGTCAGCCTCTCATACAAAAACTTATATACACCTTGCTACGTACTCCCAATTGCTCTCCCCCTGATGAGACGACCTGCTCCCTCCCTCCACTCTCTCTTTTCATGTCCATTTCGCCAGCTTCTAACCCCCTCTACCCTCTCATCTCCCCACAAGGCAGGGCATGCCAACATAGTCTCAAGTGTCCATCAGATCCAAGAAGCTCACTCCTCACCAGCATCCCTCTCCAACCCCTTGTCCAGTCCAATCCCTGTCTGAAGAGTTGGCTTTGGGAATGGTTCCTGTCCTGGGCTAACAGAAGGTCTGGGGGCCATGACCACCAGAGTCCTTCTAGTCTCAGTCCAATCATTACGTCTGGACTTTTCATGAGAATTTGGGGCCTGCATTTATCCCATTGCTCTCCTGCTCCCTCAGGGGTTCTCTGTTGCATGCCCTGTCAGGGCAATCATTGGTTGTAGCTGGGCACCATCTAGTTCTTCTGGTCTCAGGATGATGTAGTCACTGGTTCATGTGGCCCTTTCTGTCTCTTGGGCTCGTAATCACCTTGTATCCTTGGTGTTCTTCATTCTCCTTTGATCCAGGTGCGTTGAGACCAATTGATGCATCTGAGATGGCCACTTGCTATTGTTTAAGACCCCAGACACCTCTCTCCATGGTGGGATGCAGAATGTTTTCTTAACAGATTTTATTATGCCAATTGACTTAGATGTCCCCCAAAACCATGGTCCCCAAACCTGTGCCCCTGCTATGCTGGCCTTCGAAGCATTCAGTTTATTCTGGAAACTTCTTTGCTTTTCATTTAGTCCAGTTGTGCTGACCTCGCCTGTATTGTGTGTTGTCTTTCTCGTCATGTAAAGTAGTTCTTATCTACTATCTAATTAGTGGGGTTTTTGGTTTTAAAGAAAGTGATATGAAGCACTGGCGGTTCAGTGGTAGAATTCTCGCCTTCCAGGTGGGAGGCCCAGGTTCGATTCCTGGCCAATGCATCTTCTGCACCACCACCATCTGTTTGTCAGTGGAGGCTTACGTGTTGCTGTGATGCTGAGCTTCCAGACTAAGATGGACTAGGAAGAAAGGCTGGGCGATCTACTTCTGAAAATTGGTCAATGAAAGCCCTGTGGATCACAGTGGTCTGATGTGCAATGTCCCAATCATGGGACGATACAGGGCTGGGCAGTGTTTCATTCTGTTGTGCACGGGTTCGCCATGAATTGGGGGCTGACTTGACAGCAGCTAACAACAATAACAAGGCTCAGGGCAGACAGTGACAGAATGCCAAAACTGCTTTGGGTACCATCTTGAGACTCCATATGTGGCACCACAAACAGTAAGCGTAATGTCTAAGGTCTCTTAGAGGTACCAGAGACACAAGGGTCTTGAGGATCATTACTTTCCCTCCTACTGTGACACAGTTTATTCTGACATGACCTGTCAGAGGGACACAGAGTGGGAGTTGGCTGGAAGGGTTATTGCAGACACCATTTTAATGTCAAGCAACTTCCACATTTTCAGACAGACATGGTTCCTATGCTTATCTGGACACCCGAGAGAACGATCTGAATGAGGGTTGCTAAACAAGGATTCTTTTGCACCTTTCCTCCTTTTTCTTCCTTTCTTCCGCTCTCTTTTTTTATTATTTTTTAATGAAAAAAAAAAAAACAAACTCCTGGCACTGAGCCTAAAATTTCTTCCTCGTGATGCTAATCTCTTCTTGTTGGCTCCACGCCATGGCTGTGGGCTGTGCCTGTTTAATATTATGGTTGCCGATAGCAAGTTTGTCAGCGTTTCCCGTATGAAGCTCAGCTCTTAAAAATGTTTCTGAGATGGTCATGCAAGCTTCCAGGCAATGGGTCCTTACTCCATGCCTGGTCATCCAAGTGTTGGCTGGAGGTCTCAAGCCTGCATTGACAAACCTCTCCTCTCTGAGGCTACCTGGCTGACTATAAGCTCTCTTTTGGAAAAGTGGAGCCCTGGTGGCGTAGTGGTTAAGAACTCAGCTGCTAACCAAAATGTTGGCAGTTTAAATCCACCAGCCATTCCTTGGGAACCCTATGGGGCAGTCCTACTCTGTCCTATAGTAGCTCTGAGTTGGAATCAATTCAACGGCAATGGGTTTGGTTTACGGATTTTTGGAAAAGCAGGGTCTAAGCGTGATGTGTCTTTAACTACTGTCCCATCCTTGAAGGCATTTGAATTTGGATGTGACTGCAAAATGGTCTCTTATTAATGGCAATTAAAAAACAAACAAACAAAACAAAAAGATAAATGTCATGTTGAGTACTTGCAAAGAGAGTTTTTTCCCAAGCTTCATTTCTCTCTCTTTGCTCACCTCCCTCATCTCGTACAGCCCCATTTTTCATGACTTATGTAATATTTGTTTACACGCTGCAGATTTTTTCAACCGAACGACTGAGTAACTCCCTCATTTATCACCCATTGTTCCATTAAAATCAGTCAGTTTAGGGCAGAAAGCCTCCATCTCAGCTGGTCTCTGCTGAGGTCCACTCTGGCCATAAGATCTGCTTCTGGGCAGCTGAGGTAGACTATGGCAATAGCAAAGAACACACAGTCAAAAGGCCAGAGACCTCAGTTTTGTCAGTTATTAACTGTGTAGACTTGGGAAATTTATTTTTAAAAATCTCTCAATTGTAATGCCTTTATCTGTGAACCGATCGTAACGATACCCACTTATGGTGTTGTTATGAATGTTAACTGAGATAATACATAGCAGAACGCTTTCATAATGGTAAGTGTTCTTTGGTACTGGTGCCTGACAGGAACTCCTGAACTCATTTGAATATCTGCGTACCATGCAGGAGGCATTTTTCTGTCTGGCACTGGAGGACTTTCCCAGATTGGTTTTAAGAGCCATCTTCCTGTCCCATTATTATTTTATTTTATTGTCCATGATGACTCCTGGAATAGCCCTCAACAAGTACAAGCACTTACGGTATGGCCTTTGATTCCAAAACCAAAACCAACCCCCTTGCCATCGAGTCAATTCCGACTCATAGCGACCCTACAGAACAGAGTAGAACTGCCCCACAGAGTTTCCCAGGAGCACCTGGTGGATTTGTCCTGCCGGCTTTTTGGTTAGCAGCCGTAGCTTTTAACCACTACGCCACCAGGGTTTCCAGACCCTTTACTTGTAACTCATAAAATCTAGAAGGATGACATAAATACATGAGCCACTAATGCAATTTTCCCTAGCTCAAATCTTCTTTAAGAAAAGGTTGGGATGCCCTGACAGGGAACACGACAGAGTCCCTGATGGAGCAGGAGAAAAGTAGGGTTCAGAACTCAACTTCACATAAAAAGACCAGACTAGAGGAACCCCAGAAGACATGGCCCCTGGACTCTCTGTTAACCTAGAATAAAAACCATTCCCGAAGCCAACTCTTCAGACAAAGATTAGATTGGACTATCAAACAAAATAATACTCGCAAAGAGTGTGCTTCTTAGTTCAAGTAGATACACAAGGCTAAATGGGCAGCTCCAGTCCAGAGGTGAGATGAAAATGCAGAAAGGGACAGGAGCTGGTTGAATGGGTCACATAACAATATACGTATGAATTTTTAAACGAGAAATTAACTTGAGTTATAAACTTTCACCTAAAACACACACATACACACACACAAATCACTTAAAATAACAATGTTTAACCTAAAAAAAAAAAACAAAAAAGAGGTTTTCAGGATGAATATGCAAAACCAGGGAATTTCACAGTAAACCCTGTGAGGACTCTCCAGAGTCAGGAGTAAGGTCTATCCTCAGGCTGGATAGCGGCTGCCAACTGTGGCCAAGGTCTTGTGCAGACTATGGAAAATCCATACACAGTCAGGACAGAGGTTTTTACCGAGCTGTCTCTCTCCCCTTGTGGTGAGACATGCTGACTAGTTCTGGCTGTGGGTATTTTGAGATGTCCTTTGGCACTTGGTCTCTGATGGGGGAAGGCATGTGGGGACGAAAAGGTAGGAAAAAGAAATTGTTCTGACGTTGGGCTCTAGGAATAGAGATCTTGGTTCAACTTTGCTCCTGTTAAGGGACCCTTAGGTTTATCATTAGCTTCGTTTTATTTTTAACTTATTTCCTTTACCTTTGGGTCTCTGGGCCAGTCTTTCTTTCCTGTCATGGTGTTCCCACCTAGGTCCTCCTTCTCTCTGAATCAGTTCCTATTCATGAGAAACCTTCCCTCCTCGTGAACACCAGTGTCCTGCTCCAAGTATACCAGCCTCACCTTCTAATCCTGGGAAGTCCAACTTGAGCCAGACTTACAATGACCCAGCCCTGTCCTTAAGTCTCTCACTTGAAGATCTATAAAAACTGAAGACATGGTTAAAATGCCATTTTTCCTGACTATTCTAGTTAATAAACTCTCCTTACAAGGCACTGAACTTCTGAGAAGATTCCCACTAATAAAGAGTTTTTGAAAACAACAACAAAATGATAAGGGATATTCTTAGCCCTATATATAATTTCTTTCAGGAATATTTGCTATCCTGCAAAACTTAGGAGACATTACTTATTTTTGGACATTGCTTCTGTGAGATTCAACGCACTATTTCCTGTCCTCACTGTAAAAATCTAAACCTTGAACCAGGCTTCAAAAACTCAGGTAGCAGACTCTATGTGCAGTCTTATAATTTCATTTTTAAAGCCAACGTAACACATTAACAATAGAGTTTGTTCTCCTCCAATGACCTTCACTTCCATTCCACTTTAGCTACCCCTACCCCAAACCTAAGAGTTCCAGTGGCACAGTGGTTAAGTGTGCCATTGTTAACCAAAAGGTTGGCAGTTTGAACCCACCCAGCTGCTATGCAGGAGAAAGACCTGGTGATCTCCCATAAAGATTCCAGCCTAGAAAACCCTATGTGACAGAAAACCCTACTCTGTCACATGAGGTTGCTATGAGGAGAACTCAACTCCATGGCACCTAGCAACAACAATCCCAAGCCCTACCCTGGCCTTGCAACTTCTGGAACTATTTCACTTCTGAAATCTTTTTCTTCCCTCTCTTTTGTTGTTGTTGATTTTCCTTCCTTCTTTTTATTTAGGTGAAATTCACGTAACATAAAATGAACTATTTTCAAATTAACAATTCAGGGCATTTAGTACATTCAGAATGTCGCACAACTGCAACCTCTATCTAGTTCCAAAACATTTTTATCACCCCAAAAGAAACCCCTACCCAGTAAGCTGTTACTTCCCATGCCCCTGCTCCCAGCTCCTGGAAACCACTTGCTTCCTGTTAGTATGGATTTACCTGTTCTGGATATTTCATGTAAGTAGAATCAAGTCCTAGGGTTGACACTTGGTAGCTTTGACCTTTTGCAGACCATTTGCTCCTAAGCTTCAGTCTCGGCTATGAAATGGGGGTAATGATGGTTTTGAGGATTTAATGAGATCATGTCTGCAGTTGTGTGTCTGCAGTCGGTGAGCATGATGCTGGACTCATGCTCAGTGAAGGAACAGTCCTGTCAATGTCCACATTACTATCATCATTATTATTAGAAAAAGAGAAGGGCCCAGGTTTAAAGAGGAGCCTTCCAAACTGGGGCCGGCTGGTTTACCAGCTACTCTCCCTGCTGGTAAAAGAGATATAGGCAAGCTGGCTTGTTCCACCTGTACTTTGCAAAAGGGCCAGTAGATGGGGCCCTGCCGTCATCATCCAAGTCAGCAAGCGGCTCTGACTCTGGACTTTGGAACCTGGAGAAAAGGTGTGAGATGACTATTAAATTCTGTGATTACTGTTCAGATTAATCAAATGAACCCACTGGCTCTGGTGCGAGGTGGCTCAGAGTCTGCCGCAGGCCCCATGGTTCAGCACATATGTCCAATATGCGGGGTCACTGGGCATGGAGAGAAGAGATAGGCTTCTCTCTTGCAATATGGAGCTCAATATTGCAGCAGCAAGCATATTCAGAAGCATTAATCAATCCGTTTCCAGAAAATGATTATAAAGACTCCTTGGGAGAAAACTTTAAAGCACATTAAAATTCCTAGAGGTTCTCGATCACTTACAGGATGTCTGGCACTTTTCAGGTTCCTCCTCTTTCCAAGCTCATGCTTTCTAACTGCTCCACCTCATTGCTGGTTGATGCTCTTTACAGATCATCTTATCCCTACTTCTTGCTTCACAGGAACACCTTGGACCACGTTCATAGTTTTGGTTTACCACAATTCAGGTTCACCTTTGTGATTTCAGTGTTCCTATTGTTGTGAGCTGTTAGGTACCATTGAATCGGTTCCGACTCATAGCGACCCTATGCACAACAGAACGAAACACTGCCTGGTCCTGCACGATGACCACAGTCATGGTTATCCTTGAGCCCATTGTTGTAGCTACTGTGTCAATCCATCTCATTTGGAGTCTACCTCTTTTTCGTTGACTCTGTACTTTATCAAGCATGATGTCCTTCTCCAGAGACTGATCTCTCCTGACAACATATGCAAAATATGTATGACGTAATCTCGATATCCTTGTTTCTAAGGAGCATTCTGGTTGTACTTCTTCCAAGACAGGTTTTTTTATTCTTCTAGCGGTCCATGGTACATGCAATATTCTTTGCCAACGCCACAATTCAAAGGCATCAATTCTTCTACCTTCCTTATTCACTGTCCAGGTTTTGTATGCATATGATGTGATTGAAAATACCATGGCTTGGGTCAGGCCCACCTTAGTCTTCAAAGTGACATCTTTGCTTTTCAACACTTTAAAGAGGTCTTTTGCAGCAGATTTGCCCAATGCAATGTATCTTTTGATTTCTTGACTGATGCTTCCATGGGTGTTGATTGTGGATCCAAATAAAATGAAATCCTTGAAAACTTTAATCTTTTGTCCATATATCATATTGCTTATTGGTCCATTTGTGAGGATTTTTGTTTTCTTTATGTTGAGGTGTAATCCATACTGAAGGCTGCAGTCTTTGATCTTCATCAATAAGCGCTTCAAGTCCTATTCACTTTCAGCAAGTAAGGTAACGTCATCTGTATAACGCGGGTTGTTAATGAGTCTTCCACCAGTCCTAATGCCCTGTTCTTCTTCATATAGTCCAGCATCTCAGATTATCTGCTCAGGATACAGAATGAACACGTATGGTGAAAGGATACAACCCTGATGCACACGTTTCCTGACTTTAAACCATGCAGTATCCCCTTGTTCTGTCAGAACAATTGCCTCTTGATCTATGTACAGGTTCCCAAGGAGCACGACTTAAGTGTTCTGGAATTCTCATTCTTTGCAATGTTATCCATAATTTGTTATGATCCACACAGTCGAATGCCTTTGCATAGTCAATAAAACACAGGTAAACATCTTTCTGGTATTCTCTGCTTTCGGCCGGGATCCCTCTGATATCCGTGGTTCCACATCCTCTTCTGAATCCAGCTTGAATTTGTGGCAGTTCCCTGTAGATATACTGCTGTAGCCACTTTTGAACGATCTTCAGCAAATTTTACTTGCATGTGATATTAATGATATTGTTCAATAATTTCTGCATTAGGTTGGATCACCTTTCTTGGGAATAGCCATAAATATGGATGGATCTCTTCCAGTCAGTTGGCCAGGATGAATAATATTCTTTTATATGTATACACCACAATTTTGTTTTCCCATTCATCCATTGATGGACAATTGGGCTGCTTCCATCTGTTGTCTATTGTGAATAATGCTGCTATGTATATGTATTAAGTAAGAACTAGTTTTCAGTTCTTTTAGGTATATACCTAGGAGTGGGATTGTTGAGTTCCACTTCTGAAATCTTAAAACTCTAGTAACTTTTTCTCCAACTCCAACCTCAATTTTCTCACTCTCACCCCAATAACACCTTCTCCTTCACCGTATCGACCTCTCCAACTCCTGAGAGCCTCCACTAGACTCCAAGGCTCAATTCAGTAACCTACACTTGCTCCCTCAATTTTTCTGTACCCTGCTGAACCCAACCTGAAAATGAATCCTGACTCAATACATCCATTTCCTCTGCTCCTACGTGCGGCTAAGCACAGCTGGAAAATCACACAGTAATTGAGCCTGTAGGTACTACTCACTCAAAATTCCCCAAATCACCAGACTGCCAGCACTTCAAAGCAATTCTTTTACTCTGCTTCAGTTGGTTCCCTCATTCATTTCCCACAAAAGCTATCTTAAGCCTTCATTGCCCTTCTTTTTTAAAAATATTTAATTGTGATTTTGAGAAAATTTCCATAGCAAATTAGGTCTTCATTTAACAATTTCTATACATATTATTTAGTGACATTGGTTACACTTTTCACAGCATGTCAGCATTCTCATTATTTCCATTCTGCTTGTTCTGTTTCCATTAATCTAGCTTCCTTGTCCTCCTTTATCTTCTCACCTTTGGTCTGGGGTAAATGTTGACTGTTAGGCCTCATTTAGATGATTGTTTACAGGAGCACAGTACTCAAGGGGTGATATTATTTATTTTGGGAGCCACTCTGTCATTTCGCTGAGAGGTGACCGCTGGGAGTGGTTTGACTTCCAAGCTTAAAGGGTATCCTAGGGTGATAATCTCAGGGGTTCCTCTAGTTTCTACCACTCCAGTAAGTCTGGCCCTTTTTAGGAATTTGAGTTTTGTTTTACATTTTTCTCCCATTCTATCCGGGACTCTCTACTGTACCCCTGGTCAGAATGGTCAGTAGTGGTAGCCGGGCACCACCTAGTTCTGGTCTCGCGGTAGGTGAGGCTGTGGTTCATGTAGACTATTAGTCTTATAGACTATTTTCTCCTTTGAGTCTTTGGTTTCCTTCTTTCTCTTTTGCTCCTGATGCGTAGAGATCAATAGTTGTATCTTAGATGGTCACTTGCAAGCTTTTAAGACTGCAGATGTTACTCACCAAACTAGGATGTAGAATATTATCTTTACAAGCTATGTTATACCAGTTGACTCAGTTGCCCCCCGAGACTATGGTCCTAAGTCCTTAAACCTAGTAACCCAATTCATCACCCTTGTTAAGTCCTCTTGGCCTCCTTCCCTTTCAGCAGATGGCCCTTCTTCCTATATTACAGGGAAACCAGAGGCCATTAGACACTAACTCCCATGACTTCTTACCCCTCCCTTAACCTCCCTACCAGTTACTCTTGAGTCAGCTCTGACTCATGACAACCCCTTGTTGTCAGAATAGAACTGTGCTCCATAGGCTGATTTTTCAGATGTCATTTCCAGGTCTTCCTTCTGAGATGTCTCTGGATGGACTCGAACCTCCAACCTTTTGGTTAGCAGCTATTTGTACCATCCAGGGATCCCTCCCTACATACATACCCTTATCTCCCCTGCCCTTTGGTCTTTCCTCTTAGCTAGGAGGTTCATGAAGCCCATTCTCTCTCTGGCTTCAGGGAGCAGACTCTTCCTCTTCTAATTCCAAACTCTCATTCACCTACTGGGTCCTTCCTCTCAGTATTTTACAGTCAAGAGTTGATTTCCTGACATGTTGTCAATTGAAGGGTCCACATTTGTTTCTTGTATCCTATGCCTTCCTCTGGGTTCACTTTTCTTCTCATTTAAGTTCCATCCTGTGGGTGGTAAATTCTCTTAAAAAAAAAAAAAAATTTTTTTTTTCTTAGTCCCCATAAATTCAATCTGAGTGTTAGTTTAGCCACATACGTTGACAGTTTTCCCTCAGTGTTTTAGATCCCTTCATTGACTTCTTGTACCTATTATTGCTAGTGAAAAACTTGCCTGAGCCAATCACCCCATCACGTCTCCAAATCTAGTCAGGTACCAAGACCCAACGACTCTCCCTCTTCCTAGTTACATAATATTCTCTTCTCCATTTCTACTGCTTTAAATTTTGAGCTGCACCTTCTCTCATCTGATCTGCTGAAAAAGTTTCCTGTTTTCCCAATGAGTCTCCCCACACACAAGCCTGCCTATCTCTCTAGTCTCATTCTTCATCCTCTGTTCTGTATAGCACCTATCATATCATGCTGCAATTACAATACGTGTCTCCCTATTAGACTGGGAACTCCTGGTGCCAAGTAGATACTCAGCAGATGTTTCTTGCACAATGAATTAATGTGCCATTGAGAAAACCGTCCCCTTTCAACGCGTCCTGCAAAAACAAGGACATCTCAGATTTCCATTAGGAAGTTAAGACTAGGGGTTAAGGGAGAGAACTACCATTTGCTAAACATCTATTACCTTTCAGAAACTTTGATAGAGGGTTTATGTCAACTATTTGGTTCAGAACATTCACGATCATTTTAAAAGACTGATCCAAGGAAGTAAGGAAAATTCAAGTTCCCCCTTAAACTACAAGAATTTACTAGACCTCTAGAGAGTAAGGAACACTCAGGGGAACAGCCTTTAAACCAAAAGCCTTTACACTCTTCTTGGTTTAGAATAAAGGTTGGGAACAACTTGAGTAAATCTAGGTCTGTTGAAAACAGCTTGGACTTCTCCATTTCTCAGGTTGGGGCTGACTGTCCTTGAAACACGGTAGGAATCTTCAAGTACATGACCCTAGCTTTCTAGCAGGAGAAAGCTGTTAAAGTCCCTGAATGGTTTACCCAGTAAAACCACTCCTTGACTTTGTCCAGTGTAACTAAACACCTGTTATCTGTAAGGGTACTGGTTTAGTACAAGATAAAGCATACAGAGTTGGAAAGGTCTTTTACATTGGACAGTCCTATTTTACAAGTGCATAATAATAATTTTTACCCATTGTACATTCTGTTACTCAATACCCCCTAGTGTAAATTGACAAAGCAGGTACCAGAAGATGCAGTCTTCAGGGCAGTTAGAGAATAAACGTGGCATGAAACATAGCTCTCAAAAATCTGTACCCAAAGGGAGTCACTAATTAGTTTTTTATCCTTAATTATATGAGAGAATAGGTTTTTCCAATAGTCAGAGCAAATCTTAGGAAGAGGAAGCAACACGCAGTTATATGAACTCTTAGCCAAAGAAGATTATTAAGTCATTCCTGGGTACTGCGTGACTTCTCCCCACTTTTTAAGCAATAGTGTTTTGTATTTCAGACTGTTACAAAAAGCCTCAACAAAGGCATACGTGCATGCAACTGGTGTGTTTGTTTTAACATCATCTAGTCCAAGGGATCCAGATGGTTCTAAGCAAATTTAGCTAGGTGCTGAAAATAAGCCTTCGCCCTTAGCTCAAAATTAAGTTACTAAGAAAATCAATCTTCCCAGTGTCCTTCATTCCTGAAGACCTTCATTAATACGTTTCATATTTCATTCCAATATTTCACTCTAACTTTGACACGCCAACCAAAGTTACATTGAGTTAATAACATACGCAACTCAGTGACAGATTTCTGATCTTCTTTGAACCTGGGTATGAGTAATAATAAAACTTTCTACGGCCAAATGGTCAATTACTTGGTGTCATCCCTGACTATGTATCCCATGACAACCTTTAGTTGATGCTTTTCAACATCTATTTTATTAATAACCTGATTGGCATAGCTAAAGATAATTAAAATTACTCCAGATAATGACCTGCATATTACAAAGGTATTTATGACTGCCTCTTTGGAGGGCTGGGAACAAGAGAAAAAAATTTCAGATGCAGCTCAGATGAAGTTTGTATTTAATAGGTTTATGTACCAAATGGCTGTAAAATCTGATGGGATATAAACAGGCTTTCAATAGGTATTAGCAGAGAAATATGATTTAATAGTTTAATATTGTTTCCACCCAACACCACCACCACCGCTGTCGAGTCGATTCCGACTCATAGTGACCCTATAGGACAGAGTAGAACTGCCCCGTAGAGTTTCCAAGGAGTGCCTGACGGATTTGAACTACTGATTTCTTGGTTAGCAGCCCTAGCACTTAACCACTACGCCACCAGGGTTTCCTAATATTGTTTAGTCTCAGGAAATCAAGTACAGAATTTGGTGGGCAACAGCTGACACTCTGCGTGGTAAAAACACAGAGCCTGTGCACAAGCCGAGGAGAAGATGGAAGCAGTGTTTTCAGTGCATCAGAAGAAAATGCTTCCAAACCACGTCCGTGAAATCATTAACTTCTTTTCCATAGGGTCAGCTTCTATCACCCCCATGCCCCACTTTTTTTTTTTTTTAAGACTAAAATACAGCTGAAACTTGGTCCTTGAAAGTGTTTATCAGAGAGATGGCATCCTGGGATTTTTAGAGAGAGATTCATTTTACAAAGATGATGGAGGAAGATTCAACCGTTCCCTTTTCAGAGCTCTAGCAGGTCGCTCACGTTACTAGGAAGTGCCCAGAACAAAGTTAACAAACAACCTTTCAGGCCTGAATGACTGAACAGCTTATTATTCAGTGGTTTTCCCTTGGCAGAATCCAGTTCCAATGTGCACAGTCAGTGCTGACATGAGCTTGTGACAAACATCTCAATATCTTGGGCAGGAGGAGAGTATTATGCTGAATTTGTCAAACCCTAAGATGCACTCCATTATTGTTGCTGTTGTTGGGTGTCGTTGAGTTGATTGACTCATAGCAACCCCATGTGACAGAGTAGGACCACCCCATACGGCTGTAATCTTTATGGAAGCAGATCGTCAGCTCTTTCTCCCATGGAGCCGCTGGGTGGGTTTGAACCACCAACATTTTGGTTAGCAGCTGAGCGCTTAACCATTATGCCATCAGGGCTCCTTCAACAAGACTCCCCCAACTGTACCACCAAGAAAGAAAAAAATGCTGCCACTTATAATTGTAAGATGCCATCAACACTAAGATGCATTCCATTATTAGGGTTGTTAAAACATGAAAAATAATTGGCACCTTAGAATTGATGAGATATGAAAACACCAATAACAGCTAAGGTGGTGAGCACCTGTTACATGTACCAAGCACTCTTCTGAGCGTTTTTCATGATTAACTCATTTAATCCTCACAAGTACCCTATGAGTACGAAGGAACTATTACTACACCCATTTTACAGGGGCAAAAAGGGGTAAAGTAACTTGCCTTAACCAGCTGCCAAGTGGGCAAATCTGCTACAAAAGACCTCTTTAAAGTGTTGAAAAGCAAAATGTCACTTTGAGGACTAAAGTGCACCTGACCCAAGCCATAGTGTTTTCAGTTGCTTCAAATGCATGCAAACGCTGAATGATGAAAAAGGAAGACCGAAGAATTGATGCTTTTGAATTATGGTGTTGAAGAGGAATACTGAATATGCCATGGACTTCCAGAAGAACGAACAAATCTGTCCTGGAGGAAGTACGGCCAGAATGCTCCTTAGAAGTGAAGATGCTGAGACTTCATCTCAAATACCTTGGACTTGTTTTCAGGAGGGACTAGTCCCTGGAGATGGATATCATGCTTGGTAAAATAGAGGGTCAGTGAAAAAGAGGAAGACCTTCAATGGAATGGATTGACACAGTGGCTGCAACAATGGGCTCAAACATAACGATTGTGAGGATGGCGCAGGACCAGGCAGTGTTTTGTTGTCTTGTACCGTAGGGTCACTGTGAGTTGGAACTGACTCGACAGTACCTAACAATTGGCTGAGCCAGAATTAAACCCAGCTGGTCTTTTTTGGTCTGACTCCAGCACTTACGACCTTCATGCCTTCACCATTCTGCTTCTGTACTGTTGATTACTGACCTGTTGCAACAGTGACAGGTGGCTCTTGCCTCTTGGAGCAGAGATGTGCGAAGCAGCATCCCCTAGGTGAATGAGACCTAAAGAAAGATTGGCTCTGAAACTAGGCAGGAGGCCACTAGGCAGAGGGTCCAGGGCTCAGGCTGGTGACCACTCCCTTTCCTACCCTGGAAATGTGAACCCGAGAGGGATATGTGACTTCTTACCAACTCTTCTCTGAGGATACCCCATGCTGGGTGGTAGAAAAGAAGTAGGAACTGAAAATTTCAGAAATTTGAGAGGTTAGCACCTTTCCTCCAAAACAACAACAAAAAACTAAGCCCGCTGCCATTGAGTCAATTTTCACTTATAGCAGCCCTATAGGACAGAGTAGAACTGCCTCATAGGGTTTCCAGGGAGTGCCTGGTGGATTTGAACTGCTGAGCTTTTGGTTAACAGCCATAGCTCTTAATCACTACACGACCAGAGTTTCCAATGAACATCGGGTATTTTACCATTTGTTAAAGTCTTCTGTTATGTTTCTTAATAATAACTTTCTCTATAAAATTTAGATTTGTTTCCTAGGTACCTGAGAGTTGTGTCGGTATTATTAATGGGATCTTTTTTAAAATTATATTCTTCTAATTGATCATTGGAGCCCTGGTGGCTCAGCAGTTAAGAACTTAACTGCTAACCAAAACATGAGCAGTTGAAATCCACCCAGCTGCTCCTTGGAAACCCTATGGGGCAGTTCTACAAGGTTACTATGAGTTAGAATCGACTTAAGGGCAATGGGTTTGGTTTTTTGGTAATTAATTATTATTGATATATGGGGACACTATTGATATTTATATGTTGATCTTCTATTTAATAACCCTGCTGGATTCAATAGTTTTAACTATTTGTAGATTCTCTTAGATTTTCAATTTAGACATACTACGCGCAAATAGGAAGCCCTGGAGGCGTGGTGGTTAAATGCTGTGGCTACTAACCAAACGGTCCACAGTTCGAATCCACCAGGTGCTCCTTGGAAACTCTATGGGGCAGTTCTACTCTGTCCTCTAGGGTTGCTATGAGTCCAAATTGACTTGATGGCAATGGGTTATATGCAAATAAAAAAAAATATTATGCATCTTTGGTTACTTTCCTTATACCACTATTTCCTCTTCTGTTTAACTTTTTTTATTTCTATTAAAAAAAATCATTGTAATTTTTAAAATCATTTCAAGCTTACAGAAAAATTACAAGAATAGTATAAAAAACTCCAGAATATTCTTTATCCAGATTCCCCAATTGTTAACACTTGCTCTATTTCCTTGGTCATTCACATTCAGAGTATGTTGTAGACATCATGGCCCTCTCCCCTAAATATTTCAGTGTGACTTTCTGAAGAACAAGGACATTCTCTTACATAACAACAGCATAATGATCAAAATCAGGAAATTTAACAATGACATAATACTATTACCTTAATCTGCAGTCCATTTTCAAATTTTGCTGAGTTTATCCCAGTAATATCATATTGGCTATTTACCTCCCAAGTTCAGGGTCTAATTCAGGGTCACATACTGAATTTGGTTGTCTCTTTAGTCTCCTTTAACCAAAAACAATGCATCAGCCTTTGTCTTTCATGACCTTGACATTTTAGAGAGCACAGGCCAGTTATTTTATAGAATCCCATCGATTTGGGTCTGTCTGATGTTTCCTTATGATTAGGTTCAGGTTATGCATTTTTTGGCAGGAATACCACAGAAGTGAGGTTGTGTCCTTTTCAGTACATCAGCATCATTAATGATGATTTGCTCCAGAATTGATTACGTTAAGAACACTTGGTTAAGGTGGTATCTGCCATGTTTCTCTATTGTAAAATAATTATTTTTCTCTTTTTACTTAATAAATAATTTGTGGAGAGATACTTTGAGAGTATACAAATATCATGTTCCTCATCAAACTTTCACTTGATGGCTTTAGTATCCAGTGATGATTTCTGCCTAATCTAATCATCACGATGGTTGGAAGTGGTGATTTTCTTTTACATTTTCTGTTATTCCTTCTACATTTATTAGTTGGCATTCTACTGTAAGGAAGATCTTTTCCTTTCCTCCATTTACTTATTTTTCCTTTTCTTTATTTATAGCACTATGGACTCATGGATTCTTATTTTACTCAATGGGTTATAATCTATTACTGTCAATATTTATGTTGATGTTCAAATCGTCCCAAATTGGGCCAGGGGGAGACCCTTTAAGCAAGTTCTCATGCTTTTGACATGTCACCATCATGACACTTTGTTGAGTTCTTTGTTACTTTTTGGCATAACAAGGTGTTCTAGGCTCATCCTGTACTTTCCTTGCCCCAGCCTCAGAATCTACCATTTCTCTAAGCAGCTCTGATTTCTTTTAGTGGGAAGTAGTACTTAGAAAACAAGATCTGGGCATTACGCTGAGTGAAATTAGTCAGTTGCAAAAGGACAAATACTGTATAAGACCACTATTAAAAGAACTCAAGAAAAGGTTTAAACACAGAAGAAAACATTCTTTGACAGTTATGAGGGTGAAGAGGGAGGGAGAGGGGATTCATTAACTAAATAGTAGACAAGAATCATCTTAGGTGAGGGGAAGGACAACACACAATAAGGGGGAAGTCAGCATAACTGGACTAAACCAAAAGCTAAGAAGTTTCCTGAATACAACCAAACACTTCGAGGGACAGAGTAGCAGGGGCTGGAGTCTGGGGACCATGGCTTTGGGGGACATCTAGGTCAACTGGCTTAACAAACTTTGTTAAGAAAATGTTCCGCATCCCACTTTCCTGAGTGGTGTCTGGGATCTTAAAAGCTTGTGACCGGCCACCTTAGACGCATCAATTAGTCCCAACCCACTTGGAGCAAAGGAGAATGAAGAACACCAAAGACACAAGGAAAATGTTAGCCCAAGAGACAAAAGGGCCACATAAACCAGAGACTCCACCTGGGACCAGATGGTGCCTGGCTACCATCAAATGACTTCTCTGACAGGGAAGACAACAGACAGTCCCTGATAGAGCAGGAGGAAAGTGGGGTGCAGAACTCAAATTCACGTAAAAAGACCAGACTTAATGGTCTGACTCAGACTGGAGGAACCCCCAAAGCCATGGCCCCCGGATGCTCTGTTAACTCAGAACTAAAACCGTTCCCAAAGCCCACTCTTCAGACAAAAATTAGACTGGACTATATAACATAAGATAATACTCGTGAAGAGTGTACTTCTTAGTTTAAGCAGGTACAGGAGAACAAATGGGCGGCTCCTGTCTGGAGGCAGGATAAGAAGGCAGGAAGGGACAGGAGCTGGATGGAGGGACACGGGAAGCCCAGGTTGGAAAGGGAGAGTGTGGTATCACATAGGGATTGCAACTAGTGACACATAACGATACATGTATAATTTTTGTATGAGAAATTAACTTGAGCTGTAAACTTTCACCTAAAGCACAACAACAAAAAAAACAAGATCTGGGTACTAGGTGTATTCTTTGCTACTGAGGTGTCATTGCGTCTAGGTTCTGTTATAGGGGACAGAGCTTTATACATATACACACGTATTATATCTGTATAAAAATCATGAAGTCATACTGATATTTCCAATGCATCACAGGGTACATTTTGGTTTTTTCCCTTTGCATACTTATAACCTCCTTCTCCAGACGTAAGAAACCTGGTTCCCATTATCTTCAGTATATTTGCTCATTTGCTCGAACTGCCATTACATAGAAAACAGTTTCAGTATTGCTGGCCTGTAAAACCACTACCATCAAGTCGATTCCGACTCATAGCAACACTATAGGACAGAGTAGAACTGCCCCATAGTGTTTCCAAGGCTATAAATCTTTTCAGGAGCAGACCGTCCCATCTTTCTCCCATACTACTGCAAAAATCAAACCCATGGTTTAGGATTCAATTTTGTTTACAGTTGTTTTTGTCTTTAGACTTTGTCAAAATACTGAGTAACGAAGAGTTCCTTGGGTTACTTTTTCCCCCCACTATTTTATTCACTTAAAATATAGTTAGGTTCATTCATTTCTGTTTATATTCTTATTTTAGAGTCTCCCCACCTCCAATCCTTGTTGACTTGCTTTTATTATTTTTGAGTGTACAAAATATTAACGTGATTCTAAAAGTCAAACTATATAAAAAGCTTTACTCAGAGGAGGATTGGTTCTCTCTCCACCTCTCCACCCCGTTTCCATCCACCTGTGTAGGTAACCAATCTCATTAGTTCCGTTTGTCCTTCCTGCGTTTCTTTTTATAAAATAAGCACACAGATGTATACTTCTTAATTTCCACTTCTTTCTTACACAAAGGAAGAAAACTGTGGGAGGCTTCACAAATTTGCATGCCATCATTATGCAGGAGCCTGCTTATCTTCTCTATTATTCCAACTTTATAATGTGTGCTGCCAAAGTGAACAGTCTTTTTCTCTGCCTATTGCATTGTCTAGTCTCTCTAGAATGTTAGATAGCAGAGGTAATAGCGGGCATTCTTGTCTTGTTCCTGATTTGGTTTAATGACTTATTTTTCGTTCAGTCATTCAACACAAACTTTTTTTGAGCATCCTCTATCTGTCAGGTATTCTGGATACAAACATGAACAAGAAAGACTTGGTGTGTGCCCTCACAGAGCTTTAAACTAGTTGGAGAGACAGTTAAGTGGGCCATTATAATACAGCATAATAAGTGCTGTGGTTGGGGAGGCACGGGTAGGGTGTTCTAGAAACATGTAGGCAAAGTACATAACCTGGGATTGAACCCTTAGAAGGGATATACATTTAGAAATCTAGCCTGAACCATCTCCATCTGCCTTTTCAAAATGTCAGGACAAAACCCAGAGTGTTAAATCACTTATAGAGAACCTAAGATTTCTGAAATTTAAAAGTCTCCTCTTTACAAACATCTTTTGGGTGAACAGAATCAATATTGACATTACTAAGTGTTTCGTTAATGAAATCAGAATATCACTGAGAAGGGAGAGATGACTGAAAACTTCATCTTCCTGGCTACCAAAAGTAAAACTCTGTGTGACCCTGAATAAGTTAGTTGACAACTCATTGCTGTAAATATGTCCTCAACTTTTGTAAGATTTTTTTTTTTTTTCTGAAGCTATTCACTGCCCCAGGTATACTTTGTCACTTCTTTGTTTTGTTTTTTACAAAAAAAAATTTTTTTTAATTGTGCTTTAGGTGCAAGTTTACAGCTCAAGTTAGTTTCTCATTCAAAAATTTATACACAAATTGTTGTATGACATTTGATTGCAATCCCAACAATGTGCCAGCACTCTCCCCCTTTCCCTTTACACCCCAGGTTCCCCATGTCCATTTGTCCAGTTTTTCTACCCCTTCCTGCCTTGTTGTCTTTGCTTTTGGGCAGGTGTTGCCCATTTGGTCTCGTATACTTGATAGAACTAAGAAATATGTTCCTGACATGTGTTAAACTGTTTTATGGGCCTGTGTAATCTTTGGCTGAAAGGTAGACTTTGGGAGTGGCTTAGGTTCTAAGCTAGCAGGGTGTCCAGGGGCCATTGTCTCGGGGGGGTTTCTCCAGTCTGTGTCAGATCAGTAAGTCTGGTCTTTTTTTGTGAATTTGAATTTTGTTCTACATTTTTCTCCCACTCTGTCTGGGAACCTCTATTGTGATCCCTGTCAGAGCCATTGGTGGTGTTAGCTAGGCACCATCTAGTTCTTCTGGGATCAGCCTGGCAGAGGCTGTGGTTCATGTGGCCCATTAGTCCTTTGGACTAATATTTTCCTTGTGTCTTTGGTTTTCTTCATTCTCCTTTGCTCTACATGGGATAGGACCAATAGATGTATCTTAGATGGCTGCTGGTAAGCTTTTAAGACACTAGATGCTACTCACCAAAGTAGGATGTAGTACATTTTCTTTATAGACTATATTATGCTAACTGACCTAGATGTCCCCCAAGACCATGGTCCCCAGCCCTCAGCCCCAGTAACCTGGTCCCTCAAGGTATCTAGATGTGTCTAGAAAGCTTCTATGACTTTACCCTGGTCAAGTTGTGCAGACTTCCCCTACATTGTGTATTGTCTTTCCCTTCACCAAAGTTAACACTTGTCTACTATATAGTTAGTGATTTCCTCTTCCCACACCTCCCCTCCCTCGTAACCATCAAAGATTTTTTTTTCCTGTGTGTGAGCCTTTTCTTGGGTTTTTATAATAGTGGGCTCACACAATATTTGTTCTTTTGTGATTGACTTATTTCACTCAGCCTAATGCCCTCCAGATTCATTCATGTTGTGAGATGTTTTGTGGATTCATCATTGTTCTTTATCCTTGCGTAGTATTCCATTTTGTGTATATACCATAATTTATCTATCCATTCATCTGTTGATGGGCACTTAAGTTGTTTCCATCTTTTCACTATTGTGAATAATGCTGCAATGAGCATTACAGCATTACAGTGCAAATTAGTTTCTCATTCAAAAATTTATACACAAATTGTTTCATGACATTGGTTGCAATATGTCTATTCTTGTGACAGTTCTTATTTCCTAGGAGTGGGATTGCTGGATCATATGGTATTTTTAGTTGCTAACTTTTTAAGGAGGCACTCTATCATTTTCCATAGTGCTCGTTCCATTTTATATTCCCACCAGCAGTGTATAAGAATGCCAATCTCCCCGAAACCTCTCCAACATTTGTTATTTTGTTTTCTTTGATTAGTGCCAGTAACATCGGGTGAGATGGTATCTCATCGTAGTTTTGATTTGAATGTCTCTAAAAAAAAAAAAAAATAATGGCTAATGACAGTGAGCATGTCCTCATGTGTCTGTTAGCTGCCTGAATGTCCTCTTTGGTGAAGTGCCTGTTTTTATCCTTCACCCATCTTTTAACTGGGTTATTTGTCTTTTTGTTATTGAGGTGTTGAAGTATTCTACACATTTTAGAAATTAGACCCTTGTCAGATATGTTGTAGCCAAAAATTTTTTCCCAGTCTGTAGGTTCTCTTTTTACTTTTTTGGTGAAGTCTCTCAGTTATCTAGTTTCTCTTCTGGTGTTTGTGCATTGCTAGTTATGGTTTGTATTGAATTTATGCCATGTATTAGGACCCCTAGTGTTGTCCCTATTCTTTCTTCCATGATCTTTATCGTTTTAAGTTGTATATTTAGGTCTTTGATCCACTCTGAATTTTTGTGTATGGTGTGAGGTATAGGTTCTGTTTCATTTTTTTTTTTTTTACAGATGGACATCCAGTTTTGCCAGCAACATTTGTTAAAAACACTGTCTTTTCCCCATTTAATGGACTTTGGTCCTTTGTCAAAGATCAGCTGACCAAAGGTGGATGGATTTACATCCGGCTTCTTGATTCTATTCCATCGGTCTATGTGTCTGTCGTTGTACCAGTACTAGGCTGTTTTGATACCATAGCTATATGGTAGGTTCTGAGATCAGGTAGTGTGGAGGCTCCTACTTTGTTCTTTTTATTCTATACTGCTTTGCTTATCCAGGGCCTCTTTTCTTTCCATATAAAGTTAGTGATTAGTTTTTCCATTTCGTTATAGAATGCTGTTGGTATTTGAATCTGGATTGCATTATATCTGTAGATTGCTTTGGGTAGAATTGGCATCTTCACAATGCTGAGTCTTCCTATGCACGAGCATGGTATGTTTTTCCTATGTAGGTCTCTTTTGGTTTCTTGTCATAGTGTTTTGTAGTTTTATTTGTACAGGCTTTTGCATCACTGGTTAGATTTATTCCTAAGTATTTTATCTTTTTACAGGCTATTATACTGGTACTGTTTTCCCGACTTCCTTTTCAAAGTTCTCTTTGTTGGTGTGATAAGATTTTTTTAAAGAAAAAAAAATACATAAACAAATAAATTTTTCTTGCCAACCATGTGAGAGAGAGTAAATTCCATAATACTTCATTCCTAGATATGTTGGCATGTAAATGAATAATTTCTTTTATAAGGATCAGCACAAAGCTTGTGCCTATGAGGTGGAGGTTAAAAATGTCTCAGAAGTCCACCCTTTTCAAACTGCTGTACCACTCAATCATCTCTAACATCAACTACTCCTCCTCTCCTCAGTGCTTTCTCTCCTGTGTTTAGGTTCTGTAATTTGCTGCAACATCTCACAGAACTCACTAACCATATCAAGGAAACGGCTCACATGGTTGTGGAGGCTGGCAAGTCCTAAATCTGTGGGTCAGGCATAGGCTTCTCCTGACTTACATGTCTGCAGGGGCCGACAAACCCAAATCGGCAGGCCAGATGACAGGCTGCTGGCTCACAAGGCTGTGGAAGCTGGCAAATCAGGTTAGATGGCAGGCTGCTGATTCACAAGACTGCAGAGGGTGGTGAATCAGGTCAGATGATAGGCTGCTGGCCCATGGGACTGCAGAAGCTGGCAAATCCCAGAATTAGATCAGAAAGAAGGCTGCTGGCTCAGGTCCCAAGAACCGGAGATCAGACAATGACAAGCTGGATGTAGGATCCAAATGCAGAGAAAGAGAGAGAGAGCCCCGCCAGAGCACCCACGTGTATACACTGGATACAGGCAACACCCCAGGGAAGGGCGTGACTTGAGTAAGGGTGGGACTTGAGTCATGCCCTCCTGCAAGGCTGTGACTCAAGATACACCCCTAATAATCCTGCCTCATTAACATACAGAGGTTAGGATTTACAACACTCAAAATGGAGGATAATTAGGATAAGTATAAGATCACAAAATGGAGGCTAGCCGCACAATACTGGGTATCACAGCCTAGCCAAGCCAACACACAACATCAACCCACCACACCTTGTTAGGGTTCCATACACCTTATTTGCATGGTCTCTGCCAATCATTGTGTGGGATTCACAAAGACTATGGCTAGAAGGGCCATATTAAGTAACTCACTGTACCTCAGCATGTATCTACTAAGAACAAGGACATTCTCCTACATATACACAATATAATGATCACAGGTAAGGAACTTAATATTGATGTAATGCTATACCATATTATTATCTAATACATGGTCCATATTCAAATTTCCCCAGTTGTCCCAATAATATCTTTTCTTTCTCCCTGTCTCCTGACCTCCACCCCCAAATCCAGGATCCAATCAAGGATAAGGCATTACATTTAATTGTCAAATTCCTTTAGTCTCCTTTAATCTAAGACAGTTCCCCATGTTTGTTTGTGTGTTTTGTCTTTAACGGCATGTTCATTCAGAGTTATGGCCAGTTGTTTTGTAGTGTCCTTCAATTTGGATTTATCTAAATTGTTTTCTCATAACTGAATTCAGGTTAAACTTTTCTGGCAAGGATAATCCATAGGTCACGTGTCCTTCTCAGGGTGTCACAGTGGAAGGTACATTAGGTCAGTTTGTCGTATTACTGGTGATGCTAAATATGCTTACTTGATGGTATCCTCTAGATTTTTCCACTGTTAGTAATTAATACATAGCCTGTGGGGTGATACTTTGTGACAGTGTGAATATCTTGTTCTTCAATACTGCTTTACTCAATGAGTTTAGCATTCCCTGATGATCCTTGCCTGAGTCAATCATTATTTTACTACAGTAGCTGCAAAATGGTCACCCAGACCTTGAGAGACCTAGTATTGCTTCTCTAGCTCTGACCTCCAGTTTCCCAACAATGATTCAGTGTTGTCCCTTTGGTTATGCTGCTTTTGACCAGTTTGGTTAACTCTCTTCTTAACCTTAGGTACTAACACATCAGCAGAGGAGGGCTTTTGGATTTTACACAGCCCAGTGAACCAGGTTTAGACAATAAAGCAATACACCACTTAAAGCTATATCTACTACTACTAAAAAAAAAATAATAATAATGATTACTACCAATAAATTCTAGCTTCTTTGAAATGCAGGGGGAAGCTGTGTTGTGACTATCTCCCTGAGAATCAGAAAATTAGCCCTCACACTGTACAGACACCCCTTTTGCTTGTGTGTGTGCATGTGTTTTTGACTTCTGGCTCTTGGTCACAAATTGAACCACAGATATCAATGGAAACATCTTAAGGAATCAAATATGATCCATTTTCCATGGTCCTCAAAATGATACCATTAGCTCCAGACGGAGTATGGACAATGACTTTCCACTTCATGGGACCGGGGCCTTCTGAACTGCCAATAGGTGTGTTTTGTGCAAATTTCTTTTTAGCATGTACTGACTTATTACAGAAAATTGCAGATTTTGTAGGTGGCTGGTTATAATAACCTAAGGTTAAAAACAGAACAAAAAAAAGTTGAAGACATCAGAGATCGTGTCTAAAAATAAAGTAAATGCTCTTTCTTTCTATAATCCTCAATTACAGGCCACTTAAGGAAGAGATAATAAGCTCCTGATTCCTGTAAATATGGATTCTACAGTCCTCACAGGTATCCCTGCTTTACAAATGGATATCTTTTGGAGAAAGACTGACTTTCTGTTGGATTTGATGTGTGCCATGAGAGGGAGGCAAAATAAGACAATGTATTAATAACATTAATTTATCCCATACCCATCCTTGTTGCCCTCTTGTTACAAATACTAATGTTGTCGTTGTTAGGTGCCGCTGAGTCGGTTCCAACTCATAGCGACCCTATGCACAACAGAACGAAACACTGCCCGGTCCTGAGCCATCCTTACAATCATTGTTATGCTTGAGCTCATTGTTCCAGCCACTGTGTCAATCCACCTCGTTGAGGGTCTTCCTCTTTTCCGCTGACCCTGTACTTTGCCAAGCATGTTGCCCTTCTCCAGGGACTGATCCCTCCTGACAACATGTCCAAAATATGTAAGATGCAGTCTCGCCACCCTTGCTTCCAAGGAGCATTCTGGTTGTACTTCTTCCAAGACAGATTTGTTTGTTCTTTTGGTAGTTCATGGTATACTCAATATTCTTCGCCAGCATCACAACTCAATGGTGTCAATTCTTCTTCGGTCTTCCTTATTCACTGTCCAGTTTTCACATGCATATGATGCAATTGAAAATACCATGGCTTGGGTCAGGCCCACCTTAGTCTTCAAGGTGACACCTTTGCTCTTCAACACTTTGAAGAGGTCCTTTGCAGCAGATTTACCCAATGCAATGCATCTTTTGATATCTTGACTGCTGCTTCTGTGGCTGTTGATTGTGGATCCAAGTAAAATGAAATCCTCGACAACTTCAATCTTTTCTCTATTTATCATGATGTTGCTCATTGGTCAAGTTGTGAGGATTTTTGTTTTCTTTATGTTGAGTGCAATCCATACTGAAGGCTGTGGTCTTTGATCTTCATTAGTAAGTGCTTCAAGTCCTCTTCCCTTTCAGCAAGCAAGGTTGTGTCATCTGCATAATGCAGGTTGTTAATGAGTCTTCCTCCAATCCTGATGCCCCGTTCTTCTTCATATAGTCCAGCTTCTCGGATTATTTGCTCAGCATACAGATTAAATAGGTATTGTGAAAGAATACAACCCTGACGCACACCTTTCCTGACTTTAAACCAATCAGTATCCCCTTGTTCTGTCGGAACAACTGCCTCTTGATCTATGTAAACGTTCCTCATGAGCACAATTAAGTGTTCTGGAATTCCCATTCTTTGCAACATTATCCATAATTTGCTATGATCCACACAGTCGAATACCTTTGCATAGTCAATAAGACACAGGTAAACATCCTTCTGGTATTCTCTGCTTTCAGCCAGGATCCATGTGACATCAGCATTGATATCCCTGGTTCCACGTCCTCTTCTGAAACCAGCATGAATTTCTGGCAGTTCCCTGTCAATATACTGCTGCGGCTATTTTTGAATGCTATTCAGCAAAATTTTGCTTGCACGTGATATTAATGATATTGTTTTATAATTTCTACATCTGGTTGGATCACCTTTCTTGGGAATAGGCATAAATATGGACCTCTTCCAGTCAGTTGGCCAGGAAGCTGTCTTCCATATTTCTTGGCATATACAAGTGAGTACCTCCAACGCTGCATCTGTTTGTTGAAACATCTCAATTGATACTCCATCAATTCCTGGAGCCTTGTTTTTTGCCAATGCCTTCAGAGCAGCTTGGACTTCTTCCTTCAGTACCATCAGTTCCTGATCATATGCCACCTCTTGAAATGACTGAACATCAACTAATTCTTTTTGGTATAATGACTCTGTGTATTCCTTCCATTTTCTTTTGATGCCTCCTGTGTCGTTTAATATTTTCCCCATAGAATCCTTCACTGTTGGAACTCATGGCTTGAATTTTTTCTTCAGTTCTTTCAGCTTGAGAAATGCCGAGCGTGTTCTTCTCTTTTGGTTTTCCATCTCCAGCTCTTTGCACATGTCATTATAATACTTTACTTTGTCTTCTCGAGACGCCCTTTGAAATCTTCTGTTCAGTTCTTTTACTTCATCAATTCTTCCTTTTGCTTTAGGTGCTCGATGTTCGAGAGCAAGTTTCAGCATCTCCTCTGACATCCATCTTGGTCTTTTCTTTCTTTCCTGTCTTTTCAGTGACCTCTTGCTTTCTTTATGGATGATGTCCTTGATGTCATTCCACAACTCGTCTGGTCTTCAGTGACTAGTATTCCATGCATCAAATCTATTCTTGAGATGGTCTCTAAATTCAGGTGGGATGTACTCAAGGTCATATTTTGGCTCTCGTGGACTTGCTCTGATTTTCTTCAGTTTCAGCTTGAACTTGTGTATGAGCAATTGATGGTCTGTTCCACAGTCGGCCCCTGGCCTTGTCCTGACTGATGATATCAAGCTTTTCCATTTTCTCTTTCCACAGATGTAGTCAATTTGATTTCTGTGTGTTCCATCTGGTGAGGTCCATGTGTATAGTCTCCATTTATGTTGGTGAAAGAAGGTATCTGCAATGAAGAAGTTGTTGGACTTGCAAAATTCTATCATTTGATCTCCGGCATTGTTTCTATCACCAAGGCCATATTTTCCAACTACTGATCCTTTTTCTTTGTTTCCAACTTTCCCATTCCAATCACCAGTAATTATCAATGCATCTTGATTCCATGTTCGATCAATTTCAGACTGCGGCAGCTGATAAAAATCTTCTATTTCTTCATCTTTGGCCCTAGTGGTTGGTATGTAAATTTGAATAATAGTTGTATTAACTGGTCTTCCTTGTAGGCGTATGGATATTATCCTATCACTGACAGCGTGTACTTCAGGATACATCTTGAAACATTTTTTTTGACAATGAATGAAACACCATTCCTCTTCGAGTTGTCATTCCTGGCATAGTAGACTATATGATTGTCTGATTCAAAATGGCCAATACCAGTCCATTTCAGCTCACTAATGCCTAGGATATCGATGTTTATGTGTTCCATTTCATTTTTGACAATTTCCAGTTTTCCTAGATTCATACTTTGTACATTCCAGGTTCCAATTATTAATGGATGTTTGCAGCTGTTTTTTCTCATTTTGAGTCATGCCAAATACTAATACTGATAGAAATCTTAATAATAAAACAAACTCTGTAATGACTACTGGAATAACAAATTCTTAATAAATGCAGCTTGTCATAGATGATGAAATTCCCTCTTTGTTGGCTGGTCGCTTGTAGTGGAAACTACTCGTGGTCAGGAGAACTTTTCTGGCCATCTCTCCAAGGCAATGCAAGTGGAGTCAACATCAAAGCATTGAGATGTTTACTCAAGTCATCCAAAGAAGGCACCCAGGGGAAGAAATTATCCTAAAAATCCTTCTCTGGCAGACCTTTGTAATTAGTTAAATGAGATAATCTAATCTCCTAAAACCAAGCACAACTCATTGACTGAAAATGAGTCTTAACTGAGGAGTAAAGATAATAATCAGAAGCTGGATTTGAAAACCAAGGAAGGTCCTTCTCAGGACCAGTGCACTCTTCATCTGGAGCATCTGAAGTCTTTTCTGGCACTCCACCTCCCTAGATAACCTTGCTCATTTCTATCTTTGAATCACGACTTTGATCTCTCTCTAGGCTCCAGACTCATATGCCCAAAAATTTACCTGCCATTTCCACTTGGAAGTCTCATTGGTATCTTAAATTGATTGTGTCCAAAATGGAGCTCTCATTTTTCCCCCAGAACCTGCTTATCCTCCACCATTCCTCATTCCATAGTACTACCACCTACCCAGGAGCAACAGTTGGTGCTAGAAATCCTGGGCTCATCGTTATTTTGTTCTTCTTTTATGGCCCAAATCAATCCAACAGAAAGTCCCCAGAATGTGTTCATCCCTCCCCTCTTTCTCCACTGCCATCTCTCCATTCCAACCCACCAACAGCTTTGGCCTGGATTATTGCAACAACCTGCCAAACTGAACTCCCTGCTTCCATTCTTGCCATCCTACCATCCATTCTCTACAGAACAGCCAGAGCAAATATTTGAAAACATAAATCACTCAGTGTAATGTGGTATCCTAGACTGGATCCTATCACAGAAAAAGGACATTTATGGAAAAATTGGTAAAATCTGAATAAAGTTTTAGTTTAAAGTACTGTGCCAATGCTAATTTCTTACACTGACAAATGTACCATGGTTATTTAAGATGTTAGGGTTAGGGGAAGCTGAATGAAGAGTATGGGGGAATTCTCTGTACTATCTTTGCACTTTACTGTAAATTTAAAACTATTCCAAAATAAAAAGAAGCAACACCATATATAACACGTCCTATCACTCCTTTGTTTAAAATTCTTCAATAGCTTCCCGCTGCACTAAAATCTAAACTCTGTACCTCGGCCTGAAAAGTCTGACAAGATCTGGGCTTCTGCTACATTTTCGATCTCATTTCCTGCCAACCTACTCTCACTCACAATGCTGTGGCCACTGTTTTTCTGGCAGGTCCTGGAATACGCCAGGCTGTGTCAGGGGCCTTTGCCCTTGCTGCCACCTTGCCTGGAAAGCCCTTCACATGGTTGGCTCCTTCCCATACTCTGGTCTTGCATGGACTTGACACTTCATCTGAGTGGAGCTCCTTTTATCATCCTGATTGGCACTTGTTATGGTTAGCTGCCATCAGGTTAGCCCCCTCTCCCCCCATAGCAGCCCCCATGTAAAACAGGATGAGTGTTGTGATCCATAGGATTTTCATTGGCTGACTTTCACAAGTAGATTGCCAGGCCTTTCTTCCTAGTTCATCTTAGTCTAGAAGCTCTGCTGGAACCTGTTCTGCATCACAGCAACGTATAAGACTTCACTGACAGATGGGCGGTGGTTATGTTCGAGGTGTACTGGCCGAGAACTGAACCCAGGTCTTTCTAGTGGTGAGAATTCTACCAATGAACCATCATCACTACCCCCTTGATTAGCACTTACTACAGCTGTTAATTCTGTTATTTGTGTAGCTGCTTATTACCTGCTCCCCCCACTCCATTAATAGTGGAGAACTTGTCTGTCTGTACCCTCAGTACCTCTCATAATGTCTATCACATAGTAGATGCTCAACATTTGTTGAATGAAAAATGGCTTGTCAACAATTCACAGCGCAAATCAGAGTCTCATTAGGAAATTGCCATTAACACAGTTAATCCCTGGTATGACCATAACAGCAGCGACTACTAACACCTAACAGTTTATAAAGTGCTTCATGTATGCGAACCTCTATGACTCTTCCATACTGTTATGAATGCATTATTTACTCTATTTTATTGATAAAGAAACCAAGACTCCAACTGGTTAAGATAATTGATTAGGTCATACAGTATAAGTGTTTTGTTCTGTTATACATAGGGTCGCTATGAGTGGGAATTGACTCGACAGCACCTAACAACGACATACAACTGGGATTTGGATGTTGATTTTTTTATTCTAAATTTTATGTTTCTTCATTACAACATAGCTGAATTAGAAACTAAATTCCAAATATTTCTTTTAACCAACCTTCAAGGGGAGCTCTGCAAAGAACAGAGCCTGCCATGCCCAGGAGTCAAACTGGACATTCTTGCCATGTGATCAGAGGAGTCTATTCATGGAAGAATCCCTCGTCCTTGGGATATGTGCCTAATGAGCATAGGTATGGTGCCCTGAGGCCCTTTAATTGCATGTGGGGTGGCGGAGGGAGTATTCATAAACATGCTTTTGGAAAGCTGTTCTAATTCCACAGGTGTGCAGAAGGAAGACATTTGGAAAACCTGGTTTCCTAAGTGTTCACAGTTGGTTTTAATTAGCACTTAAATGCTTCCTTTAAATTCCTAGTTCTCAGCCTTGATGGCACTGTATAAACTGGGGAGCTTTAAAAATTCTAATACCTAGACTCTACCTAATACCCGCCAAAACTAAACCCATTGCTGTTGAGTGGATTCCAACTCATAGTGACCCTGTAGGACAAAGTAGAACTGCCCCAAAAGGTTTCCAAGGAGTGCCTGGTGGATTTGAACTGCCAACCTTTTTGGTTAGCAGCTGAACTCTTAACTGTTGTGCCACCAGGCCCCAGACAAATTAAATCAATGTTCGTTCAAGCCTCCCAGGTGATTTTAATATAAAATTGGTCCAGCTTCTCCAATGGAGATGGGGGGCAGCATGTCATATCAAGGGCTAGATTACCCAATAAACAAGGTAGCATGGGCCCAATTGTGCCTTCCCACAAATGTGCAGTACACAATTTCACCTGTTCCGCATCACACCAAAGACGTTGTGAAGCCCATGTGAAATTGCTCACCACAGATTAGCAGGTAAACACAATTAAGCCCATGCTTACCTTGCTCACTACAAGCCAGTGCGTACTGTGCTTACTGGTTAGTCCAGGCTTCCAGCTATGTCCCACCCTACAAGAACACATCAGGTTTAGCTGTGGGAGTGGGGAAGCTGATTCTTTAAAAGTGTACGTTCCCAACTGGAGAATCTCTGCTCAGTGTGAACCCCATTCTGGAAGGAAGTGTTGTATTTTTCCTGTGTGTTGGCTTATTTAGACAAGTCTGTACCTAGGACAATTATATCAGAATTTCTGGGGTGGGGGGACTCCGCTGTGAGTCCTTGTTAAAACTTCTCAGGTGAGTCCAATATACAGCCAAGGTTGGGAATCACTGCTTCAATGGTACCTCTTTGGTTTGGAAGAGGAAGTCAAGGCAAGCTGCCCCCCATTAACCCTGACGAACGCCAGTAACCTGGTAGCAGCCGGCACACACTGAACCACGGAGTGCTAAGCACTGGCTCTCCCAGATCTAGATTTATGGCCTTGAACAAACAACAGAATCTTACCTTGGCATGGCCCCGTCCTCCCCAGCACTAATTAAGCCCTAAATAATTCTCATCAGTATGTGCATAAAACAAACGATTTAAGATAATTTCCCCGTTGTGTCCTGGTTAATGTGCTCACAGTTTGTAGGTTTCCACAATCAAAATATACTAGTTTTACTTTAAGGAGAAGAAGATATTTATTTCTAGCCATCCTGCCACTGATTTTTTTTATTCTAGATATTGGATCATGTAAAAAAGATTACTTATATGGTAATTGATAATAGGCTGACAACATGTACTCTGCTCAACCAGGAATCAATGTGATTATCACTACCATCTTGCAATTTAATTACTGCTTCTTATCATCATGAATTTCATGGAGGTTTTTGGCAGGTGGGGGAGGAAACAAGGTGCCGATAGCAATATAAAGGATGGTAGCTGGATGATAAGACTGTACACACAGAAAATGTGAAGAGATGGACAGAGTTTATTAAATAATTTGGCCCATGTCGAGATGAGAAATATCCAATTCTGCACTGCCTTCTTTAGTAACTCTGCCTCCCACCAACAACTCCATACTCAGCCTAGCACAGAAACGAACATGCCAGCACATACTTGGTGCTGAAGGCTCTAGTTTTGACCCCTGGACTAAATTATCTTTTAGTAATTAAAGCATTATTATTTTCTTGTTTTGATTTCAAAGCATTAACAAATCTAAACAAAAAATGGTGAAGCCCTATTCTTCTGCCTCCCTGGGACCAAGCTCGAATCAGCTGGGGGGATCACCAGCTGCTGCAAAATATGTAAATAAGAGGAAGGCAAATCTGCAAGGAAGAAGTCTAATCAAGCAGGGGCTGGCCCATCTGTTCCAGTGGCCTCAGGAGCAAGACCTGGAGGTCTCCAGAGCAGAGTAGGGCAGAGGCTGGGTGGGAAGTCCAGCAGAATCCCATTTAGTGCCTCTTCACTATAGCAAGATGGTGGAACTTGGATTTGGGAAAATTGGATGCTGTTATGGATTGAATTATGTTCTCCAAAAAGATATGTTGATGTCTGAACCCCTGGTATCTGCGAACGTAACCTTGTCTGGAAATAGGGTCTTTGAAGGTGTTATCAGTTAACATGAGGTCATACTGGTGTAGGGTGGGACCTGATCCAGTATGAGTGGTGTTGTTATAAAAAGAAAAAAGAGGGAAGACGGCCATGCAAAGTTGCAGGCAAAGATTGGGGTGATGAAGATACAAGCCAAGGAACACCAAGGATTGATGGCTGCCACCAGAAGGTAAGAGAAAAGCACGAAACAGATTTTCCCTCAAAGCCCTCAGATGGAGTCAATACTGCTGCGAGCCAAATTCTGGACTTCAAGGCTCCGGAGCTGTGAGAGAATAAATTTCTCTTCTTATAATCGCCCAGTTTGTGGTACTTTGTTTAGCACAGCCTTGGGAAACTAAAAAAGGCTCAGTGGTTAAATGCTCGGCTGCTAACCAAGACGGCACCAGTTCCAACTCACCAGCCACGCTGTGGGAGAAAGATATGCAGTCTGCTTCCATAAAGATTACAACCTTGGAAACCCTATGGGGCAGCTCTACTCTGTCCTATAGGGTCACTATGAGTCAGAATAGACTCAAGGGCCAAGGGTTTTAGGAAACCAACACAGATGCTGTGACAGAGAGTAGGGAGCAGGCCATACAGTAGTCTGAGTTAGCAAGTGGGGTAAAAGGAGGCAACACAAGGTCCAATAGCTGGTAATTCTTCTGAAGGATGCAAATTGTGTTGACAAGGACTGCACAGAACTGCCTGGGGCTCAGTGCTGCTTTTGCAGGCCAGCCTGAGTCTCAGAATCTTTGTCCTTGGCATGGGCAGGGCCTCCTGACTCTAAGGTGGTTAACCTGGTATTTTAAATTCTTAGAAGAGTGGTAAAAAGAACTTAGCACCTGGCAGAAAGAGGTACAGGACGCTAAATGCTAAGCAAGTGAATTTTATTGACTATTTGAATGGAGCAGAGGACAGACCAGAAGATTATGCTGGTCCTAACAACCTGGGAGGATCCTGGCTAGTTCACTTGTCCCCTCTGTACCTTATAAAGGGAGAGCTGTTTTGAACTAGCTCATGGGGACAGAGCCAAAGAGAAAAAGAGAGAAAACAAGGGAATTTGTTTGGAAAGACTAAAAAATAAATACATTTAAAAAAAAAAAAAATCCCTCTGTATCTCTCCCTCCATATTTGTGCCGAAAAAGCAATTTGGGCACACCTGATCTGTTTCATCCTTTTCTTGAGGGTCTGCGGCTACATGGAAATGGTCAAGCCCACTTCAATATCCAGTGATGGGCAATTACTGAAAGAAGTACATTTAAATATGGAATGCTGTACAGCCATTAAAAATCATATCGAGGAAAGATTCTTCATGACATTAAAAACAACTCACTGTGCTATTCAATTTTGGGGGAAATGGTTAAAAAAACAAATTCCCTAAAAAATCTGCAACATAAACCAAAATATTAATAGTAGTTATCTCTGGGAATTATGGGATAACTCCTAGTTTTTCTTTCTTTCCTTTTTGTTTTTTGGGGTGCTCTTTGTGTTTTTCCAAATTTTGATAGCCATATATTAGTCTTTCAATCAGAAAAACTCATTTTAAAAAGGGTTTAGATTTAAGCACCATGTGACACTTTTAGGCATTGTGGTCATTCATGAAGTTGCCCAGCAAAGTGGCTCTGATTTCAAGCTGCAGACAAGGGGTTGGTTCTAAACTTTTCCCTGGAAGTCACCACCATGTGCATGTTAACCATAAGGTTCCTGAATTTAGTGGGAGGACAGTACCCCTGATGGCTGCATTCTTCTCCTCTTTGGAAAGTTTCAGGTACTCTGGAGAAGGCCTATGCCTGGGACAGCTGGTGGGGAGATCTATCAGGTGGTCAAATCTTAAAACTCGGTGGGTGCTAATTGGGTTTGATTCTTTCTAAACCAGAGGCTGCAAATTTTTCTGTAAAGGGACAGATAGTAAACACTTTCAGCTTTGCAGATCATATGGTCTCTGTTGCAACGACTCAACTGTGCTGCTGTAGTACAAAGCAGCCATAGACAATATGCAAATTTTAAGTGTGGCTGTGTTCTAATAAAACTTTCATTTACAAAAAAATAGTTTGCTGATCCAGATAAACTCCAGGTTTCCTAACACAGTTTGAGAAGCTGAAGTCAAGGCAGTCCCTGTGTATAGATGCATCTGTCATTAAGGCCGTCCCCAAAGCTCTCACCACTCTGAAGGTTGACCAGTGGTGACTCTTCACACAAAAAGAAGGGAAGCCCAGTATTGTACTTATGTTTTAAGGCACTTTGGTACCTCCGTGACACGCTGCATCCTGTTTTGCACTCCCTTGTCTCAGCCGAGGCACCAAAGGGAACACCTTGTCAGAAAACTCTCTCTTGCCCAATTTGACACGGTTATCAATCTTCATTGCTTTCCTCAAATGCAAAGCACAATGATGAGACGAAAATAAGGGAAGCCCTGCAGCTTCTGGACCCAGGCTCTTCCCTTCCATGGCTGAGTCCTGTCAGAACTCACAAGCCCAATCTCAGGATGAGGCTCTCGGCAGATCAAATTATTCATTCCCAAAGAGAAAGGAATTTAGAAATGTACTGCCCCAACAGAGTCTGGGGGTAAAAGACAGGTCAGAAAATGGATGCTAATACTAAGAAACAAAATACTTTGCTGAAATTTATTAAGTCAGATGCCTGATGAGGTAAATATTTTACAGGGGCATACCCTGATTTTAAGACAACTCAAAGTAGGATATATACGTGAACATAAGCACAGTCCAGAGCATAAACACATACTGTGCATACACATATCTGATTGTATTTGTTTTTCTAGGTAAATACGAACAGTCATTGAGAAGATGTGTGCTCAGTGCAATGATCAGAAAACAAATCCTGGAATTCTGAGTTTTCCACCATCCTATCCACCTCTGAGTGACCTCACTCCAGGGCACAGAGATTTCTGCGCAGAGACCCATAGAAAGTGTATAAAAATAGAAGAGACACTTGACAACAAAATAACTCCAGGGAGAAATCCCAGAAAAATAACCCTCAGAAGCCAAAGGCCAGAATTTCTCTGAAGTCTCAGGCACAGATGCTGCTGGTGGCTCTGGCCCCACACACGGCTAGGAGAGAAGTACTGTGACTTTCAGAACCTGGGACACGAGCATAATATGGAACAAGTGAGGTTACTCACGCTGTTGTTGCTTCCTTTGTTGTCCTCGTACTTAGTTTCTATATGAATGGAGAATTTCGGCAGAAAGGAACACTACGGGAAAAAATAAACTTTCATTAGCTTAGTATTTTTCTCTCTTTACATATTCATTGGTCAGTAGAGCATTGCCCCTGCATGCTCTACTGACCATTTGGTTTGGAGTGTTGTTCTAGGACAGAAATGTTAAGATACTAAGTCAAAATCCAAATTCAGACAAGGAAAGCTGACTTTGAGCACCTGAACACAATTTCTTCCAGGAGTCAAGCCAGAGAGAATAAGCAGCAATGGAAGGCAAGTGGCTGAAGAGGACATTTCCAAAATGAGTATGTTCTACAAATCTTACTGTCACTTAAATGGCTTTAGGAAGGCAAATCCTGAAACAGAGGCCAGTTCTAGTTCTGCAGTGCTTACTTTGGGGAGCACCTGTCACTGCTGGTATCTGGGGACCCAGTCCTAACCTTTATATGTATATATCACCTGTGTATTTGTATATACACATAAGTTTACCCACTGCTGTCAAGTTGATTCCAACTCTTAGCGACCCCATAGGGTTTCCAAGGCTGTAAATCTCTACGGAAGCAGACTGTGACATCTTTCTCTCACAGAGCCACTGGTGGTTTCAAACTGCTGACCTTTTCGGTTTATAGTCAAGGCCTTAACCACTGTGCTACCAGGACTCCTTCACACATAAAGTTAGGAAGGTGATATATTAGAGCTTTCAGATCATGAATTTTGAAGGCAGACAGGCCTAGCTATTAATTTTGGGTCATCACTTGATAGCTATGTGACTCATTTAACTTCTCTGAACCCCAGCAATACTAAAGCAGGGACAATAATTATTATCTATCAGGGATATTCTGAGGATTAAATAAAAGCAGGTGTGTAAAGGTATATCATGGGCACAGAATAAGCATTCAACGAATGGCAGCGGTCAGCATGAGGCTGCGACTGAGGTTGACATAAAAGGCAGCCCCTCTTTTTGCCCACATGAAGGAGAGAAGTCCCAAATGCAACCCAGTGAGGATCCCAGTTTCACTGAGTTGCATTTGGTGCATTCAGTAGATTTCAAGGGTTAAGAGTAGCTTGAGAAGAGGATTTTGATGGATGTTGATGTAATCTCCCTCCTGCTGGCACTGAGCTGGGCATTAACTTTCTCAGCCACCAGAGATGGAATTGAAGGGTAATGGGTAGAATGGCCTGGCAACTCTACCAGGAGCTGCAGGTGCTGGGGAGATGGGACTTGTGCTGACATGATCACAATCCCCAAAAGGTTGGGTCCTTCATTTATCTATCCAACACTCACAGGACATGTCCTCTAATTACAGGCACTGCTCTTAAGTGCTTTCAAGTTCTAACTCATGTACTCCTTTCAACAACTCCAGGAGATGGGCACTATTATTGTCCCTGATTTAAAGATGAGGAAATGGTAGCACAGAGAGGTTCAGCAATTGGCCCATGATCACACAGCTAGTAAATAGTAGAGCCAGGATTAAAGACTTAATAGTCTGGCTCTAATGTCCTTGCTCTTAACCACTATTCCCGTGGTTCTCAAAATGACATCCACAAGTTACCATCATCATCTGGGAACTTTTCAGAAACACAAATTCTCAGGTCCAACCCAGGCACATTGAATCAAAAACTCTGCAGGTGGGGCTGAGCAACCTTTGCTTAACAAGCTCTCCAGGCAATGATGCTACTGCATGGTCAAGTTGGAAGACCACGACGTTTACACCACGCACTGCAGGGGAAGGAAACGTAGAGGGTGTGTAATCTGAAATCCTAAGTTCACAAATGCCCATCCTCATTCCATGATGACTGTGCTTTCCTTTTAGCCCAGCTGAGACCCCTTGTTGCATCTGTAGGAGAAGGAAGAGGCCTTCAACATGGCTTTGATAGTTCTCCTGACGTCATATGCCTGCGTGCATTTGGCATTCATCTGTCCTAATCTGAGTGAAACAAGCAACCTGAACTGTGACTCAGGAAACACGGAAACAATCAATGCCAGTAATTGCCTTTACGGAGAACGAGGCTCTGCAATTATTCATTAACACCTTCTTTGCTGACTCCTCTCAAACCTCTCACCCAGTAATCGCTGCCCTCACACCCAGACCCAGGAAGCTCCATGGCAGGAACTGCTCCTCATCAGGAATCGAGACCTTGGAGGATGTGAGCAGCTCCTATCCCCTCAGTGGAACTCTAGATTGAAGGTGAATCTGGGGATATGCACTGGACTAGGGACTCTTTTAAAAACAACAAGCCTTTAGATAAACTGAATTTGAACTACATTTTAACCTATAATTCATATGAGAGTCAATCCACTAAGTGAATAGTACCAGATGGCGGCAAAGCAGAGCCGTTCTGGGTGGGGAGTTGAGTCTGGGTGTGTTGGAGTGGAACTCCCCAAGTCATTTTTATAGGTTGAATTTCTAAAACCACTTAACTAAGTCAAACAAATGAGTATTAGCATTTGGGTATTAAACCCAAATATGAAATGCAAAACTCCCATGCAAATTAGCAGATGTTGTTATTTTTGAGTCAAGGACTTAGCTATTTTCGTATCAGAATGGCAACCCAGGCTGGCATGCACCTGGCTTGGCAAGGCAGCACAAGAACTGGGACCAGACAGGCCAAGTCCTGGCCGGCCAACATCTTCCCCTTTAGCAAGTGGTTTGGGACTAATCTTTTGGGATATCTCATTGTTGGGGTGTAGGAGCTCTGGAGCGTGCAGGTGTGGCAAGTTAAAACCAGAAGATTGGTAGCACACGGCATTTTTCACAGCTGTTACTAAAATCTAGTGGGCTAGATTCCCATCCTGGGTTAAGCCTCTCTGCTTCCCCAATTTGGCTAGCTTCACTAAAAACCCATGCCTACCAGTCTCAGAGGAGGCCTAACTGTTAAGCACGGTCTTTTATTTCTCCCTGGTTGGCTCCCTACTGTATCTCACCTCCTAAATTGCTTCCCCTCTGAAGACTTCATGCCTGGCTTCACCCTTCATCCCTCTTGGCTGATAATTTTCATTCTTAATGAGAAGGACACAGACTACGGGACAGAAACACCTACAGCTTCCCTTTCCTCCATTGCAAATATTCTGCCTATTTATTTATGCTTATTAGTCCCTGTGAACCAGAGAAAGACATCCCCTTCTTTTTTCCAGTGAAAAACAATATAATGAAAAGAACTGAGACAATGGAATCAGCAGACCTGGGCTCAAAGCTGAGATGTATTGACTTGGGCAAATTATTTCTCAGCTTCAGTTTCCCCACATATAGAACAGAAACAATCACTTTCTACTCTGTAGGAGTGTTGAGAAGGTCAATGAAATTATACAGGTAAACCCCAGGATAACGCACATACTTGGTGGATAGTAAAAAATAGCCAGTATTTGTAAGGCTCTTCCCTGGAACCTCGTTTCAACGATTATTTACGTCTTTTCCCTGCAGCCTAAAAATATAGTAAAAACTCCCATATTCTTAAAAAAAAAAATAAGCACAAAGTTCCCTTGATTACGTTTCTTCCTCCATCTACAATCAATCCCATTTCTCTCTTTGTCTTGACAGTCAAACTTATTCAAAGGTGGTGGTCAATGCTGATTTCTCTACTTTTTCACCTCCCACCTCTTCTCAACCACTGCAATATGATACAGAAGTGACTGATTATCAAAGAATTACCAAACAAGCGTCACTTCCCCATCCTCGCCATGTAAACTTCTGCACGATGTTCGACATGACGAATTACCCCTTCCTAAAGGAGTGTTCCTTCTCAGGCTTCCCTTCCCTTCCCCACTCCTGCAATGCAGGTGTACCCTAAGGTTTCATCCTCCACCCTCTTCTCGCTCCAAAACCTCTCCCCTGGTGATTTCATCTCCTTTCTTTCCCTGACCATTTTTTAGAGGATGGCTTCCAAATTGACATCTCTAACCTCAACTGTTCTCCTCTGCCCACGGGACATCTCGAACAAGGGTCCTAACAGGTATATCACACTTCAAAGGAACAGAACTTGGAATGTTCCCCCTTACCCAGCACATCCAACCAATTCCCAAGTCTTGCTGACTTGGTTTCCTTACAGGGAAGATTTGGAGATTCCTACATCTGGGTCTAATTTTCTTTCTATCTCATCCCAAGGATTAGTCACAGAAGACCACTCTCTACTCCCTTGATACTTCTCTATTATGGTTTTTTTGCACACAGTTCTCTCAGCCTGAAATTTCCTTCCTAAATCTTACTCAAAGGCCATCTCAAATACCATTTCAGAATGATTATCCCATGTGTGCAGGTAGCATTATATTTGTACCTTTATCAAAGCACTTACCTCTTTTTGTATCATCACAAATACCTCTATATGTGCCTGGCTCGCCAGCCAGATGATAAGCTCCAACACTGTTTTACTCATATTTCAACAGGAGGATCTCTCCCCTACCACCATTAGGAATTTGAGAATGTCATAAGCCACAGCCACTCCAATTACTCAGGTGTCAATGCATCTCCTTTCATTCAAGGATGCTCAATTCTTACTGAGACTACAGGCTTTGCTTCAGAAAAGAATATGCTATCTAACTCAGTCATTCTCAAATATTCTGGAGGAGAAGAGAGTCCCTCACCTCCTCAGCCCTGGACTTTCTCAAACTATCCACTATCTCCTGGAGATTTTGACACATCCCCCTGGGCAGGGGAATTCTGTATCATTGAGGGGATTGTCAGGAGTATGGGAGTGGAGAAAAAGTTGGGGACCCTATATAACTATCTAAACTTGAGTATGCTCCGAGAAGAGAGACAGCAGGAAGATGTCTAAGGGATTTAGAAGACTCCTTTCTGTGCTCTCTGTGGCAGTCACTTGGGAACACCGAAAGCTTAAAGTCTCACTTGGCCCATGACAACATGAAGATTAAAACACCTGCGGTTGACAGAACTTTAAGATAGCCCCCAAAATTCCTTGTATAACCCCCTCCCCTCGAATGTGGGTGGGACCTGTGAAAATGATGGGGTATCACTCCCTTGATTTGATTACCAAAGGTGAAGAGATAGTCACTCCCAAGACTATGTGAAATTATCTAAGACTTCATTTTAGAAGAAACAGAGATTCTTTTGCTGCCTATGAAGAAGTAAGCTGCCATGTTGTGAGAGGGCCATGTGGTTAGCACCTGAGGGGAACTTCTAGGCGCTGAGCCTCAACTGACAGTCAGCAGGAAAATAAGACCTTAGTTCTATAACCACAAGGAACTGAATCCTGCCAACAGTTACCAGTGAGCTTGGAAGAGGACCCCAAGACTCAGATGAGACCGTAGCCCTGGCTGACACCTTGATTTCATCCTGGTGAGACCCTGAGCAGACAGGCCAGCTCACCTGTGCCCACATACCTGATGCATGGAAACTGAGAGATAATAACTTTGTGTTATTTTAAGTTGCTAAGTTTTTGGAAATTTGTTATGTGGTGTAAAAATGGCGTGGTGGGGGCATCTGGCTTTCTCTAACTTCATAAGGGGGAGACAGAATCATCATCAAGATCAAGAGCCCAAGGCTGATTGCTATGAGGTGGAGGTCAGACACAACTCCACCCTCCACCCTTTTTACCAGTTCTGACACCAGCCATCCCTTCCATGGCACTCTCTACTTCTCTACTGGGTTCAATAATCTGTTGCAATTGCCACGCGGAACTCACAAACCGTACTTACAGTTATGGGGTTTATTAGGGAAGTAACAGGTTACCATTCAGGGTACAGTTCTTTGATCAGGACAGCCTCTCCTCAGCCATGCCCACAGGCAGCCCTCTCTCTGGCTGTTCGCCCCTCAGTGCCTCAGCCTGGCCTCTGGTCTGCTCTGGCAAGTGTTACGAGGGTCTTTAGCTCTGCCAATAAGTGCCTGGAATAATGTTGGATTGTCCAATAAGCAAGGTTAAGTACGAAGCTTACCTTGCTTAGCAGATCATCTGTAGTAAACAATTTCACATTTTTTCACCACATCAAAGATTCTACTTCTAGGTATGGCTGGCATCTGTCTCTCCCCAACCCCAGAGCACCCTCCTACAGAATCAAAGCCTCTTTCCAAATTTACAGTCCTGACACAGGCGGATGACCCAGTAAGCAAGGTAAGCATGGGCTTACTTGTGTGTATGCACTAATCTGTGGTGAACAGTTTCACCTGGGTTTCACCACATCTTTGATGACACCCAAGTGAAATTGTTCACTACGGATTAGTAAGTAAGCACAAGGAAGCCCGTGCTTACCTTACTGGGTTATCCACCCCTGGCCTGGAGGCACCCTACTCCACCAGGAAGCCTCAGCATGAAGGTGCTCAGCTCTCTCGCTCCATGAGCTGGCAAGTCTAGCTGTGTTGACAAGTGCCTGGAGACACCCCACTTGGCCAGGAAGCCTCAGTCCAAAGGCGCTCAGCTCTTTCGCTTTAAGGGCTGGCAAGCCTGGCCTGTAGAAAGTGCCCAGTGGGGCCTGACCCAGCCAGGAAGCCTCCTGCCCGAAGGCGCCCAGCTCTCTTACTCTGTGGGTCAGCACAACCAGTGTAACTGCCCTGCTCTGTGGGCAGAGGAGCCTGCCTCACTCCATGGGCTGGGAAGCCCACTGTACCATCTCACACCAGTCTCCTGGTTCTGCTGCCCCATTTCTCTGCCACCACTTCTCACCATCTTGCACCATCTCTGGTATTACAGCTCTCTCTCTCTTTCTCCAGGGTCTAGGAAGTTCTTAGCACAGGGACCCTGAGTCCAAAGGATGTGCTCCTGTCTCTTCTTTCTTGGTAGTAGTGAGGTCCCCTTTCCACCTCTGGGATGGCTCATTTAAGCCTAGTGGGATGGCAAAACTGACTGATCCCCTTATTAGAGTTCCATATACATTATTTGCATGGCCCCACCCCCACAAAGGTACCATGCACCTTATTTCCATTATTAGCAAGCTGTCCAATCCCTTTGGTGGGCCACAAGCACCTTATTTGCATAGTCTCACCCAATTATTCGATGGAAGTTACAAGACCATAGCTAGAAAGGCCATATAAAAGTGATCATCCCACTGCACATGGCAATAGAAAACCAATATAACACCCAACCTCAAGAATCTGACCACTGCTTCCCTTACTCCTTGGGATGGCAGAGAAGCTGTGATGTCTGCTGGGAAATCAGCCATTGACTCTCAACTGAACAAGGCATCAGTAACACTGAAGTCTGAACATATCTAGGGAAATGGGGAATTTCTATCTGTTCTAACTTGGTAGCTCTACGTCTGTTGCCATCTGCTTTGTCAATGGTCAGCGCTTACTGTCTATGGTGATATCAATGGTGTTGGTGAAAAATACTGAATATATGACGGGCTGCCAGAAGAACAAACAAATCTGTCTTGGAAGAAGTACAGCCAGAATGATCCTTAGATGCAAGGATGGTAAGACTTTGCCTCACTTACTTTGGACGTATTATCAGCAGGAACCAGACCCTGGAAAAGGACATCATGCTTGGTAAAGTAGAGGGTCAGCGAAAAAAAGGAAAACCCTCACCAAAATGGATTGACACAGTGGCTGCAACAATGGGCTCAAATATAGCAACAATCATGAAGATGGTGCACGACCAGGGAGTGTTTTGTTCTGTTGTACACAGGGTCACTATGAGTCAGCACCTAACAACGACAACAACTAGTAACTGATGCCACTACATTTGCTGTGAACTGGTATCTAGATGGAGCAGCATGCCCCTGAGCCCACAGGGAGGCAGTATGGTGGTGCAGTAGAAAGAACACAGGCTGTGGAGTGAAACAGACTTTAGTTCAAACCCCCCAGCTTCTTGTCTCACAAACTGTGCGACTTTGGCAAATTCCTCAATCCTTCTAAGCATTAGTTTCTTTGTCTATAAGATGGAGACAATGTCAACCTCATAGTGGTGGGATGAGAACTAAATAAAATAATGACGTCCAAGGCTGGGCAATGTCCGATAGAATAGGCATTCAAGAAATGTTGGCCCACCCATTGCATCCCTTCCAAGCCCCCTCCCCGTGAAACCCCCATAGTCAATAAGGAGGGAAAAATGAAGCGGGGTTGCAGGGGCTTCTACTACTTATGTGCAAGTATGCATTGGTGGGATGTGGGGTAACTCTTAAACGGATTACAGCAGTGGCAAGAGGTATAAGACCTGCCTAGTCCTTTCCACGGCATGGGAGGATGACCAAGCCACAGGGCAGTTTGGGCCCCTCCAGGCTCACTCTGAGCCCCTGACTTGCTCTGCTGCTGAAGATGTGGTATAGCACCTGGAGGGCTGCTCCTTCTCACTTTTTCTGAATGGCTGGCACCTCCTTTTCTGGCACAGGTGCTCTGAGACCCCACTGCTCCTCTCAGCTTTGCCTCTAACCCTGCCGACTTCATGCAGGGGAACACAAGCATCACCGGGATCTCCATGAACCTTCTTCTTTCCCAGATCGAAAGCCTTCACCCCTTGGTTCATTCATTATATTACAAAAACTGAGGCTCAGAGAGGGTAAGAAATAAGGCAGGGAAAGAGCATCCCCAACCAGAAACCGGGAGCCCTATGGGTCACATGGGATGACTCTGCTTTAAAGTGGGACTGGGTTTGCCAGGTGGAGGGTCAAGGGCAGACTGGATAGCAGCGTGATGAAGCGGGGAGAGACAAGGATGTGCCCTATCCCTGGAGCCAGGGGAGCCATCTGTGAGTCATTTCAGCCCTTCCCCTGCTCTCCTTCCTGCCTGAGCTCACTCTAGGCTCAAAATCTTCTTTCTCATGAAAAAAAAAATTGTTTTTTCTTTCTTCTTGGCTAGAGATGCTGTTTGCCAGGGAGAAAAAAGGAGAGGGAGAATCACAACAAATATTCATTTTATTACATCCAGGGCTCTTTTTGCTCCCCAAGCCCCTAGAAACAGTAGTAGTATCATGGAGAAACAGAGGAAATCAGGCAGAAGATCCCCTGTCATCTCATCTTTTATTTTCTAGCTCAGATCCTCTGAAACAAAGAATCTGTACGACCCCCTCATTAGTGTTGCTGCCACCTGCTCCCTGACATGACCAGCTTCCTTTGTACCTAGCATCTGAGTGTCTTCAGTTTGCCTTCCAAACCCAAAAGAATCCACCAGGATGAACCTCTTATTGTAAATGGGTCATCTGACACCTGTAAAATCTCCAGCTCCTAAGACTGAACGTGCGGAGAAGTGAAGGTTTGTGGCTGAAGATTTAAATGCAAGTACTAGCATCATTTGGAAGTGATGGGGGAATCTGCAGTTGGGACGAAGAACGCCAGGAAAGATGAGCGAGGTGCCTGGGCCTCTGCAAGAATAATTTCCAGACACAAACTCCCAGGTTCACTGTCGGGAAACGTAAGCAGCCTATGCAAAATGCACAGCAGAGCTGGATTTCCAATTCACTACAGACATCCTTTGGAAAAATGAAACAGCTATTTTTAGTCCAGTAATTGATTAGCATTACCATGGCAATAAGAAACACTTATGAGAACCAAACTAAATGTAAGCAAACCAAACTCTTAAAGAGAAAGGGTCAAAAACACCAGGAATTCCATAGCCAGTTTCTGGGTGGTGCTGTAGGCTTCCCACACCTCCATAGGGAAAGAAGGAAATAAATGATGACTGCTGAGAAAGTGGGCCACGGGAGACCGGCCTTAGGATTTCTACGGGGTTGCACCTCAGAAGCACGGAGGGGCAAAAGTTCTAGAAGAATGTGCACCTTTCACTCAGATAATCATCATTATCGTCATCAAAGGATACTACACTCCCACAGTACCCATCCTGTGGCGAAAGCTGAAACCTAACGGGGATTAGTCCTGCCTGTGCTAGTTTATAGGGTGGTTCAGTGGTAGGGTTCTTGTGTTCCACGTGGGAGACCTGGTTCAATCCCGGGCCAAGGCACCTACCACTTGTCTTGTCAGTGGAGGCTTGCGTGTTGCTATGATGCTGAACAGGTTTCAGCAGAGCTTCCAAACTAAGATGGACTAGGAAGAAAGGCCTGGTGATCTACTTCTGAAAAAGGAGTCAACGAAAACCCTATGGATAACAACGTTCCGATCTGCAACCAGTCATGGGGATGGCGTGGGGCCGGGTAGTGCTTTGTTCTGCTGTGCATCCAGTCACCGTGACTCGGGAGCTGACTCAACGGCAGCTAACGACAACATACCAGTTTACAGTATAGAATATACGTATATATATTCTATAACAGTGTCTTTCTAAAACCTACTTAATGAGGCCTCATCTGATGGGCTTGTTAAAAACAGATTCCAGGCCCCTCTCCTAAGGATTTGCATCTAGTACATTTCATGGAGTCTGGGAGCACACCTCCAAACTCAGGAATTGCTATTTTTTTAAAACAGCTTTATTCACATATCATATAATTCACTCATTTGAAGTGTACAGATCAGTGGTTCTTAGTATACTTAGACTTGTGCAACCATCACCCCAGTCTAATTTTAGAACATTTTCATCACCCCAAAAAGAACCCATTAGGAGCCATATCTCATTCCCACCTTCCCCACTCCTCTCCAAGCAACACTCATCTACTTCCTGTCTCTATAGATTTGTCTATTCTGGACAAAAAAACAAAAACCAAACCCAGCGCCGTCAAGTCGACTCTGACTCATAGTGACCCTATAGGACAGAGTAGAACTGTGCCATAGAGTTTCCAAGGAGCGCCTGGTGGATTCGAACTGCCGACCCTTTGGTTAGCAGCTGTAGCACTTAACCACTACGCCACTAGGGTTTCCCTATTCCGCACATTTCATATAACTGGGAATCATACCATATGTGGCCTTTTGTGTTTGGCTTCTTTCACTTAGAATAACATTTTCAAGGTTCATCTGTACTGTAGCATGTATCTGTACTTAAGTCCTTTTTATGGTCAAATGGTATTCCATTGTTTGGATGTACCACGTTTTGTTTAACCATTTATCAGTTGATGGAACTTGTTTCCAGTTTTTGGTATTATGAATAATGCTACTATGGACACTCATGTACAATTTTTTATGTAGACAAGTGTTCAGTTCTCTCAGGTATATATCTAGGAATAGACTTGCTGGATCATATGGTAACTCTGTTTAACCTTTTGAGGAACTGCCAGACTGCTTTCCAAAGTGAATGAACCATTCTACATTTCCACCAGTAATACATGTGGTTCCAATTTCTCCTTGTCATGGATTGAATTATGTTGTTGTTGTTGTTAGGTGCCATCGAGTCGGTTCTGACTCATAGTGACCCTATGCACAACAGAATGAAACACTGCCTAGTCCTGTGCCACCCTTATAATAGTTATGCTTGAGCTCATTGTTGCAGCCATTGTGTCAATCCACCTCGTTGAGGGTCTTCCTCTGTTCCGCTGACCCTGTACTTTGCCAAGTATGATGTCCTTCTCCAGGGACTGATCCCTCCTGACAACATGTCCAAAATATGTAAGACACAGTCTTGCCATCCTTGCCTCTAAGGAGCATTCTGGTTGTACTTCTATGGATTGAATTATGTCCCCCCAAAACTGTGTGTATCAATTTGACTGGGCCATGATTTCCAGGATTGTGTGGTTATCCTCCATTTTGTGATTGTAATTTTATGTTAAAGAGGATTAGGGTGGGATTGTAACACCCTTACCCAGGTCACATTCCTGATCCAATGTAAAATGAGTTTCCCTGGGGTGTGGCCTGCATCACCTTTTATCTCTCAAGAGATAAAAAGGAAAGGGAAGCAAGCAGAGAGTGGCGGACCTCATACCACCAAGAAAGCAGTACCAGGAGCAGAGCGTGTCCTTTGGACCCAGGGTCCCTGTGCAGAGAAGCTCCTAGTCCGGGGGAAGCATGATGAGAAGGCCAACATAGAGAGAATGCCTTCCCCTGGAGCTGGCACCCTGAATTTAGGCTCCTAGCCTACTAGACTGTAAGAAAATAAATTTCTCTTTGCTAAAGCCATCTACTTGTGCTATTTCTTTTATAGCAGCACTGGATAACTAAGACACTCCTCATCCTTATCATACTTGCTATTTATTGCCCAAGTGTTTCTTAACCACAGGAAGTTTTGGAATACCTTGGTTCAAAATGATGATCCAAGGTAAACATAGTCAACATTTCGGTCAAGGACAGACAGACAGACAAATGGCTCAACACTGAGGTAATAATAATAATAGTATCTATACTATACTTACTATTATCAGGCACTCTTCTAAGCATTTGATATATATTTGTTCACCTATTAACTTGTTAATCTTCATACAACTATACATGGTATGTACTATTCTTACCTCCACTTTACAGATTAAAAAAAAAAAGGCACGGAAAAGTCAAGTCATATATCCAAAGTCACACAGCTATTACATGGTGGAGCTGGGATTCAAACAAGGCTGTGTGGTTCTGAAGTCCCTGCTTATGACCCTACCTCACAGTAATACTCATGAATGGAAGTGGATGTTGAATGATCAATCAGAGATGGTGATGGTGGCTAAGAGGAGTCTCATTCACTTGGAATAGGCTTTGACTCTCAGCATGTCCTATGAGTACTGAGAACAGAGAAAATATGTGTGTTTGCATCTATCAAATGATAGATGTGTTCTGCTTCAAACAAACCCAAAGTAAGAAAAGCAAGAAGTACTTAATAGATAAACTGGGGAAATAATTATTCATTTAGAAACTTCATGGTGCTATTCTTTTAAATGCCTAATTATCCTAAAAACCAGATGCCTTCAAGTCGATTCTGACTCATGGTGGCCCGTGTGTCAGAATACAACTGTGCTCCATAGGGTTTTCAATGGCTGATTTTTTGAAAGTAGATCACCAAGCCTGTGTTCTAAGCTGCCTCTGGGTGCACTTGAACCTCCAACCTTTCAATTAACAGCTGAGCATGTTAACTGTTTGCACCACCCAGGGATTCCCTCCTAAATTATCCTTGTTGTTGTATGCCATTGAGTCAATTCCAATTCTTAGTGACCCCTGACAGAGTAGAACTGCCCCATAGGGTTTCCTAGGCTGTAATCTTTACAGGTGCAAATTGCCAGGTCTTATCTCCCACGGAGCCCCTGGTGGTTTCAAACCACTGGCCTTTAAGTTAGCAGCAGAGTACTTAACCACTGCGGCACCAGGGTTCTTTTCCTAAATTATCCTAGTACCTTTAAAATACAATGATTTCAAACCTTCACCTAAAGCACACACACAAAATCAAAAAAAATGATTTCAAAGAAATTAAAAACTAGTTATGATGGCTTAGGTTGATTCCAAAGTACTCTTAAAACCCTGCCCAGAATCCAATGAGGTGTGTGAATTCTCAGGCTTGAACAAATGGGCAAAGATACGTGAACAATGATCTTCAATGACCACACTGTTGGTCCTATCAAAAGCCTGGAAACAACCCAAAAGTCTCGCCACTGGAAGTGGATTAAATACATTATGGTGGACTCACAAATGAACCCTGGAAAGTCCTTAAAAAGCCAACGCATAGAACAGGGTGATCATTTTTGTTAAAAGGAAAAAATACATATATTAGTATATGCATCGAAAAAAATGGAGGGTTATGCACCCAATAATTTCACGGAGGAGAGTAATGGCAATTATAAGGGCTCGGGTACTTTCTGTGATACACATTCTTATAATGCTTGGATTTTCCAACAAACATCGACTTTTTCAGTAGGCAGAAAAAATTTAATCCAATAAAAAAAAAATCAAAGGTAATTATATTATCTTCATGGAAGTCACAGGATTTTCCAAAAATTCTTTTAATTTTAGTTTACTTTTACTTAAAGAAGAATATAAACAGCACCATTATTAGATGAAAAAAAAAAAATTACTAGATGAAGGGGTGGCAAATCCAGCAAGTTTGGGAACTGCTACTTTAAGTGGTTCCTGTTCACGCTGAGAGGTGATGTAGTTCGGTAGTTTTCAAACCACATTTTAAATGGCATTCAAAGTCCTTTCTTCAAACAAAATATTATGCAGGGATGTGGTGGTCACTAAGCCATGTTCATGGAAACTCTTGGACCAAGAGAAGGACAGTTTGAAAACTAATGATTAAGAAGAACTCAACACAATAACTCAGTGTTTTATTCCTGGTCACCAGATCAAAGCCTCCCACACCTGAGAGCAGCACTTTACAAGACGGCTTGGAATCATGAAAGTTAAACAGAAGAGTTCAGAAACTGGTTTAGGATAAATAAAGTATTTATAGGCTTTTAAAAGATCATTTCCTTTAAGCTTTTATGTAGAACACAATGCTTTCTTCTCTTGCCATCTTGTTCTCACTTCACGCAACACACATTCCCTTCTATCAGTGGACGCTGAACTCTATAGGACTTGCCCGTCTCCCTAATGGAGTTCCCAGAAAACAACATTGATTCTCTGGTGCTGTGTTCTGTATTATCATATTAAATGTGTTCCAAGGCCATACAAAGAATTTCAGCTTGAGATGAGATCATAAAACTGGATTTGCAAACGTTTCCACCCTTCACCACCAGGAGACTGACTGTCCAGAATGTTCCACAGTGCTACTGCACTGGTTTAGGGTTCAGGGTTTGTTATCTTCCAGGCACCTGGGGCTAAAATACCAGAAAGTGAGAGAAGCCTCAGCTGTCTGCAAAATTTGGGACAACGAGTGGTGAGAAGCCTGAGGGTGGTGCAAACGGTTAAGTGCTCAACTACTAATCAAAAGGCTGGCAGTCTGAATCCACCCGGGGTGCCTAGGAAGAAAGGTCTGGCGATCTCCTTCTGAAAGGCCACAGCCTTGAAAACTCTACGGAGCATGGTTCTACTCTGCAACACATGGGGTCACCATGAGTCGCAATTGGCTTGACAGCAGCCGCTTTAGTTTTTGGTATGGGTGGGGAAACTGTATGGAGAGGCAGCTGGTAGACATCTAGATCTGAAAGTATCTTTCAACTTTCTTTATTCTTCCTCGGCTTTTATCCTTCCATTATGATGGAAAACTTGCTCCATAGTTGAAAGGCAATTATTACCTTCTCTTTTGTGCACAGAAGATTGTTAATACACATCAATTTCAAGAGGATATATCCCTGGCTGTTCCCCATCTACTCAGAATCTTGGTTGTCATGTAGGAAAACGATGCAAAGGAAATAAAGGGGAAATACTTGGGCTTTCTTGGGTACTGAGGGCTACAGAAGATTTCATACACAGATAGTAAGAAGTAATAGTGACAGGACAGTTGGAGGAAAAAATTGCTGAAAATATTCCCAAAAAGTGACGAGAGAAACTCAAGTGGTGAAAAATGTGGGGAATTTGAAAAGCAAAAAGAATTTGCATAATCGAGATGGGACTGAGTCAGAGAGTGACTTCCCAAATATATGCTGCATATGAAGAAAAATGTGGCCAAGAAGAATCATGGGACCTGACAGAGAAATGGAGGAGGAGCGGAAGGGAACCCATGGAAGCAGAGCCTCGAAAGGCAGTAGGAAAACAACGGCTTGTACTGCAGTCCACAGTAAGGATATGAATGTCTGCCTCTTGCTGCCTCTCGCCAGCCTGCACCCTATAGCCATGTTCATTCATTAGTTCATTTATTGATGGAGCCTCTTCCCGTCCTCTGACATGCTGAGTAACAGCAACTCGCTGGGAAGCAAGGCCAGGAGGGAGAGGGAGTGCATGAATGAAAGGATGTTTTCTGAATGGAGGCTGGCTTGCTACAGGCGCTGCTATGAAAATCAAGCAGTGAAGCTAAATTCAGGCTCCTACAATCTACACTGGACCTGTCGAGGCAGAAATAAGCAGAGGGTGCTCCTGAATACTGATAACTGCACACACGAAAAAGGAAAGGCATGAATTTAAAGAGAGAGGCAGACCACATCAAAGGGATCACAAATAAATAATAGAGATGGGAATGAATTGGAGTGACTTGCCAAATACAGGCTGGCACATGGCCAGGTTGGGAACTTTCAGATTGCAAGCCTTCTCAATTGAAAATTGTCAGAATTGTCCCGTTTAACCAAGTGGACAAATTTCTCACTTAAAAAATACCTTTTTAAAAAAACATTTACTGGTCAAAATTTCCATATAGTCAATGTTAAAATCCCGAACTAAAAAGACGGTCACATTCTTGTAGCAACACTTGTTTAGACAGTACAGATACACAATACCATGTAGTTCAGAGTATCTTATAGTGATCAGAAAGGTCCAGTGATATAAGAGCAATTTTGCATTCACTGAAGTTTACTAGTAAAATTTGCTATTTTAGTATAATACAGTTAGGTGTATAAAGAAAACAAAAATCTTCACAACTGGAAATAAGCAATATCATGATAAATGGAGAAAACAGTGATGTAGTCAAGGGTTTCATCTCACTTGGATTCACAATCAACACCTATGGAAGCAGCGGTCAAGAAATCAAATGACGTATTACATTGGGCAAATGTGCTGCAAAAGACCTCTTTCAAGTATAAAAAAACAAAGATGTCACCTTGAGGGCTTACGTGTGCCTGACCCAAGCCATGGTATTTTCAGACACCTTATATGCGTTCAAAAGCCGGACAATGAATAAGGAAGACTGAAAAAGAACTGATGCCTTTGAATTATGGTGTTGGCGAAGAATATTGAATGGACTGCCAGAAGAATGAACAAATCGGTCTTGGAAGAAGTACAGGCAGAATGCTTCTGAAAAGCAAGGATGGTGAGACTTTGTCTCACTTACTTTAGACATGTTTTCAAGAGGGAGCAGTTCATGGAAAAGGACATCATGCTTGGTAAGGCAGAGCGTCAGTGAAAAAGGGGAAGACCCTCAACGAGATGGATTAACACAGTGGCTGCAACAATGGGCTCAAGCAAAGCAACAACTATGAAGATGGCGCAGGGCCTGGCAATGCTTTATTCTGTCATTGTGAGTCAGAACCAACTTGATAGTGCCTAACGACAACATAGTTACATGTATTTTATTTTTAAAGAAAGAAAATCTGTCCCACAGAACCTTTTCAGTTGTATTATTCTCTTTTCACCAACCTGAGTGGAACACAACGTTAATAAACTGTAGAAGAGAAATCAAATTTTTCGTGCCGCAGGTAGAAAATAGAAAACTAGGAAGGAAAGGAGATCTTCCTAGTAAAATCTTTTGCCCACATTCCTTTAAACAAACATTTTTCTCTGACGATTGCTCTCTGTGATGTCATTCTGAGGGGTGTTCAAACAGGAGACAATTTTAAAATATGATAGAGAAGCAGAGTTTCCCTTGTGCTCTTTCCCCGAAAAGGGCTGAACTGGTTTTCTCTGAAGAACAAAGAAGAGCTTGGAAACAGCTAGAGGAAAGGGAAACAGAGTCGGGACAAACAGCACTGGCTGTTTCAAGGCTCGTCCCTCACCAGACACTAACTGATTAGGTTGCTGAGATGTGACACTTCGGTCCTGCACACAGACCACGACACATCTGTGAGTGAGCTGGTTTGAAGTTAGTTCACCTGTACAACCAGTTCATTTTCTTTCTTTACATTTGCCTTTTCTTGTCTTTTTTTTTTTAATTTTTATTGTGCTTTAAGTGAAAGTTTACAAATCTAGTCAGTCTCTCATACAAAAATTTATATACACCTTGCTATATACTCCTAATTGCTCTCCCCCTAATGAGACAGCACACTCCTTCCCTCTGCTCTCTCTTTTCGTGTCCATTCCTCCAGCTTCTGACCCCCTCTGCCCTCTTATCTCCCCTCCAGATAGGAGATGCCAACACAGTCTCATGTGTCTACTTGATCCAAGAAGCTCATTCTTCACCGGCATCATTTTCTATCCTATTGTCTAGTCCAATCCCTGTCTGAATTCTTGTCTTTTTATATAAGCGAGGTCATACAATATCTGTCCTTTTGTGATTGACTTACTTCACTCAGCATAGTCTTCAAGCTCCACCCATACTGTAGCATGTATCAGGATTCATTTCTCCTACTGGCTGAGTAGTATTCCACCGTATGTACGTACCACATTTGGTCTACCCACTCATCTCCTGATGGGCATTTAGGTTGTTGCCATGTTTTGGCTATTGCGAATAGTATTGCCATGAATCTTGGTGTACAAGTCTCTGCTTTCAGATCTTTTGGGTATACCTAGGTGTGGAACTGCTGGGTCATATGGTACTTCTGTTGTCAGTTTTTGGAGGAACCACCACATTGTTTTCCACAACTGTACTACCAGTTCATTTTCTAAATCAAAACAAATGTGACACACACACAAACTCACTGCCATCTCCGTGCATGGCTGCCTTTGCTGGGCAGTCTAACAGAATTGACTTGCCTTGAAAAGGAACCTATAGGTTCTGTGTCTTCTGATTCTAAAAAAAAAAATTCACTATTGTTGGGCATTCTTCCAAAAGCTTTGGCATTTGAGTAATAGTAATCTTCAGGCAACAGATTAGGCCACTGAAATTTAAGAGAAAATAACATTTACGAAAACAGAACTGACCCCCCCCCAACATACAAACATTGTATGATCCCACTTATATGAAATATCTAGAATAGGCAAATGCATAGAGAGAAAAGTTTATTAGCGGTTACCAGGTGCTGGTGGTGGGGAGAGTTGGGAGTTATTGCTTAAAAAAAAAAAAAAAAATTTTTTTTTTTTTTTTTATAAAGGGGTACCGAATTTCTGTCTCAGGTGATGAGAAACTTTTAGAAACGGACAGTGTGATGTGATGATAGCACAACGTGATGAAAGTAATTAATGTCATTGAATTGTACACTTAAAAATGGTTGGGTGGCAAACTTTTTGTTATATATGTTTTACAATGATGAAATTTAAAACAAAAAGACAGAACTGACTCACTGGTCCATTCAGTGGGTGCATTACGGCCCTGAGTCTGAAAGAAGTTTCTGGAGTTCTCCCAAGTTTTAGGAAGCTGAATTGCAAAATGCAAAATCCAGGGTCCCATGGACCTTAAGCATTGGAAGTGTTGCGTACTACAGCTCCCTTTTGGAAACTGATGATGCACATTAGAATAGTAAAGGCTCTGAGAAGTTCTACAACAAAGAAATCTGTTTAACTCTGTGCAACCCAGTGAGTGTTGCTTCCCTTACTTGTTGCTGTTGTTGTTAGGTGCTATCAAGTAGGTTCCGACTCATAGCGACCCTAGGTACAACAGAACGAAACACTGCCCCGTCCTGTGCCATCCTCATCATCATTGTTATCCTTTAGCCCATTGTTGTAGCCACTGTGTCAATCCGTCTCATTGGGGGTCTTACTTACTTTACTTAAATGGTGGTTGTAAGTGGTTCTAGACCCATATTTCCACTTATTTTGATCATCTTCTCTATGAGGGTCCTCTTCTGGCCTATGCTTGATGCCTTACTCATCAGCATCCCCAACTGGAGATGTTTTCTTGGCCTGGTCCTTAACATATTCCAGCTCATATGGCCCCATTTCTAAAGAAGGCATACTTCTTTGCCCAAATAAACTATGTATGTCCTTGGATATTCAGAGTTAATCTCAACATGGAGATAAAAGTTATTTCCCAGACATCTAATCCCCAGCCTTACCCCTGTCTTCGCAACCCTGAAGAAGGAACACTTAGGGCCCTTCCTCCTCTTAGTTTACATAGTAGTAAAGATGACCGGATTGTTTTCTAATTTCCTTCCAAATAAGGCCAATCTTAGAATTCTGGCATAACAAGCTTATTCTTCCCTGGACTTGTATTTACTTTCCTAGTTATATAATTTAGTGGTTTTTACTATCCTTTGGCTGGAATTCAGCAAAAGGTGGGAGAAGGGGGCTTAAGAAAAGAGAGGGCTTGAGAGGAATGGAGTTCATCAGTCCACAAACACAGCATCCATCAGCTCTTCCAATTATTGGGAAAGCTGATAAGGTCAAGATTGGGAGTTGAATTCCTATCCGTGACAGTTAGCTGCTTTCAGAAAAATACCTCAATCTCCTATTGCCACTCCTGGTTAAGATAACCCATGTTCACCTTAGGTGACACATGACCATTCCCAAGCTCCTCGAAACCAATCCTAAACAATCCCATCTCTCATTTTGGCTCAGTACCATTTGAGGTTCTCATTAGGGAGTCATTTCCTTCTCCCTGGTCAGTTAATCTCCCCAATTTTTTGTTTTCTGACGCTTTAACCCAAATAATTAAAATGTTGGACAATCTACCACTGCCTGTGTTCCTTGACTAACTGCCAGCCATTCTGAGTAACTTTGCTTTTTATCACTTACAGATTTCAGAAAGGTGCTTCCCATTTGTCACTGCTTCTTCTGCAGATTCTTATTAAAACATGTGTTGGTGGAGGACGGTGGCCATGGCAGCCAAATATACACTGGCTGCATATTCTATGTCACTGTTATCAACTTAATATAACTCAGGTTTTTAAGTTCTTATTAATGAGAATAAATTCTTTTTCCTTTATTACTGTTGTTGTTGTTTGTCACTGTCAAGTTGATGCTCAACTCATGGAATGAAATGCTACCCAATTCTGTGCCATCCCCATGATTGGTTACAGATTAGACCATTGTGATCCATAGGATTTTGACTGGTTGATTGTTGGGAGTAGGTTGTCAGGCCTTTCTTCCTAGTCTGTCTTAGTCTGGATGCTCTGCTGAAATCTGTTCAGCATCATAGCAACACACAAGCCTCCACTGACAGACGAATGGTAACCATGCATGAGGTGCACTGGCCAGGAATCAAACCTGGGTCTCCTGCATGGAAGGTGAGAATTCTACCGCTGAACCACTATTGCCCTCCCTTCACTACTACCCAGCCTGAATTGATGCTGCTGAGCTCTGTTGAAGCACCGACCTTTTTTTAGCCCTAGAAAAACAAAATCTGCTTCTCTGGAAGGCAGCCAGTCTCCTCAGGCACCTTCCTTTGTGAGTTTATAAACTTCAGAAGAACCTGCATTTTGAAGAACTGGTTAGATGGTCTGTCCTTTGGAAAATTGTCACTGTGTTGTTCTTTGTTGACTGTATAATTAAGATTTTTTTTCCTATAACAAGCTAAAGATACTTTTCCATTTCCTGGGCAAATGGCATTTCTACCTAATCCTAAACACATACACACAGTCACTCAAGGTGATGAAAAAGCTTCTATGTCTTGATAACTGTGGGAACTGCAAAGCCCCAGATGACCCTAAATAGAAAGTTCTCTTGGCTGGGTTTTGTCATTAATGAGCACAGCATGAAGTCTAAGTAATAAGCTGGACAGCCAGATATAAGACCTAAGGGATCCCAGGATAAATGAACTTTTGCTCTGTGCAAATGTTATCAGATAAGACACACCAGCCTGTAGTTTTGAGAACCCCAGGGGCTGCTCACCAGAGGGAACTTAGGGTGTGGTGATCCTACTGGGGAGTTTAGCATTGGGGAAATTTTGCTTCTGAGTATGGAATAGGAAACATGAAGCTTGGGAAAGACATCAAGGAGAGGTATTCAGGATTAAAGGACCAGGGGATAAATAGCCCAATTAAAAAGCATTTAAGACAAGAAGAAGGCAATTGAAAGCATCCGTTATAAAAGGCTGGGAGCAAACCCAGTAGTTGGAACACAGGGTGGGCTGATCCAGGCAGAGAGCGTGAGAACATGGCTGAGTGGGAGTCAGGGGGTAGGCATCTTGAAAATGAACTCTGCAGGCCTGAAGGAGTGCCCCTGGAACCAGGGAGAGAATAATCTGGCCAGCCCCACCTTCCCGGGCTACGGGGGAGATAAAAAGAAAAGCTGTCCTATGTTTGGATGGAAAATAATGGTGAACTAGCCAGGAACCATGTTGCTTCCCGACTAAGAATTAAATCTTGTCCTTGACCTGACATTCAAAGCTGCCACCGCCCGGCCAGGATGCAGCCACATCACTCGACCACTGGGCCTGGAATGGGCAGATGTCTACAGATGGGAGATCCACCATCCCTTAAGGCTCACCTCAGATTCCTCCTTCTCCAGGAAACCTCCCCATACTCCTCCAAGGCAGAATTTCTCTGTTCTTCCCACAACCCTCTGTTTGCCCTTCAATGGCATCACTTAGCACCAGTCTTCCATGAAATGCTGACAGTTATGTATTCATCTGCTCTGCTTTCTTTTTTTTCCCCAACTCTGCCCTCCTCGGTCCATTTCATTTCCTGAACCAGTCGTAACTGAGGTGGGGACTACTTAAATTGTCCAACAGGATATTTGATTTATCTTAGTGTTAATGTGGCATGTCAACAACGGGACAGCTTCCGAGGTTAGGCACTTCCCTCCCCCCTCTTTCCCTGGGCCCACCAGGCTGCCCCCATTCTCATTACCTGACTTTTGTACTTGAATCTCTTAGACCAGTTCTGCCTCACTGCCACCTCTCCTCCCACGGGGTTGCAGATAAAATACAAGATGAAAAATCTTTTAGTATAGGCATGTCCCATGCAAAATTGGGATATACTTATACTAAAAAAAAAAAAAAGTATTTGTTGTTTTTCTAAAGTTCAAATTTAATCAGGCACCCTGTATTTTCCCTCGCTAAAGCTGGTGACCGTATTCTCCTAGCATCTCATGATCAGGTAAGCTGCCTAAAATTGCTGTCTCCTGTTCTTACCCGTACCCCTCATTGAGGACTACAGTCCTGTCCCTAAACTCAAGGTCCCAATCAGAGGCCAGGACCCTTTTCTCATGTAGCAATTGCTTGCCTGGCTGAATTTCCCAATGCCAGCCACACCTGAACTCTTCATTCTGCCCTTTGGTCTGAACCTCTGCTCTCAGCCCCATTCAGGGCTTGTCTAAACCCAATGGGCAGATCTGGCGCCAGCTTGACCCCTCGGCTGAGTGAAGACCCACCCCATCTTGCTTCCAGAAACACTTTGACTTGTTGATGACTCCCAGGCTTTTACTGGAATGTCTATTTAGTACCGACTGTGGCTCCCTGGTAGCGTAGTGGTTAAGTGCTACGGCAGTTTGAATTCACCAGGCGCTCCTTGGAAACTCTACAGGGGCAATTCTACTCTGTCCTATAGGGTTGCTATGAGTCGGAATTGACTCAGCGTCACTGGATTTGGTTTTGGGTGGCTCCCTAGAGCAGGGATTATTGCTCAGTGGTGCCTTGAGCATGACGTTTTGCATATCATTGGCACTTAATAACTGATTGTTAACCTAAAATTGAAAGACAGTAACCCAAGGGATTGAATTGCAGAGAAGCTGCCAATTGTAGAAGCAATGAAGGTCTGGAAATAACTTTGAGTAAAACAGAAAGGGGAGAGTATCAGACTATACAACTATAATTTCTTCTTTATATATTTTATCACTAGATTTTTCTAAATAAAATAATGTGTTCCTTTAGGAGTCTGAACTACGCCATTATAACTGAGGAATACTCTGGGGCAAAGGATTGGCAGAAGTAAAGCCATGAACCAACCAGGTGCCATCAAGTTGATTCCAACTCATGGAGACCCTATGTGTGTCAGAGCAGAACTGTGCTACATAGTGTTTTCAATGGCTGGTTTTTCATAAGTAGATCACCGGGCCACTCTTCTGAGGTGCCTCTGGGTGGACTTGAACCTCTAACCTTTCTGGGCCACTTCAGCATTGAAGAACACTAAGATATATATATGTATATATTCTCAACTATTAGCCCAAGTAAAATTTTGCTGAAGATATTTCAAAAATGGTTGCAGCAGTACATCAACAGAAGACTGTCAGAAATTCAAGCTGGATACAGAAGAGTATGTGGAACAAGGGATATCAATGCTCATGTCAGATGGATCTTGGCTGAAAGCAGAAAATACCAGAAAGATGTTTACCTGTGTTTTACTGACTATGCAAAGGCATTCCACTGTGTGGATCATAACAAATTATGGATAACACTGGGGAGAATGGGAATTCCAGAACACTTAATCATGCTCATGTGGAACCTGTACATAGACCAAGAGGCAGTGGTTCGAACAGAACAAGGGGATACTGCATGATTTAAAATCAGGAAAGGTGTGCATCAGGGTTGTATCCTTTCACCATATTTATTCAATCTATATGCTGAATATAGATTCAAATAATATGGGAAATTGGACTATATGAAGAACTCAGCATCAGGATTGGAGGAAGATTCATTAACAACCTGCGGTATGCAGACGACACAACCTTGCTTGCTGAAAGTGAAGAGGACTTGAAGTACTTACTGATGAAGATCAAAGACTACAGCCTTCAGTATGGACTACACCTCAACATAAAGAAAACAAAAACCCTCACAACTGGACCAATAAGCAACATCACAATAAATGGAGAAAACACTGAAGTAGTCAAGGATTTCATTTTACTTGGATCCACAATTAACAATAGTCCATGGAAGCAGCAGTCAAGAAATCAATTGATATATTGCACTGGACAAATCTGCTGCAAAAGACCACTTTAAATTGTTAAAAAGCAAAGATGTCACTTTGAGGAGTAAGGTGCACCTGACTCAAACCACGGTATTTTTAATTGCCTCATATACATGTGACAGCTGGACAATAAATATGGAAGACCAAGGAAGAATTGAAGCCTTTGAATTGTGGCACTGGAGAAGAATATTGAATAGACTGTCAAAAGAATGAACAAGTCTGTCTTGGAAGTAAAGCCAGAATGCTCCTTAGAAAGTAGGATGGTGAGACTTCATCTCATATACTTTGGACATGTTATCAGGAGGGACCAGTCCCTGGAGAAGGACATAATGCTTGGTAAAGTAGAAGGTCAGCAAAAAAGAAGAAGACCCTCAACAAGATGGATTGACACAGTGGCTGCAACAATGGGCAATGATTGTGAGGATGGTGCAGGACTGGGCAGTGTTTTGTTCTGTTTTACATGGAGTTGCTATGAGTTGGAACCGACTCAACGGCACCTAAGAACAACACAAACTTCCTTTTAATAATGGTAGCTTCCAGTATTGTACGATAGATAATAACAGTGAATATTTATTGAGTATTTACCATGCACCAAGTGCTAGGCTACCATTTTATATGAATTTTTAACATAATCTTCACATCACCTTTATGAGATAGTTATTACTATTATTAATATTTTCCCTACTTACAGATGAGGAAATGGAGACTTACAGAGGAAAAGTAATTTGTGTAACTGCTAATGGCTACTGCAGACAGGATTCAACTGAATCCAAAGTCTTCGTCTTGAACATTATGTAATTTCTAGAAGGAATGGAACTAAGCGGTGGTGGTGTAGGGAAACCATTTAATTGCCTGCTATGTATAGGTGTTGTACAGGCTTTTTATATATTAGATCAAGGGTTGGCAAACTGTAGTCTGGAGATCAAATTTGGCCTGCTGGTCCAGGCAAATATAACCATGCCAATGTGTTTACATATTGTCTATGGCTGCTTCTACCATGACAGGAGGCTCTATGGTGTGCAAAGCAGAAAATATTTACTATCTGACCCTTTACAGAAAGTTTGCCAACTCTTTTGTTGGATCATTGAATCCTTCTAGAGCTCTGTGGAAGATGGATTATCCCAGTTTTAGAAATGAGGAAACATAGGTTCAGAGAAGTTAAGCTGCTTGTTCTAGATCAGTAGTTCCCTGACATCTAAAATGTAAAAATTGCATTTTGTCCTAGAATTGCTTTTTATCTCCCCAGGTTAGAGACACTGGGGGAAAAAAAAGGCAAACTATATTTATACCTCTGATTTCATAAAAGACATTTGTTGTTGTTAGGTGCCGTCGAGTCGGTTCCAACTCATAGCGACCCTATGCACGACAGAACGAAACACTGCCTGGTCCTGAGCCATCCTTACAATCGTCGTTATGCTTGAGCTCATTGCTGCAGCCACTGTGTCAATCCACCTCGTTGAGGGTCTTCCTCTTTTCCGCTGACCCTGTACTTTGCCAAGCATGATGTCCTTCTCCAGGGACTGATCCCTCCTGACAACATGTCCAAAGTATGTAAGATGCAGTCTCACCATCCTTGCCTCTAAGGAGCATTCTGGCCGCACTTCGTCCAAGACAGATTTGTTCGTTCTTTTGGCAGTCCATGGTATATTCAATATTCTTCGCCAACACCACAATTCAAAGGCGTCAACTCTTCTTCGGTCTTCCTTATTCATTCTCCAGCTTTCACATGCATATGATGTGATTGAAAATACCATGGCTTGGGTCAGGCCCACCTTAGTCTTCAAGGTGACATCTTTGCTCTTCGACACTTTGAAGAGGTCCTCTGCAGCAGATTTGTGCAATGCAATGCGTCTTTTGATTTCTTGACTGCTGCTTCTGTGGCTGTTGATTGTGGATCCAAGTAAAATGAAATCCTCGACAACTTCAATCTTTTCTCCATTTATCATGATGTTGCTCATTGGTCCAGTTATGAGGATTTTTGTTTTCTTCATGTTGAGGTATAATCCATACCGAAGGCTGTGGTCTTTGATCTTCATTAGTAAGTGCTTCAAGTCCTCTTCACTTTCAGCAAGCAAGGTCGTGTCATCTGCATAATGCAGGTTGTTAATGAGTCTTCCTCCAATCCTGATGCCCTGTTCTTCTTCATATAGTCCAGCTTCTCGTGTTATTTGTTCAGCATACAGGTTAAATAGGTATTGTGAAAGAATACAACCCTGACGCACACCTTTCCTGACTTTAAACCAGTCAGTACCCTCTTTGTTCTGTCCAAACAACTGCCTCTGAGTACCCAAGTATAGGGATGTATTCACAAACAACCCTTCAAATGGAGTAAACTAAACTGTATCAAAATTTTTCAAAATTATTATTTTCTCGCTTTGCTGAGGACAGATGAGAATGCAGCCATTGTCCGGCACAAATCTGGCAATGGGGAACCACTCCGTAGGAACTTCAGTCAGTAAGTGGTAGAGCCAGCTGACAATCAAGCCCATCTGATTCAAAGTGCATGACACTTTTGTCGTATCTGCCCATCTATCTGCCTACCTACTTATCTTTTCATGCATTCAGTAACTTTATTGAGCACCTACTATGGACTAGGCACCATGTCATGCCAGAGATAAGATGAATCATTTTCCTCCATTTCTCTCTCACCATTTCTCCCTTTCCTTTGGCTGTTTTGATTAAGACCAAAAACTCAATTCCATCACAATTCAGTTAACTGTATTCTCGTCCTGATAGTTCGATATGGTGGCAATTGGGGAAAGTGATCCAAATGAAAATACACAGTGATATTTTTTTAGTGCTAAGTGATGACACTAAAGGCTCTTGGCAAGAAGTTAAATGATTCTTATCAAGCCACAGAGACTACGGCATTCAGAGCTCTAAGTAAAATATTTTGCCCATATATCTCCCCAGTTTCAAGGCTGTCCAATAAGCGATCAGGCCAGTCTGTGAGCATAAGCTCCACCTTTTATCGATAGCTATCATCATCTCTTTGACAATCATGCTTCTAGAAATTGTTCTTCTATTACAATTAACTATCACAAATAATGCAGTCAAGCTCTTTAAAAATTACAAGCAAAAGTTAATTATGTGAAGTGACTATCAAAGCAGTTTAAATTTATACCCATATTCTTAAACAAATGAGAGCATTCAAGATCTTGCTTTATATATAACTATGTAATAGCCTTTTTTTTTTTTTAATAGCCTACATTCAAATATTTCTGATCTAAATTGTTCTTCTTCTTCTTGTTTTATTGCATTGCTAAGAAGAGCAGTACCGGGATGTTCCAGTTATTCCACTGATCTTAGACTAAATATTTAAAAATGATTAAATGAAACTTACCGTGTATTCTGATCCCAGATGTTCATTTGGAGAAGAGGGGAAAGAAAAAGAGAGACAAAATGATGATATAGACCATGCTTCTATGCAATATAAAAACCACAGAACTAACAAATATTAGCGAGTGACAATCACTAAAAATGTGGTAAAAAAGCATTCCAAAAATTAACCTTTCATAAATACTGAGTGTCTCCACATTTGCTCTTGAAAACCTTTCACATAATATTTCTGTGGTTGGCCAATTAAAGACAATAAGACAAGGTTCAATTAGCCTATAGGTTTGTGGCTAATTGAAAACCAAAGCATTGGCATTATAAAAACAGAATTGAAGGCTAATAATTCCAGTAGAGCATTTAATTAACCACAAAGGAAATAATTTCAAGTGGAAAAGCAGCTTTTATAACCAATAAGAGGAGTGTGCTATGATGATGTTGGAGTGGGATCTTCAATTTTAATGTGTTCAAGGGCAGGAACTAAACCTTTCTAATTTTTTGGCCATGGTTTCTAGTGAAATATTGAGTGTGCAGAGTTTATTATCACTCCTTCGCAAGTGGGTGAGAAAGCAATTTTAAAGATCTTCCTATTTTCCAATAGCAAAGGAAGTAGCTTGGGGCAGAGAGCCAACAGAACTTTTTACACAAACCACAGTCCAGTTTTTTGTGGGGTGGATGGGGACATAAAACAAAAAAGTCAAAATGAACAACAAACAACAACTTCAAATACTACTTGGGGATTATTGAAGAAATTGGGAGAAATAAGGATAATGAAATCTCTAGAAATGCCACTGAGAAGGGCTTCATCTTCTTTCTCCATAAGCCATTTCCTCCAGTCCCTCCAAGAAGGAAGATGGAATGGCTTAGCTGAAACCCCACTACCCTCTGCCATCCCCACATCACTGTTAGGAACAATGTTGATGACCTAAAGTATGAAGGCAACAGAAGAAGGAGATATTATGGGACTCCCACAAAACACTGCTTGGATACTGAGAGGATCAAGTCCTTTGGACAAGCCAGGAGGCCAAGGTTTTCTCCGTTCCTCTCCCTGCTGGCATTTTAGGCTTCAGAACAAACCACCACCCCTATGGCCCGATGTTAGCAAAGTTAAAAAGATATAATTCTGGGCTAATCATCCTCCCTCAGGAAGTCGGAGGGGTATGAGGCAGTAGGATGTTTGTCAGCAGGGTTAAAAAGATCCATTAGTCACTTAAGCTGGGGGCATGTAAGAGTGGGGAGAGGAAGTTTTCTTGGGCTCCTCAGCGATGGTGCAGGTGGGGCACACACAGCATAAGCTTACAGAACATCTAGTGGTCCACCTGGCCAGGAGGAGACCGGCAGTAGGGCCCTATTTAAGCCCCTCACCCACAGCACAAAGTGGGGTGTACAAGGAACACTCATCATCTCTCCCCAGACAGCTTTTGAGGGGGGCACTGCTCATGATGAAACTTTTCCTGTTGTATGCTGTCTGATTCTTGTACGTAATAAAAACTACTTTCCATGCACTAAGGTGTGCTCAGCTCTGATAGGAAGGACATGATGTTTATGGAGCAATCCACATTATTTTCTGGTGCCCTTTTTCTAATGGCCTCCTGGCTATCTAGAAGTTGGGTACAGCCTGTGAGCACCACACAGATTTGGAGTGTTGTCCCACAGATAATCAATCAATCCTACATCAGTGAAACTCAACTTCTGCTATGTCCTCGCATTCACTACATGTGACGTACTGGTTGTACTATGGACTTACCTGTAATTGTGTAGGGGTAATAGTTCCAAGCCTTCTCAGTAACATAAAATATTTTGGGGACAACAGCTCTAGCCCAACTAGGCAGTTTGCTAAGAAGAAAGAAAGGGGGGGGGGAAACAATTAGAGTCTGTTCAGAATCTCATTGTATTGCCACATTTAAGAAAATAGGTGAGTCTGAAGGCATCTTTTCTTTTCCCGGTCAACTCATTTCCATCTGTCTCATCTATAGGACCACAATTAATCATCTTCTGTGCATATTCATGTGCTCTTAAAATGTGTAAAGACAGAAGGTTACAGCCTGGTGTGGGACCTCATAGGATTATAACCCTGTCCTCTTGGATTTGATTTGAAAGAACATGAGAGTTCGGTGCCTGGGAGGGGCCGTGTTGGGAGTGGTACAGTATAAGTGGCATGAAGAGATGTTTAAGACCAATATAGGGGGACAGAAGCAAATTCAGCCTAACAATCGACATGAGTGGTGTTTTGAAAGTGGACAAAAACAACAGAGAGTAGCAACTTTAGAGATATGAAGAGAAATAAAATACAGCCCTCTGAAGACTGTAGTGGGTTGAATTGTGTCTCCTTAAAAAGTTATGTTCAAATTCTAATGCCTAGTACCTGTGAATGTGACTGTCTTTGGAAATAGGGTCTTTGCAGATGAAATTAAGGAACTCTAGATAGGATCATTCTGGATGAACCAGCAGTCCCTAAATCCAATGACTGCTGTCCTTCTAAGAGAAAGGAGAGGGAGATTTGACTCAGAGACAAACAGAGGGGAAGGCCATGTAAAGACAAAGGCAAAAATTGGAGTGATGTTTCTACAAGCCAAGAAATGCCAAGGTTGGTCGGCAACCACCAGAAGCTGGGAGAGAGGCATGAAACGGATTGTCCTTCAGAGCCTTCAGAAGGAACCCACCCTACTAACACCTTGATTTTGGACATCTGGCCTCCAAAACTGTGGGAGAATATGTTTCTGCTGTTTCAAGCCACCAAGTTTGTGACAATTTGTTGTGGTAGCACTAGGAAACAAATACAATGACAGAACCATTCTCCTGGAGTGGGAGCCTGGGCTGCCATTTGCAGAAAACAAATCCTCTAAACAAGGAAAACCCAACAGCACAGGCCCCAGATCTTTTGTAAACCAAGTACTAATTAAGTTTTGTTTTGTCTTGTCTTCCTTCAGTGGCAAACCCTACAGCATAGTCCCAGCCCGGAGAATTTCTTAAATATTATATTTAAATATGTAATATTATATATTCCTTAATATATAGCTGTGTGGTATTATTTTTCCCCAGCGCTATTCCCTGGGGTGTTCTGTCTTCCCAGATGCTGCCATTTTGTTTTTTTTTTTCCCATTCTGGTGCCTACAGCTAACTGTCTGGGAAGCTGATGTACAGTAGTACATCAGGCCCAGAGAGATGACACAGGTCCTCGGCTCCTGGGGGCTGCTATGTTGGCAAGGAACAAGACACGGTTTTGAATTCCAAGCTGATTTAACCGAGAAAAGGGTGACATCAAGCTTACAGAACCCAAATCCCAAGCCCCTCTTGGCCGTGGAATTTAAATGATATCTAGAGCCAATAAAACGTTGTATACCTTTTATGTCTTCTCAAATTAATTTTCTTATTTCTGACAGTATCCAGATCCTGCTTTTTAAAAGACAAATATGTATCTTTAACAGCTGGCTGGACCTAACCCAAAGCCCTGGGCTGTTTATCAGGGTTAAAACAAATGGGGAAATCAGAGCTCTCCCAAAGCTGGATGAGTGTCAGATGAGGGCAATTCCTCTCAGGTGGGCTGTGAGAAGCGCGCTGAAGCAGCTTGATAATTCACATAACAATTCTTCTTGCTGCTCTAATGCAGAATGGCTCACGCCTATAAAATCATCTCTGCAGTAGCTGGTCATTTACCTTACGTTCACACGGCTCAAATGGACGGGGCTGCTCCCTAAAAGGGATTTTTATAGCTTTTGCTGATGATTTATTCTACCAGTCACTGAAGTTTGAGTGCAACTGGGACTGACGTCTCGAGTGGGAAAATCACACTGGGCTTGCTTACAGGAAATGGTTATAAGCAAAATATATCCTAGGTTTCCACGAGTTTGCGCCATGCCCCAGAGCAATACGTCAATGGATAGAGTAGAAAGACATGGCATTGACGCATAAGCAAGCGATTTTCTGGTACTGTTTTCGTGTTTTACATTTTTATTATGGAAAATTTCAAATACAGTGAAAACTGTGAGAGCTGGAATTTGACAGGACTGCCTTGTTTTTCCGGATCTTGCAAGTTTTCTGCCTTTGACAGGGTGCAGTCTTACCACTTTTCTACTGCTCTCTATTAGTGGAAAATATTTGCGTTTTCCTTCTCTGACAGGTTTCCACCTTACACAGGTTCTGGCTTTCACAGGTTTTACTGTACATGCAAAAGTAGAGAACACTGTAATGAAACCTAAGGAACCATCATCGTCTAGCTTCAACAGTTATCAACTGGGCTAACCTCCGTCCCCTCCCAACTCCATCCTGAATTATTTTTTTTTCTCCCCCGCTGGGTGAGCAAGATTTTTAATCATCCAAAATCTGCAAGCACTTACAAGTTATCACAATGCCTTGCATTTCTTTAGCAATTTGCTTTTTAAAGAACTTTTAGCTGTTTTTAAGTGTAGAATTCAGTGACATTAATCACATTTACTGCGTTGTGCTACCATCACTACTATCCATTGGTCTTATTGTGCTTTTAATGGACTAAAAGAGGGCTAGGAATCTCCCCAAAGGTATTGCTTAGCTGAGACAAAGTGGGTATGTCTTCCTACAAGCTTTAGGGCCCACTCTCCACTCCTGTTGGGAGGAGGAATTCCACCCACACCACCTCCCTCCCCAAATCCCCTAGTTTCCTCATTCCCAGTACTCTAGGGCCTGAGCTCCTCCTAATTCACTCCCTACATCATTTAAAAAGCCTCCCCGCAGAACCGTATTCTTAAGCAACGGTCATTTTCTGGAAGAAAGATGAAAAACACTGGCAATTTCCCACTTATGTTGAGACTTTTCCTATTTGTAAATGGTCAGGACTCCACATTCTATAATCTTTATTTTAGCTGTTTTATCTGCCAACTCATACAGGGTATGTAACACTACAATCAATTACCTTTTCCAAGGAGACACCCCCAAAACGCAATCATTTAGCCAAGATGGCTGATAAGGTTTTATGTGACTCTTCTAATTAGTCTGAGAAGGGGGCTTTTCTGGTGTAAGTCACTTACTAGGGCAGACGCAGGAGGCATTTGCAACAACTTCCATGATAACACTATTTAAATATTTTTAAGCCCACTAACAGACCTTCTCTCAGCCCTCACTTCCCCCAGAGCACATCATTATTTGAATAGTTTTTGTCTGAGAAAGTAAAATTTATTTTTCCCCGCAGCAATGATTTATCAGGGCCTACAAAGGAAAATGGAATTAAATTAGTCCCCACCGTTGCTGTCACTTGCATGATGTATACTGTCACACAGCCTACAATTCTAAGAAAAAGTCTGTCACTCAAACTCACTACCAGGTGTCAAACAAGAGCCTCTCTTCTAGAAAGGCAGCTGGGTTCAAATCATGTTTTCTTGGTCCAGGCTCAAACCTCTCAATGCCTCCTATCACCAAGGCTTAGTCTTGGAGACACTGAAGAAGAAGCAGAACAAACTCTAAAGCTTTTATGGAATCTGAAGACATGCTTAGATGGAATGATACCACACCTGTATCACATTCCCCTAAATGGCTTTGTCAATGCCTCCCAAAGACAGACTTTAAAAAATGTTTGGTTTCTTACTTTTAAACTTTAGTATGAAATAGAACATATGAATGACATAGCAGGGTGATCAACTTGTCCTGGTTTGCTGGGGAGTTTTCTCTTTTTAACACTGAAAGCCCCAAGTTCCAGGAAACCCCCAGACTTGGGCAAACTAGGATGGTTGTTCACACTAGACCAGTGGCCCTCAATGAGAGGGGGTTTTGCCCTTCAAGGGACATTTGGCAATGTCTGGAGACATATTTGGTTGACATAACGGAAGCAGGTGGAAGTATTACTGGCATCTTGTGGGCAGGGGCCAGCAGGGATGCTTCTCAACATCCTATGATGCACAGGACAGTCCCCAACAAGAACATCAACAGCCCAAAACATCAACAGTGCCAAGGCTGAGAAACCCTGCCCTAAATAAAACCCATCACCACCAAGTTGACTCTGACTCATTGTACCCTATAGGGCAGAGTAGAACTGCCCCATAGGGTTTCAAAGGAGCAGCTGGTGGATTTGCACTGCCGATCTTTTGGTTAGCAGTCAAGTTCTTAATCACTGCCCCACCAGGGCTCTCCCTAGACATCAGTGACATGATATAGTACCTGTGACACTGTCATATCATCTCTCATCTCATGAATTCCCCAGGTTTCCCTAAACCAGAGTTGACCTAATGAGAAAGCCCCCTGGGTACAATCTGAATTGATCTCAGGTTAAGGGTGTTTACCTAATTCATAAAGGGCTTCCGGAACTGAAAACTAAACTGTCCCTCCATTAGACGCTTCTGGTGCTTTACAACCCAGATTATCACTGGATTCTCCTGGATATCTAATCTCACGGCAATTTATGTTCATTTGTGAATACATTTGCTTCAGGAGGTACTGAACATCATCAGGCTAGATATGGTCCAAATGGAATCTAACTTCATTTTCTCAACAGGGGTCAGAATTATGATGGCTTTCCCTGGAAATCTGGGACTTCGACATTTCCAACAGAGAAACAGCCCTTCCAAGTTAAACACACACAGCTTCAGTTGCAAGCTTTTCCTAAGCAGCGTACCTGTAAAACCTGTCACTTTCTGCACCGCCATTATGCTCAAACAACTGCAGCTCACTTAAAAAGGATTTTTTTAAAAAGGACTCTGCTACCTTCATATCCTCATTTTCCACTGGTCCAAGAGGAATATTCTGGCCTTTTTGTTTTCCCTTTGCACTAATACCTGGCATTTTACAATTATTTGATAATAAATTGCTCCTCTCCAGTTCTGTGTGCTAAGGTATTTAAAATTTCTTCTCCAGCGGCTGTGATTTATTCACTGACTCTTCTAAATGGTTGTACTGGCTGGTCTTTTAGTTCTGCTCTTAAATTATTTCTTTAGTGGCAGCAAAGACCCAAGGGCTGAGTTTCTACACCTGTAGGAGACAGGGCTGTTGGGGTGTCACCCACAGAGAGCATCCAGAAACCAAGTTCCTTGAACTTGGACACAACAGATACCACCACCACCCTCCCTACTTACTAAGACAGTTTGCATGGGGATTCCAGGAACAGAGGCCTGCCTCGTGCAGGTTCTTGGAAGGCCGGGTTTGGGTGGCATCAAGGGAATGTGGCTGGAATCCTGGGAAGCACACAGGGAGCCGACCATGTGTCAGCATCATCCGTCAGGACAGTGGCAGAACTATGCTGGAAACCACCTGCCTGGATGCTAAGATTCCAACCAGCCCTAAAAATTCTGTTTCTATGATTTCCCATAGGAATAGATGAGTGAATGGAGGAAAGGGGGTTCTGACAGCATGAAAGCCCCTGGTGTGTTCTTAAATATTTAGATGGAGAAGGAATAGAATAACATGGACTAAAAAGTGTGTATGGAAGAGGACCCTTACCTATCTGCTCTATTTTTCCCACCATAGCATTTATCACCTTCTAAAATACTACATAATGTCCTTATTTATTATAGCTATTGTAACTAAATTGCAAGTCCCATCAGGGCAGGTGTTTTGGATAGAATTGTGTCATCTAAAGTGATACGTTGAAGTCCTAACCCCTGTACCTGTGAATGTGACTTTGTTTGAAAATGGGGTCTTTAAAGATGCTATGTTGGATGAATATGAGGTTATACTGGAAAGGGGTGGGTCCTAAACCTTTATAACTGGTGTCTTTATAAAAGAGAACATACACAGAGAGAGGCAGAGAAAGGACGACCATGTGACGATGGAGGCGGATGCAGCTTCACACTAAGGCGCACCAAGGATTGCAGGGAGCCACCAGGAGCTAGCAGAGAGGCATGGGACAGAGTCTCTCTCAGAGTTCTCAGAAGGAATCAACATGGCCGATACCCTGATTGAGACTTCTAGCCTCCGGAACTGTGAGACAATAAATTTATGTTCTTGTAAGTCATCCAATACATGGAATTTTGTCACAGCAGTCCATTTTTTTAGTCCTAGGAAGCTAAGACAGTGAAGATCTTTGCTCTGTTCCCTGCTGAATCCCTAGCACCTAGAACGGTGCCTAACACACAGTAAGTGCTCAAGAGATATTTTTTTGAATGAATGAAGATTACCTCTGTTCCTTTAGAAGTCAATAAGGAACAGGAACATTCTTGGAAAGTCACGTGAAAATAAGCTATTAGGGTGAATTTACTGCTTTGACACTTTCCCTAGCACCTGTTGCCAGGGCAATGGGCTCTGCCTATTCTGGGGAAGATCTGAGAAATAGGATCAATTTGCTCTGCAAACTCAAAGAGTTGGGAGAATAGGAAGAGTGAGTGGGAAAGTGACCCAAACCATGGCGACAGGGCTCATCAATGAGCTGTTAGGTAAAGCTATCAGCTGGCAGCATGGCTTACAGAATCTTTACTGTCTCCTATCCCATGCCGCCAGAGGCCAGGAAACGTTGCCGTGGAAGGCCAGAGCCATGTGGTAGAAGAAACATTGTTTTCTCCAGGCAAATCGATTCAGGCATTTGGAGGAATCACCGTTAGAAGCTGGCAGTCCTCCCTGAATGGCAGCTGCCAACACAGTCTAATTAATCTGGCAGCCGTGTTGGTGAAGAACATGACACTTCATGACTGCAAAACAAGCCTAAAAATAGACTCCATCTTTTCCCAAATGCTCCCCCGCCCCCCACCTCTTATTCATCCCTCCCTTCATGGGCTTCCTGGGAAGAGATTGGAGCGATACTACAGAAAAAGTGAAAATCAAAGAGGACAAAAGAAAAGCCCCATCTGCATAGATTGTGGGTCACAAGTTTTATTTAGAATCACTATTTCAGAGTTTGATTCAATTCTTGCCTCCTTTTCCTGGATAACAGTTGAAACCTGTATTTTCAAAGACAGGTCAAAAAATATCATTTATTCGGTTAACTAAACTGGATCAAAGGCTCAAAGACAATTCACCAACCACCAAAATGTACTGCGTGCCCAACAGTATCAGATAGAGGAAAGGACAGAGGATGGAACAACATCACAAACCTTGGGAGATAAAAGGCAAGTACGAAAGTGATTAACAACATTTAAAAAAAGATATTATACTCAATTTAAAAATATACAAAAGACTTCAATAGGCCTTTCTCCAAAGAAGATATACAAACAGCCAATGAGTACATGAAAAGATGCCCAACATCATTAGTCATTAGGGAAATGCAATTCAAAACCACAGTGAGATACCACTTCACACCCACTAGAGTGGCTATCATCAAAAAGATGAACAATAACAACTGTCGGTGAATGTGCAGAGAAATTGGAACTCTCATACTTTGTTGGTGGGAATATAAAATGGTACAGTTGCTTTGGAAACAGTTTGGCAGTTCCTCAAAAGGTTAAATACAGAGTTACTTTACGACCCAGCAATTCCACTCCTAGGTATACACCCAAGAGAACTGGAAACAGACGTTCATCCAAAATTTTGTATGTGAATGTTCGCAGCAGCATTATTCACAGTAGCCAAAAAGTACAAACAATCCAAATGCCCATCAACAAATGGATACAAAAAATGTGGTATACCCACCCAATGGTATTTTATTTAGCCATAGCTGCAACATGGATGAACCTTGAAAACACGCTAAGTGAAAGAAGCTGTACACAAAAGGCTGCATATTGCAAGATTGCATTTATATAAAATGTCTGGAATAGGCAAATCTATAGAAGTAGAAAATAGATTAGTGGATTCCACGGGCTGGGAAGAGGTGGAATGGGGAGTGACTGCTAATAGGTACAGGGTTTCTTTTTGGGGTGATGAAAGTATTCTGCAATTAGATAGTAGTAATAGTTGCATAGCCTTGTGAATACACTGGAAACCAGGAACTGTACACTTTGAATGAGTGAGTTTTATAGTATATGAATCCTATTTCAATTAAAAAGATTAACATTATACACCATAAGCTAGAAATCTGTATCCTCTAATGTGGCTCCTTAAAGGGATCACCCAAAAATGATTCTTTTCAGAGGTGGCTCTTAGATTTATCCCCTCATTTCTGTTCTCTGACTTGCCCTAATTAGGCACTCATTATCTCTCACTTGGGTAACTTTAATAACTTCCTAACAAGTGGTCTTACCCTTCATCTTCCTTTTATTCTAATACATGATTAACGATACTGCCAGATTCGCCTTCTTAAAGCACCGCTTTAACCGCACTACTTCCTCACTCAAAAACCTTCCGTTGCTCCCCGTTATCTCCTGGTTTAAGGATGAATTCGTGATAGTAGTACTCAAGACTAGAAAAGACAGTGGTTCGACTTTTTTTTTGCTGGCTCCAACCCCTTTCCTGTTGCAGGGAAATCCTCTCAAGTATTGGTGGAATGTAGACTCTCACAACCCAAGTCAAGGCAGAGAACTCTCATTTCCCTGCCCCCCACACTGACAGCCAGGGCTTGGTCTGGAAACTCAATGGAATGTTTATGTTTGGGACTTTGGAACAAATGATGGAAAGAAAAAAAAAAAAAAAGGACAATTAGGATCCACCATGGCAGTTGTAGCGGTGAATGCTGGAGGTGGCAGTGGTGTGGGATGGTGATGCAGAATCAAACTGTCTGGTTCTGCTTAGAGATGGTGGTCATCGCTGCTGTCCTGGGCCCTGGAGCTGCCCTGATGCCTGCCCATTCTCAAGCCTCTGGATAATTCTGTGGGCCTCTCATATCCTTCCATCAAATGTCCTTTCTGCTCAAGGCAGACTCAGTTTCTCTTGCTTGCTACTATGAACTTTGACTGATAGATATAGCCTCAAACTGTTTTCAGCTTGTCTCCCATTCATTCTCTACAGATACCTTTTACACCAGCCAAATTGACTGCTTATTGAGAGATGAATGTTTTGGGCTATCTTTGCTTGGTGACAGTAATTGATTGTTCTTCCAACTCCCCTTTGAGCAATTTTCTGTTTTCCACATAAACTGGAGAGTAAGCCCTGACTACACAGGCTTTGAGTGTTGCCAGTGCCTCTAACAGTTACTTCTCGTAATAAATCAATAAAGCAGTTTCTGAGTGTGAGTTGGCTTCACATATGGATTGATATAAGGAACAGAATCCACTCACTATGGCAGCCAGTCACATGTCCTATGACTTCAGGTCCATAAGACAATGATATTTAAATAGGCACTGGGAACATTTCAGCTACTGCCAGTCCAGTCCAACTCTCAGGACCCACTGCTCTGGGGGCACTTACAAAATGGACATAGGGCTCACAGGCTGGAACACTCAAAGCAGCTCATTTTAGGGAAGAAAATTACTAGGTACACACTTTTAAGTAGCCAATCATTCTATTGCTGAGGGTGCTTGAGCATAAAAAAAAAAAGTGATTTTAATTTTATTTTTTTTTGATTATCATTCAGTAAAATTAACTTTGTTGGTATATATAATTTTATGAATTTTAACATTACCACTCAGATTTAACGAATTAACATTTTTCTATATTTGTGATTGAATCCTTCTCCTTTAAGAAATAAAATGGTACAAGTACAGTGAAGGTTTCCTCCCACTCCAACTCACTCCCCTTCCTCCCCAAAGGTGGCTCGTCCATGTTTTATACCTTTACTATATCTGGCAGCACAGTGGTTAAGTGCTACGGCTGTTTACCAAAAGGTCGGCAGTTCCAATCTACCATCCACTTCTTGAAAACCCTATGGGACAGTTCTACTCTGTTTTATAGGGTCTCTACGAGTCAGAATCGACTCAACAGCAATGGGTTTGGTTTTTTGGTTTTGTGCACATATATATGTGTGTATACATACATATGCATATATATACAAATGCAGTAAAGTGTTCTGTACATTTTAAAAATATATATAAATGGCACAATTCTCTCTCTTATCTACCTACCTACCTACTTACCTTCCTACCTATCCATTCATCTATTTACAACTTACCTGTTGCACATTATACTATATTTTTGAAATTTATCAAAGTACATCTGATTCCTTACATTTAATGGCTGTGGAGGTTTCTGTTATATGAATATACCACATTGTATTCCCATTCGCAGATATTTAGATTGTTTCCATTTATTTTACACTGCATAAGTGTTACATTTAATCTCCTCGAACATGTTTATTTGCACAAGAATTTCTCTAGCGTTTCTACCTGGAAATATTATTCCTGAATTGAAGGTATACATATTTTTGACTTTTCTAATTATTGCCAATTGCTCTTTAAAGAGGTGGTATCAGTTTACACCTCTCATCAGCATTGGAAATTAGTTCTTGTCTGCTCACATACTTGGCAACTTCCAGTATTATTAAATTGTTTAATTTTTATCAATATGATGCGTGTGAAAGGGGATGCTATTGTTGTTTTAATTTGTGTTTTCCTGCCTTCCTATAGGTGGGCACTTTTCATACAAATATTGGCCATTCACATTCCCTCTTCTCTGAATGGATGTTCAATCCTTTGCCCATTTCTCTACTGGGTTATTTTGTCTTTTCATTTTTTTTTTTTTTTAATTAAAACTTTTTCTTTCTTTCTTTCTTTTTTAATTTTTAAGAGTTCTTGCTATACAGTTGAATGCTAGTTCTTGGTCTATATGTATGTTGCAAATATTTTCTTCCAGGCAGGAGCTGTTCTTTTTATTTTTGGCATCTTTTGCTACTCAGAGATTTACTTTTTAATGTGTGTGTCTTTTGCTATGCAGAGGTTATTAATTTTAATTACATCTTGTTTAATTAGTTCTGCAATACTCCCCAAATCATAAAGACATTTACCTATATTTTCTTCTAAAAATTTTACAGCACTCCTCCCCTCCACCCCCATTTAGGTCTTTACTCAATCTGGAATTTGTTTTCCTAATTAGAAATCTAATCACCCCAACATCATATGTTGATGAGTTCATCTTTCTCTCACTAATTTGATTTGCATTAAATTTATAGATTGATTAGGGAGTTGATGGCATATTTATAATATAGCCCTTCCCATCCATGAATATTGTATACCTTATCATTTGTTCAGAGCTTTTAAAAATGTCCTTCACTAATGTTTTATATTTTTTCTTGAAAATTTTTATACATCTAATAGATTTATTAGTGGGTACTTTTAAGTTTCTTTTGCTATTGCAAATGGAATTTTTTAAAAAGTATATTTTCCCATTTATTGTTCCTGCCATGCAATAAGCCTATGGATTTTTGTATATGTCTCTTATATTCAGCAGTTTTGCTGGAATCTGATACTGATGTTAACAGCTGTCTGGAGTGTCTGGAATTTCCATTAGACAATCATTTATTTGCAAATGATAACTGTGCTTCTCCTTTCCTCTATTTCTTACTTTATCACATTGGCTAGGACCTTCACAAGCATCTTTATTTTGTTCCTGACTTTCTGTGGTAAAATATGCAAAAATATTTATTAAACATTAACTTAACAAACTTCTGGGATAAATCTGATGATGCCATGATCTATATTACTATTATTGTTATTATACTCTTAAACATTTGATTTGCTAACACTTTATTTTGGATTTGCATGTGCAGGTTTTTAACTGAGATTGGTCTACATGCTTCCTTTTTCGTGTTGTTATTGTCCATTTTTGTTACCAAGGTTAATGTGGTATTATTAATTGTCTTTCCAGAAGTATCTGGGAAGATGACTTCCCCTCCCCTGCTTTCTTAAAGGCAGATCATGCCTCTCTTAATAAAAGTTGAAAATGTCAAATACTTTCCCAGGCACCCTTTGCAGCCAGGGATGGCCACGTGACCTAGTTCTGGCCAAAGACACATAAGATTTTCCTCCCTGATAAAAAGAGAAAGATGTTCAAGGGGGCTCTCTTTCCTATGCTTTCCATTTTGTCTTTTGGATGCGATAATAATAGGATATTACATGATGCCATCTTGTAACCACAGGGCACAAATTTAAGGGTAAAAACTAACATGATGAGGATGGTAAAGTGAAAGGAAGAGGCTGGGTCGATGCTGACATCTTTGTGAGACATTAAGAAAAAATAACATCAGCAATATTACTTAATTCACTTATACTAGTTATTGTAATGTTGTGGCCCAAAGCATACTAATTAACAACTCATTTAACATTAAAACAAGTTAAAGACATTTTCTGCTTTCTCTGTTCTCTAGAGTACTACCATGTGAGACTCCATTCTAGAAAGTTTGGTAAAAGTCACCAGTATAATTATCTGAGCCTGAGTGAACTCATATGAGGAGATTAAGAGGATTAATGGGTAATTTCTGATTCAATTTCTTTAATGGTTATATGTCTCTCGGTTTTTACAGTCAATTTAGAAATTGTATATTTTTCTAGAAAATGTCCCTCTCATTTAATTTTCAAATTGGCACAAAAACATTCCCATCATTTTTCTTATTATGTTTTAAATATCTGCCATATCAGCCATTATGCCCCCTCTTTATTCCTAATCTTAATATTTGTGCCTTCTTTCATTTTTCTTGACTTTGAAAAGAATTTATCTTTTGATATTCTTTTCAGACAACTGACTTTTAGATTGACTGTTCCTTTTTATTGTTTATTGGTTTTCTATTTCATTAACTTTTGCTCTTGCTTTTACTGTTTGCGTCTTCTTCCAATTGACACGATTAGCCTAATATAAAATTCTTGAATTGACTGAAGAAGGTTATTAATTTCTAATCTTTCTTCTTTTCTAATATATTCATGAAGAGGTATAAAATTTCCTTCTGAAGACCTCTTTAGCTGAATCTTACAAGTTTTGATGTATAGTGTGTCTGATGTTCAATTCTAAATACAATGTAATTATCATTGTGCTTTCTCCCTTGATTCATAAATTTAGAAGTTTTTATAATTCTAAATGATAAGGGAGCTGAATTTTTAATGATTTGTCATCAATTTCTTATTGTAATGCTACGTAAACAGCAAAAAGGATTTATGATATTGATTTTCTGGTATATGTTGAAATTGTTTTCTGGCTTAGTTTGTAGTCAGTTTTTGTACATTTTCATGTGTATTTGAAAAGCATATTGGTCCCAGGGTCTATCAGTGATCAAGTTTGTAATTATGTTGTTTATGTCTTCTCTACAAGGAGCTCTGGTGGTGCAATGATTAAGTGCTCGGCTGCTAACCAAAAGATTGGCGGTTAGAACACACCCAGCAGCTCCACAGGAGAAAGACCTGGTGATCTGCTTCTGTAAAGATTAAAAAATCCAAAACAAACCCATTGCTGTCGAGTCGATTCCGGCTTATAGTGACCCTATAGGACCCTATAGAGTTGAACTGCACCAAGGGGCTTCTAAGGAGCTGCTGGTGGATTCAAACCACTGACCTTTTGGTTAGCAGCCAAACACTTAACCACCGCACCACCAAGGCTCCCCGTAAAGATTACAGCCTAGGAAATCCTACAGGGCAGTTCCATTCTGTCACACAGGTCGATAAGAAGTGAAGATCAACTTGACTATATTCAACAACAACAGTGACAACCTCCCTATGTTGGCTAAATTGTTTGCCTATTTAATGTATCAGCTTATTAAACACATTTCTTAAAATCTTCTGTTACAATTTTGGACTTCTTGTAATTCTGTCAGTTTGCCTTATATTCGTTGAGCTAGGCTTAGGTTTAAGATTTAATTCACATACCTTTATTGTGACCACTGATACATTTTGATTTATTTTACTATGAAAATTTGTGTTCTACTGCTACAATATGGATGAACCTTGAAAACATGCTGAGTGAAGTCAGTCAGTCACGAAAGGACAAATATTTTATGACCCCTTTATACGAAATATATGAAATAGGCAAATGTATAAAGACCAAAGTTCATTAGAAAAAGGCATAGGGAGAAGGGGAAAAGGGAGTCATTGTTCAGGAGGTACTGAGCTTCTGTTGGAAATCCTGGTGGTGTAGTGGTTAAGTGTTACAGCTGCTAACCAAAAGGTCAGCAGTTCAAATCCGCCAGGTGCTCCTTGGAAACTCTATGGGGCAGTTCTACTCTGTCCTATAGGGTCACTATGAGTCGGAATCAACTCAGTGGCAAAGGGTTGTTTTTTTTATCTTCTATGTTGGAGCCCTAGTGGTGCAGTGCTTAAAGCACTTGGCTGCTAACCAAAAGGACAGCAGATCAAACCCACCAGCCACTCCACAGGAGAAAGATGTTGCAGTATGCTTCAGTGAAGATTTACAGCCTTGGAAATCAAATATGGTCCCTATGAGAAGGAATCAACTCAATGGCAGTGGGTTATCTTCCATGCTATTGTTATCTATTATTTAATTCCACAAATATATCCCTAATTAGTCATTATTAGTGGTTTTAAAACATTCTGGGCTCATTCAGATTTGACTAGATGTTTAGCAATTTTTTACTATTGCTTCTAGCATTCCCCTCCTCCTCCTTGAACTCTTTTTCTTTTTCTTGAAGTACATCCTTTACTAGTTCTTTCAGTGTGGGTCTCTCAGTAGTAAACTCTCTCAGTGCTTGATTGTCAGAAACTATTTTCATCCATGATTCTCAGTTTCTGTTCCCCATTTGTGAGAGCCCAAGACCACATTTCCTAACCCCCTATGGGCATTACAGCTCCAGGCCCTGGACGTGAGAACCTACTCTCAGTTCTGATATCCCCCAGCCTCCACAGCATTAGCTTTTCTACTATTCTCTTTGCGCTCCCTCTTTACTTCTAGTAATTGAGGATTAACATTCACAGGTTTTGAACTTAGCTATATATTGTTATATTTCATCCTGTGTTTGTCACAGGAGAGGGGGAAAGGGTCTACATTAATCTTTTTTAGTTACTGTTCCTGTATGTCCAGATATTCTATTTATAACAAATCCCCCTCTTACTAACGTTTATTATTCGCCTTTAAAATAAATACCATATCTTTTAATAGAGAAAACAGACATGACAGAAACAGCTGGACAGTTCCTTATTCGTTTTCAGCAAAGGTTGTAAAGTTTTCTAATTTTTTTTGTACATAGGGAACATTCCCCAGGCAGTAACTTGGGAGAATGCAACCATCTGCCAAGAAATGGAATTTTCCATAGCTTTGTATGTATTTTCCTGCATCTCCCTCATTGCTCTTTGCTCCACGGAGGTGATCCCTGAGGAGCAACCTGCTCAGTATTTGATTTACACCCTCTGCACTAAGAATGCCAAAGCGCTCTGCACTAAGAATGCCAAAGCAGCATATTGGGAAACCTGTCTCTGGAAAAGAAAGCATTCCCAGGCCAGACTCCGAGCTCAGCTATCCCTGCAAGTCAACAGCTGGCTGGAGGCTGAACTGGTTCCAACTCCTGGGAATTCACAGCTACTAATAGATGAATGGGATCGATCTCATTTGCATTTCATCGTGACTCAGGAATTCCCCCGTACTGCATCCCTGGGCAAATTAAAAAGTGTTGGTTTAATCAGCCCAAGGCTTCACTGTCAGGATATCAGCCTGGGAGACATCCATGACCCTTGTGAGAGGACCCGAATTCTATTGAGAAGGAATAATCCACTTCAGCCAGTGGGAGGGTGGAGCCGATATGAGAATGGTGGGATCCAAATATGGCTCCTCTCAAAAGCATCTGAACCTGTCCACGGCACTGAGGATGAATAAATATTCACAGGTAACAGTGAGTAAACCTGGGGTACTGTTCAGCTATTATGTTGGAAATGCTTTCTGAATCATCACCTGTGGGCTGCAAGGACGGGCCATCCAAAAAAAAGAAAAAAAAACCCCGCTGCCATCAAGTCAATTCCCACTCAAAGCGACTCTACAGGACAGAGTAGAACTGCCCCATAGAGTTTCCAAGGAGCACCTGGTGGATCTGAACTGCAGACCTTTTTGGTTAGCAGTCATAGCACTTAACAACTACAACCAGGGTTTCTGGAAGGAAGGGCCATAGGTGGTGAAAAAAAGGACTCATAGAAATATATGTACAATATATCCTAGAGAAATTAGTCATCACACGAATAGACATATGCACACCCATGTTCATTGAAGTATTGTTCACAATAGCAAAAAACTGGAGAAAACCTAGGTGCTCATCAACAGATGAATGGATAAACAAATTATGGTACATACACACAATGGAATACTACGCAACAATAAAGAACAATGACAAATTCGCAATAAATCTCACAATATGGATTAATCTGGAGGGCATTATGCTGTGTGAAATAAGCCAGTTGAAAAAGGAGAACTATTGTATGAAACCACTATTATAAGAGCTCAAGAAAAGGTTTAATTTAAACACAGCAGAAAACATTCTTTGATAGTCATGAGGGTGGGGAGGGAGGAAGATGGGAATTTACTAACTAGATAGTAGACAAGGATCATCTTTTTGGTGAAGCGAAGGACAACACAATACAGGAGAAGTCAGCACAACTGGACTAAACTAAAAGCTAAGAAGTTGCCTGAAAACATCCAAACACTTTGAGGGACAGAGTAGCTGGGGCTAGGGCCTGGCGACCATGGTTTTGGGTGACATCTAGGTCAACTGGCATAACAAAGTTTATTAAGAAAATGTTCTGCATCCCACTTTGGCGAGCAGCATTTGGGGTCTTAAAAGTATGTAAGTGGCTTCACCTAAGGCACACACACACACAAATATATATATACAATGTAAGACTTTATAGCAAAAGTTCCGGTCATACAATGGTGGTGATGGGGGGAGGGTAAGTTTTATATACATGTTTTGGCTGCTAACTGAAAGATTGGCAGTTTGAACCCACTCAGTAGCTGTATGGGAAAAACACCTGGCGATCTCCTCCCATAAAGATGACAGCCTAGAAAACTCTATGGGATAGTTCTACTCTGTCATACCAGGTTGCTATGAGTCAAAAATTGACTTGATGGCTCCTAACAACAACAACTCTCTTATTTATATAAAAAAAACAAACCTGTTGCCGTTGAGCTGATTCCGGCTCACAGCAATGTGTATATATAAAATTCTGGTCTTACTGTGTTAAATGAAGCTACAGTTCTGTTTTGCTTGGCAAAAGGCAGGCTAACTAAAAAAAAAAAACCAAACTCATTGCCATCAACTTGACTCTAACTTACAGTGACCCTATAGGACAGAGTAGAACTTCCCCATAGGGTTTCCAAGGAGCGGCTGGTAGATTTGAACTGCCGACCTCTTGGTTAGTAGCCAAACATTTAACCACTGCACCACAAGGGCTCTAAAAGGCAAGCTAGAGTGTGTTATTTTGGTCCCTTCTTTTGGCCACACAAAAGGAGTAGATGTCACTTGTCCCTTGTTTCATCCCTCTCAAGGATTTCAACTGTCCTTGAGGCCTCTTCCATGTGGGCAAAAATATTTGACCCGGAAAATAACTGAACAGAAGAAAATGGGCTGGAGGGGGATACAGGTGGGGAGAAGGCCAGGCAAGCCCTACTATTCAGTTATGTTATTAGTGATAAGAAAATAGCAAGAGATTTAAGAATCTATTTTGCAAGACAGAAATGGTAGCTTTTGACCCTAGGTCCTTTACCCTTTTAAAAGGGGAGATGACAATCCCTACCTTGGAAAAAATGGAGCCACTTGAGAAACTGAAGCCACATTAGCCAACACAGATCACTTTGGTCACAGGGGACTGTTCATTTTGTCAATTCCCTATGAAGAGTCCTGAGTGGTCATCTAGCTATAAGTGGAAATCTTACCATGTCATGACCCCAACTGTACACTGCCACCTTGAGTGCTTCTCTACAAGTTACAGGCACAGCCATCTCTTTCCTACTGCTGACACTAATCAACGGGAGAAACAATGCCCTTTAATCCTTCTGATCAGATTTCATCTTGACATAACATCAAAGGGGTGGGATAGGTCAGGCAATAGCTCCTCCGAAGAAAATGCAGTTGAGGGTGATTTTGCAGAATGCAGGGGATTCTGTTTTTGGAAGCAACTAGGTTGGTGGTATAGATGGTGGATGTAATGGCTTTCCAAGTCACCTTTTTATCCCAGACACTCACTGCCTCCAGGTCCATCTTACCTTACCCTGTGGGTCAGCGAGGAGGGGATCTGGGTGGTGAGAAAGGCCCAAGGCTGAAGGTCTGGCCGCCATGACTTACCTGTTGAGATATACCCGCTTCTCTGTGAACTGCCCATTGCCATGGTGAGGGTCCTCAAAGGGCTCATTCTGGACAACCTCCACCCCTTCTCCTCGGTCACTCTGTTCATGGCTGTGCTTGCTGATCATGTACAGCTGTCCGATTTTATACTGCGGAACACACAGAGACAGAGAGGTCAGCCCCACCACCTGCCTTCCATAACCCGGCCTTCAACCACGCCGCAACAAGAAACTAATAACCAGGGCTTCCAACTGGCTCATTTTCGATCAACCCCCTGCTGAGAATTTGAATTTCTAGCCCAGAGGTACTGAATCAGAATCTGTATTTTAATAAGGTCCCCAGGCAATTCTTAGGTATACACAAGAATTACCTGGGGATCTTGTTAAAATGTAGATTCTGTTTCAGTATATCTGGAGTGGAAATTAAATTCTCAGCAGGGGGTGGAACCAAAATGAACCAGTTCAAAGCCCTGCTAATAACATCAGCACCTGCTGAGAAAAGAAAGCAAACACTTTTCACTTTTCCTGGGGAGCAAGGAAGAGAACAAAGTGTGAGCAGAATATAGAAATGGTGCTTCCCACGAACATTTTTCATCACTTTTTTTTGAAACGCTCGCTGGGGTGGAGGTCTTTAAGGTCTGGCTGCTGACTAAACCCTTAGGTAGTAGCAAGGGAGGGGGAAGCACTAAATTCTCCCTTTCCATTCTGGCCCTACTGGGCTACATGGAGCTAAAGTTCTGTTTTGCTTGGCAAAAGACAGGTTAACCAAAACCAAACCCATTGCCACTGAGTGGATTCTCACTCATAGGGACGCTACAGGACAGAGTAGAAATGCCCCATAGGGTTTACAAGGCTGTAAATCTCTATGGAGCAACTGGTGGGTTTGGTTAGCAGCCGAGTGCTTTAACCACTGCACCACCAGGGCTTCTAAAAAGGCAGGTTAGGACATGCTTTTTCTGTCCCTTCTTTCTGCCTAATTAATGGCACTGCTGGGTCCAAGAAGGGTAAAGGCCATCTGCCTCTTCCATCATCCCTCTCAAGGTTTTCAACTCTCCTGGAGAACTCTGCCCCTACAGGGGCAGTTCTCAAACACGGCTGGACATTAGAATCACCTGGAAGCTTCTCAAAACTCCAGTTCCAGGCCCCACCCTGAGTGGAACCAAGTGAAGTGTATTCTAGAAGGTTCATCCACACCAAGGATCATCTACAGTATCTTTAGCTCCTTTTTCCAACTCCACTAACATTGGGAATCTTCTACCTTGGGGTCTCAGAAGCCGCTCGTGTTTATACTAAAACGATAACATTGAGCAGCATAAGGAAAAAAAACAACCCAGTGCAGAGTATGAATATTTTCTGTCCTTCATTTTTCAGCTGTTCCACTCTCCTTCCTGCCTCTCCGAAAACTCAGCGGCCAGCAGACATTTCTTCCCCCAGTGGACTTCCAAAGTGGCAGAACTAATTTGACAGGGAGGAGGAGAAGAGAGAGAGAAAGAAGGGAGAGAGTGACTGTAAAATACTTGTACATGAGGGATGAGTCTGCTTGGAGTCAGGAGGCAGAACCATGTGACTGCTGTGGCCTTCCAGCAGATTCCGTGTAAGGCAACACAGACACCTCAGTGTCGTCATCGTCAAGGTCTCCAGGAGGGAGGCAGGGGGCCTGAGTCTGCAGCAAGCTAATGAGGGCTCTGGGTCCTTCCCAGAGGGGCGCAGGCCAGCAGAAGAGAAAAAAATATATTTTAAAATAGGGGGCAGGGGAAATGTAAAACTCAACAGTGCAGTCAGCTTCAAAGCTGTGAGGCAGCCAGGTCTCTTGGGGCTGGGCTCTTGGGCACACACACATCCAAAGGTACCTCTCTCACTCTGAGGCAGGTGCAGGGAGGGGAGTGTGAAGAGGATCTGAAAGGCTCTGGTCTGGCTGGTGGGAGGGACCATGTAACCATGTGCCCAGTAACCATGACAATGGTTGGGCTTCTCCACCAGCTGTGCTTCCTATCCATGCCCCACCTTGCTCCAGAAAGCTTTTAAAAATGCTTTTAGTGTGTGTGTGTGTGTGTGTGTTGCATGCATGCTTGCACAAGCGTAGGTTAGGCATATGCATTTGTGTGGGGGCAGTTCTAAGGATAACAGCAGGAGAAAAGAAGAAAATTAAAGATAAAATAGATTTTTTAAATCAATTTTAGGATCAGAAGCTTGACCTGGCTTCCCCTTAGTCCAACATTGCTTTTACTCCCGCACACAAAGACTAACGCTCTTTCAAGGGGGGAAACCAGTTAGAAAAAGTTGACAGACTTGAGATATGCCTGTGAAATCAACACTCCACCTTCTCCTTAGAAGTGTGCGAGCCTGTAACAAAGCGCTCAGCTGCCCATAGAGTGGGAGATTTATTTCCCTGGCAGTTGCTCTGCACTTGGTCCGTGTTCAAAAAATAAATGTTAACTTGCTCCTTCCAAAACTAGTTAACCAGTAGCTGTTGAGCGGATTCCAACTCATGGTGACCCCGTGTGTCACAGTGGAACTGTGCTCCATAGGGTTTTCAGTGGCTGATTTTTTTCCAAGTACACTGGCAGGCCTTTCTTCCATGGTGCCTCTGGGTGAACTCAAACCACCAATTTTTTCGTTAGCAGCTGCGCTTGTTAATAACCGTGTGGACCACCCAGGGACTCCACTTCAGAAACAGACAGCCCTAAACGAGAATCCTGTCGAGGGGTTTAAGTGAGGGGTTTCGCAGAAGGGATACGTCTGACACTGGAGAACTATTAGTCTCCTGACGTATGAAAAAGATACAGAATCAAGGACGCTGCACAACATGAAAAAGCCATTAGCCAGGCGTCCATGTGGCCCTGGACCCGCGCAGCTCAAGTGCTTCCACGGGTGGAGATGAAGGGGCGCCACCGAGAGCGGGCAGCTGATTCACCGCGGCAGGCAGGACGCTCTCCGTACCTCTCAGCATCATTGATCCTTCCACGGGCCTGCTGACAGAGTGACGCAAAGGCAGACGCCTGCATTAGTTCACTGCGATAGCGTCAGCCTGGATGACCTAAAGGCTGGACGCAGGAACGTAGGCTACAATGCTGGGGGTGGAGGGACGGGGGCTCCTCTGGGCTGTCGTTTCCTTCCCTCTAGAGAAAATCAGGCCTGTGAGCTGGTTGTGGCCATCTGAGCTGGGCCACCCAGAAGCAGGGTTTTTTGTTGTCGCCGTTTTGGTTGTTTTTGTTTTTAAATCATAAATGGAGCCCAGCCACAAGCATCAGGCAGTCTCTTGGTAGGGAGGAGAGTGGGGGGATAGTCCTTGGACCACCGGTCTCAAAATCGGCAGAGATACTTCTAATAATGCTGACTCCGGGACCCTTCCAGACCGTTCTCATTCAGACTCTGGGTAGAGGAGGTTGGGAATCGCATTCAGATGCTCACTAAATGCTGAGAGCCATTGGAGCAGAGGGTGGCCAAGGCTTTCATCAGCAGCGTGCTCAGAGCTCAGGGGTGCCAAGCTTAAGGGTTCACTCTTTAGGAGGCCTGTTTCCTTCTTCCTCTTTCATACTAATTTCTTGCAAAGCTCCATTCTTAAGTTAGTGAAAATATCACATTCCTGATCACCATCTCCAACCAAACTTGTTTGTCAAATGAAGACTGCAAAATCCTAAGACTCAGAGGGTTCTGGGGCTTTCAAAGCCTGAGAATTGATGATGATGATGATGATGATGATGATGATGATGATGATGATGGTAGAGCATAGCCACATAAGCAGCCACCACCCCTCACTCAGTGGAAGCTTGTGTGTTGCTATGATGCAGAACAGCTTTCAGCAGAGCTTCCAGACTAAGACAGACTAGGAAGAAAGGCCTGGGGATCTGCTTCGGAAAATCAGCCAATGCAAACCCTATGGATCACAAGAGCCCGATTCGAAACTGATATGAGGCTGGTGCCAGACAGACCAGCATTTCTGTTCTGTTGTGCATGGGGTCACCATGAGTTGGGGCCAACTAGACAGCAGTTAACAACAACCATTTATTGACTGCCTATTAGTGCAAAGCACCAGTTAAACAACAACAAAAAAAAACCCATTGCCGTCAATTCTGACTTATAGCGACCCTACAGAGCAGAGTAGAACTGCCCCATAGAGTTTCCAAGGAGCACCTGGTGGATTCGAACTGCTGACCTTTTGGTTAGCAGCTGTAGCATTTAACCAGTATGCCACCAGGGTTTCCAAGCACCAGTTAGGTGCTTTATATTCATTTCTAATACAACAATTTGGCCAGGTAGGTATTTACAGTTGAGGAATCTGTGTCTCAGGTTAAAGACCTTCCCCATGCCACAGGTCTGTAACCTTTCTACTCCACCCACCTTCTTTAACAGGTGAGTGGCTTTAACAAATCTTGGCCTCATTATGATTTTTTTTAAAAAAGGGGGGTGGGGGTCAGAAAGCAGCTGCCTCTCAACTTTGGTATTTCAAAAGAACAATAAAGAAGTCTGATCTAATTTGAAAGATCAAAGTTGTTTCAACTGTGCTTCCATGTGGCATGGTGGAGCAATTATGCTCTAACTTTGTAAAATCTATTGTTATAATTCCGGAGTTTGGGTAATCATCATTACAGGCAATCACGATTAGCGACAGCTCTGTGCTGCAGGCTGAGCCTGGGGGCGAGCTATCACCAGAACAACTACCCCGAATAATTATCTCCGTAGTCAGAAACATCTCAGGGATCCAGATCGTTCCCACTCGCACAGAGCGCTGCAGGATCTGAAGGCAGGCACAGTTGCATAATGTACCTGGGAGAAGCTTAGCGGTTTCATCAGCTTGTACTTTTGCAAAACTCCATGACTGTGTGCCACCAAGCTACTTAATACAGTTCAACTTCAAACCTTGATTAAAAACAAGGCGGCCCCAGGCCAAAACTTCTGATTATAGTAAGGAATTACTAACTGAGCGCCAACAATACCTGAAACGCCATCCTTGCCTGAAGAAGTACTGGACCCAAAGTTTTAGGCTCAACAAAACTCCAAGCTATGACTGATTTTCACTCACACACTCTCTCTCACCCTCAACTGCTGAGCTTCAGAGATCACTGCAAGGTTGGACTCCCATATACACCCATCCTAAAGAACCAAGGCAGTATCAGCTTCCCTACAATCAATCCCTGGGCCCTGCTCTCCTGTTCCCATTTCTGTTCCTCCATTTGTCCCAATACTGTTTCCAAACATGATGTGAAAAGTGGAAGCCACTGCTTTGCAATAAACATTATCCACTCCAGATGGAGTTACTTCCTGATGGCATGGCTTGGAGACCTCAAGGCCTTAGATCTGGAATCAGAATTTATATCTGCTTTCAAAATGGATGACTGCCACAGAACCTAATAAGTACAGAGAAATGCCTGCCCCTCAACTTAACATGTAATGTTGTGTTTTTCCATCTGTGAGATGTGTGTGATTCCTGCCCATCTCACTCTGGTTGTGTGGATAGTGGAACCACCAAGGGTTATATAATTTGGAATTCTTGAGATTGTCCCACCTTATTCATATAACTACTAAGCTTGTGTTGAAATTCTTTCCAGTCCTCTCCACTCTTAATGCATGAACCTCAAAGCACAGTGAGACCTCACGATGCACAAACAGCATACTAAAGGGGTGTCAGCAAGGATAGAACACCCTATGGGATTCAGGTCACTGCCAGCTCCTGGTCACGTGGTGTCATATTGAAATTACACACAGGGAAGGAGATACAATGAGTCTAGATTTTAACAGCCTCATCTCAGAAAGCTAGAGCCGGCTGCTTTCTGTGACCCCACAGCACAGTAAGATACCAGGGCAAACGTTCTAGGCCAGGGTCAGCAAACCACAGTGGACCGGCTGCCTGTTTTTGTAAATAAAGTTTTATTAGAACACAGGCATGCTCATTTCTTCTATGGCTGCTTTTGTGTTAGTATGGCAGAGCTGAATAGCTGCAGCAGAGACCGGATGTCCTAGAAAGGTGAAAATATTTACTACCTGATCCTTTCAGGAAACCCTGGCAGTGTAGTGGTTAAGTGCTACGGCTGCTAACCAAGAGGTTGGCAGTTCAAATCTACCAGGCGCTCCTTGGAAACTCTACGGGGCAGTTCTACTCTGTCCTATAGGGTCGCTATGAGTCGGAATCGACTCAACGGCAGTGGGTTTGGTTTGTTTGGTTTTGACCCTTTCCAGGAAAAGTTTGCAGACCTGTTTTGTCCACTGGTTCCCAGTCCAGCCTGAGTCGGCCTTAGCCATCCACCTAGATCAGTGCTGCTCAGCACAGCAGCCACTAGCCATTATGCAGCTAGTGGGCATTTCAAATGTGGCCGGTGCGATGGATGAACTGAATTTTACATTTTCTCTGATTTTAATTCATTTAAATTTTAAAATTGACACTTGATTCAGTGACTGAAAAACTTTTGTGTTCGAAATACCTTGCATATGTGAATCTACGTTTTCAACTTTAAATTTTAGGAAATCCAAATACAGGGCAAATACCTCCAGTGAAAATTTAGCATCTGAATTGGGATTGCTGTGAGTGTAACATGCACACTGGATTTTGAAGACTTGGTACCAAAAAAAAAAAAAAAGGTAAAATAGCTCATTAATCCTTTTTTATATTGATTACATATTGAAGTGATAGTATATTGGATATGCTGAGATAACTAAAATATATTTTTAGAATTCATATCACCTGTCTCTTTTCACTTTTTTTAATGTGGCTACTAGAAAATTTAAAATTACCTATGTGGCTTGCATTTGCGACTCCCATTATATTTCTATTGGATATTGTTGGTCTAGACTCTAGTCTAGACCAGCAGGGATTCAGAGTTGGGCCACTAAGCCGCAACTTATAAAGACTTTGGAGGCTGGATGGCCAAGCATTAGAGCCAAGCCAAGGGTTTCCACAGGTTTCTAAACTAGCAAGATGGAGCACTAGTAATTAACAACGCGTTTGGAGAAACCTTCCCTTCTCCAAGGTACTGGACAGACTATTACCAGGGCACCCAGAGAGGTGATAATTGCTCACAGCATGCTGTCATGGGAAGCACTGAGGTTTTAAAAATGGAAAGTTGGAACTGAAGCCCTGATTTTGCCTCTTATTAGCTTTGTAACCTTAGACAATTTACTTAATCTGAGCCACAGTTTCTTTAACATTAAAATGGGGCTAATAAAATACCTCACGGGACGTGGTGAGAATTGAGTGAGAAAAAAAAAAAGCTTACAAATTAAAAGGCTTTGTGAATTATAAACCTGTATATAAACAGCTGAAGCTATTATGCCTTCTGTTTGGCAACATGCCTGACAGGAACTTGATTCTGCTTTATTCATTTCTGTTATCCGACAGTTCTACAGGGTCTAAGAGACTCAGGCACCTGCTTTACACCTGTATAATGCGAAAACTGAGGAACACTTGACCACCTGTCCAAGACTATCTTTTCCTTCTGTAAAAACTCATTAGCTGGTAGTCAGATCAAACACTTCCCAAAGGTCTTATGAAAAGCCTGGAGTATGTCATTTTTCAATGAGGGTGATTTACCTCCCTGCTATGGATTGAATTGTGTCTCCTCAAAATATGTGTTGAAGTCCTAACTCCTGTACCCATAAATATGACCCTGTTTGGAAATGAGACGTTCTTTTGTAATGTTAATGAGGTCATACCATAATGACAGTGGGTCCTAAACCTAATTACTTCTAAATGGTGTCTTACAAAAAGCACAAAACACACTGAGATACAAACAACATAGGGGGAGGGAGCTGTCATGTGAAGGATACATCTACAAACAGCAAGGAAATGTCAAGGATTGCTGATAGTCACCAGAAACTAGCAGAGAGGCCCACAGAAAGAATCGACATGGCCGTAAGCCTGATTTGGACTTCTAGCCTCCAAAACTGTAAGACAGTAAGTTCCTGTTCTTTAAAGCTACCCACTTTGAGGTATTTCTTGTTTTGCTTTGGTACAGCAGCACTGGCTAACTAAAAGACAGAGAGTGACCTTTATAATTGATGGATCTTTGGTTTGGAAGCTTATTTGAAAGTGTTGAGCCCAGTGGATGTGAGAAATATAACATGACTTCCCTCAGAGCAATGCTTGGCATGAGATGTCCTGATTTCAGCCATGCTAGGGGTGTTGCCCAGCTCGCTGAGCCCTAAACTCACATGCCTTTGATATTAGCGTTCTGGGGCATTCGTGTTGCTGATGCTCCCAAGCAACATGGTGCTGACTCTGACGTCACAGAGACTTTGACAGAAGGAGAAGAGCGATTAACTGGATACCAGTGCATTCTAATCACTCCAACCATAACACCGTGTCAATGAGAACATGTAAAAAGGAGCCTTTCTGAACATGACTGTCACATTTCATGACCTACCCCCTCCAGTTGCTCCTCAGCCTGGGGTTCTGCCTGAGAGTGACTCTTAAGCAAGACCAATTCCAATTCCTTTTTCCTTTGGGAAGAAAGTGTATATTTTTACCTCTGAGGGTTGGATCTGATTTGGATTTTGCCCAGGGCAAGTGCCTGACTGTCTAAGCCCCTGTCTTCTTGGCTTTGTGATTCAGAACGCACAATTTTCCAAGTAGATAGGAGGTAAAAAATAGGTGTAAAGTTCTTCAATATTTCGTCAGATCTCTCCCTGCCAGGTCAATAAACCACGAAAACCAATATCCGACCCCACGAAGAAAAGACAAACCTGCAGCTCGTATTTCAGGATATCAGTGCATCATCACATATTTATCTTTTTGCCTGGGTTTTTATAAGCAGCCCTCTGAGGTGCCTTGTTTACGCAATACCTGTATCATTATGCCAGGGTGTGGGAATGAAAAAAGCAGATAAAAAGACTTAAGAAGGAGCTGGGTTATTGACATTTAATTCAAAAAAATCCCTCTTTCGTGACAAACTCATATAAATAGCATTGTACACTGATGCTTAACCTGCCCCAAGTTTGGAACGGAACTGAATAGAAAGACAGCAACTTAAGTCCAAGGGAAGGGTGCAGGATATATTTGGTGCCTGGGCAAGCAGGACTCCACCCCGTGGTTGCAAATCATCTGCCAATGTGCAAACCATTTCAAGTGCACTCGGTCATCTGGGGGATTAATTTACTTGACTGAGTACAGGAAGGTAATGATGATAATTCTTCAGAGTATTTTCAAGTCAGACTGCACATTTTATCTGCTTCCTCCAGCACTGACTCACATTTAGGAGTGTACTCTAGGCCTGAGACCAGTTGAAAAGCCAAATGATACTGTGGACCACTTAAAGGCGACTTCACAAGTGTCAGCTAAAGCAGTAGGTGTCGTCTCCTTGTATTTATAAATGAGAAGCTGAACAAATCAGCCATTAGTGACAGCCATGAAGAACCTTTAAGAGAGCAAAGACAGGACTCAAAACCACAAAGGTAGCTGGGCCTAGCAGCAGAACGTGGGATCGCTCAATGCATTGGTTGTGGGGACAGCTTTGGTTCTAGAGTCCTGTCCATACTGGTTTTTCATTCATTCAACATACATTTAGTGTGTGCCAGACCCTGGAGACAATGCAAACATAGCTATGAGCAAGACAGCCCTGGTGTCTAGCTGAGAGGGACATTTCTTCTTAGGAAGATTTCTTTCTTGAAGACATAAGGCTACAAGCTGAAGGAACTCGGTGCATTTGCCAGAGCTACCAAATTATTCGCTGAGAAATGTGAAACCAATCGCAACTCAAGCAAATGGAGAGGTTTGGTGACAGGTCTGACCTTTAGAAAGCAATCAAGGCTCTTGCGTTTTACTACTGAAAGTAAACCCACAGCCAACCACAAGATCAGAAGAGGGGGGAAATCGAGATAAAGCTTTCTCAAGAAATGTACCCTACACCAACTCCTTTGCCACCTCTTTGCCAACAATAATCTCATGAACCCTGGGCTCATCAGCAGAAGTGTTCCCAGGAGAGAGGTCCATCTACTGTCAAGGCAGCAGGGTCCTTCTAGAACTAGGCAAGCCCCTGTTAGTGAGGCCTGTTACACCTATCAATCCATTAGGAAGTCACTAATGAAAATGACTGCTAGTATCAAGGAAAGCAGGACTGGTTAAAAGAAATACATTTTCAGGAATCATAGCAACAGGTTTTAGTGTCTTTGAGACCTTCTGAGAACAGAGGGCAAACTGAATGCAGAGAGCTGCACTAGCTGCTTCATGTACAATTGAACAATGGGTGTTGTTATATGATGAAAGCATTATTCAAAACACTTCATGTCTAGAAAAACAACATCTTGGCAATATTTTTTTTTGCCAATTTTTTAAAATAATTTTTATTGTGCTTTAAGTGAAAGTTTACAAATCAAGTCAGTTTCTCACACAAAAACTTAAATACACCTTGCTACATACTCCCAATTACTCTCCCCCTAATGAGACAGCCCACTCTCTCCCTCCACTCTCTTTTCATGTCCATTTTGTCAGCTTCTAACCCCCTCTCCCCTCTCATCTCCCCTCAAGCCAGGGCATGCCAACATAGTCTCAAGGGTCCACTTGATCCAAGAAGCTCACTCCTCACCAGCATCCCTCTCCAATCCACTGTCCAGTCCAATCCATGTCTGAAAAGTTGGCTTTGGGAATAGTTACTGTCCTGGGCCAACAGAAGGTCTGGGGGCCATGACCACCAGGGTCCTCCTAGTCTCAGTCAGACCATTAAGTCTGGTCTTTTTATGAGAATTTGGGGTCTGCATCCCACTGCTCTACTGCTCCCTCAGGGGTTCTCTGAATTGTGTTCCCTGTCAGGGCAGTCATCAGTTGCAGCTGGGCACCATTTAGTTCTTCTGGTCTCAGGATGATGTAGGCTCTGGTTCATGTGGCCCTTTCTGTCTCCTGGGCTCGTAATTACCTTGTGTCCTTGGTGCTCTTCATTCTCCTTTGATCCAGGTGGGTTGAGAACAATTGATGCATCTTAGCTGGCTGCTTGCTAGCACTTAAGACCCCAGATGCCACTCTTCAAAGTGGGACGCAGAATATTTTCTTAATAGATTTTACTATGCCAACTGACTTAGATGTCCCCTGAAACCATGGTCCCCGAACCCCTACCCCTGCTACACTCGCCTTGGAAGCGTTCAGGTTATTCAGGAAACTTCTTTGCTTTTGTTTTAGTCCAGTTGTGCTGACCTCCCCTGTATTGTGTGTTGTCTTTCCCTTCACCTAAAGTAATTCTCATCTACTATCTAATTAGTGAATACCCCTCTCTCACCCTCCGTCCCTCCCCCGCTTGTAACCACAAAAGAATGTTTTCTTCTCAGTTTAAACTACTTCTCAAGTTCTTATAATAGTGGTCTTATACAATATTTGTCCTTTTACAACTGACTAATTTCACTCAGCATAATGCCTTCCAGGTTCCTCCATGCTATGAAATGTTTCATAGATTCATCACTGTTCTTTATCGATGCGTAGTATTCCATTGTGTGAATATACCAGAATTTATTTATCCATTCATCCGTTGATGGGCACCTTGGTTGCTTCCATCTTTTTGCTATTGTAAACAGTGCTGCAATAAACATAGATGTTCATATATCTGTTTGTGTAAAGGCTCTTATTTCTCTAGGATATATTCTGAGGAGTGGGATTGCTGGATCATACGGTAGTTCTGGAAACCCTGGTGGCATAGTGGTTAAGTGCTACGGCTGCTACCCAAGAGACTGGCAGTTCGAATCTGCCAGGCACTCCCTAGAAACTCTGTGGGGCAGTTCTACTCTGTCCTATAGGGTCGCTATGAGTCGGAATCGACTCAATGGCAGTGGGTTTGGTTTTTTTTTTTTATGGTAGTTCTATTTCTAGCTTTTTTTAAGGAAGCGCCAAATCGATTTCCAAAGTGGTTGTACCATTTTACATTCCCACCAGCAGTGTAGAAGTGTTCCAATCTCTCCACAGCCTCTCCAACATTTATTATTTTGTGTTTTCTGGATTAATGCCAGCCTTGTTGGAGTGAGATGAAATCTCATCGTAGTTTTTATCTGCATTTCTCTAATGGCTAATGATCGTGAACATTTCCTCATGTATTTGTTAGCTACATGAATGTCTTCTTTAGTGAAGTGTCTGTTCATATCTTTGGGCCATTTTTAATTGGGTTATTTGTCTTTTTGTAGTTGAGTTTTTGCAGTACAACGTAGATTTTAGAGATCAGGCGCTGATCGGAAATGTCATAGCTAAAAACTTTTTCCCAGTCTATAGGTAGTCTTTTTATTCTTTTGGTGAAGTCTTTGGATGAACATAGGTGTTTGATTTTTAGGAGCTCCCAGTTATCTAGTTTTTCTTCTGCATTCTTAATAATATTTTATATACTGTTTAAGCCATGTATTAGGGCTCCTAACATTGCCCCTATTTTTTCTTCCATGATCTTTATTGTTTTAGATTTTATGTTTAGGTCTTTGATCCATTTTGAGCTCGTTTTTGTGCGTGGAGCGAGGTATGGGTCTTGTTTCATTTTTCCGCAGATGGATATCCAGTTATGCCGGCACCATTTGTTAAAAAGACTGTCTTTTCCCCAGTTAACTGATCTGGGGCCTTTGTCAAATATCATCTGCTCATACGTGGATGGATTTATCTCTGGATTCTCAATTCTGTCCCATTGGTCTATGCATCTGTTGTTGTACCAGTACCAGGCAGTTATGACTACTGTGGTGGTATAACAGGTTCTAAAATCAGGTAAAGTAAGGCCTCCCACTTTGTTCTTCTTTTTCAGTAATGCCTTATTTATCCTGGGCCTCTCTCCCTTCCATATGAAATTGGTGATTTGTTTCTCCATCTCATTAAAGAATGTCCTTAGGATTTGGATCAGAATTGCATTAAATGTATAGATCGCTTTTGGTAGAATAGACATTTTTATAATGTTAAGTCTTCCTATCCATGAGCAAGGTATGTTTTTCCACTTAAGTAAGTCTCTTTTGGTTTCCTGCAGAAGTGTACTGTAGTTTTCTTTGTATAAGTCTTTTACATCTCTGGTAAGATTTATTCCTAAGTATTTTATCTTCTTGGGGGCTACTGTAAATGGCACTGATTTGGTGATTTTCTCTTCGATGTTCTTTTTGTTGCTGTAGAGGAATCCAACTGATTTTTGTATGTTTATCTTGTATCCCGGTACTCTGCTGAACTCTTCTATTAGTTTCAGTAGTTTTCTTGAGGATTCCTTAGGATTTTCTGTGTATAAGATCATATCATCTGCAAATAGAGATATTTTACTTCTTCCTTGCCAATCTGGATGCCCCTTATTTCTTTATCTAGCCTAACTGCTCTGACTAGGACCTCCAACACAATGTCGAATACATCTTGGCAATATTTTAAGGTCACTGAACCCTCCGCTTAAGTGCTAGCTGGCACTGCAAGTGGCTTAGAGGCTCTGCTAATAATGCAGGGAGGCGGTGCCTTAGAACAAAGTTGTATCAGTGGATCTAAGTTTGGAATTGACTTGACAGCAAAAAACAGAACAGAACACAAAGTTTGGAAAGTTGCAGCATTTTTTCTCACCCCACTTTGGAGGAGAAAACCTAGCTTTCGCATGTGCAATACTTGTAGCCAGAGAGAGGGTATATCTAGCTGGGATACAGGGGGAAAGAACAAGAAAGGCACTATCCTCAGTGTTTCTTTCGTGGTCAAATGAAGCAGATAACTGATTGAGAAAAGCACATGGTTGTCAACTCTTGCTCTCCTGAGATAGTTAACGAAGACAGAAAAAACAGAGTACACTGGATACATCTTTAAAATCTATCCTCTGAGCTCTTACTGCATTCTGGATTTATTCTAATAATCTGGAGAGATACTCTATCCACTGGCACTTTCAAGGCTCAGGGATGGCCCATCAGTCCCTCTGTGTATTCTCCTAAGGAAGAACAGGAACATGCCCGCTAGGCAACAGCATGATGAAATATAATTTTCTAAGTTGGTAGAAAAAGGAACATACCAGGCAAAATGAGGAAATGTGGTTCTTCAGAGGATGTTTTAAAGTCAACTCTAGCTTTTTTTTTTTTTTTTTCTTATAAAGCTCATTTTAGGTGGTGCTTGGGTGTTTCAAACTCTTCTTCCAAGTAAGCACTGAGTCAGCCCTGGGAGAGGTTTCAACCCTACTATTCATATAAACCAGAAGTGTCCTTCAGTAGACCCTTCTGATGAAACTCTGATGAAGTGAGATGCTTTTTTCTCAGGGATTGGACTCTTGTTGCAACGGTAAGATATACATAATGCAATAAAGCTCTTTAAAATGGAAAGGGACCCTCACACATGTGCAAACAGTTAAACTGTTCTTTGTAAGGGCACCACCAAGAGGCAGCTATGAATTATCACCTTGTGGGGCTGAGGGTGGCAGTGACCTGAAGGCACTTCTATTTCTGTTACAGAAGCTGTGTTAAGTACTATTTTGATAGCCCAGCCAGGAAGGTAGTAAATTAAAGAATCACAATGTGGAAGGCAGTAAATAGTCCTGCAGAGTTTAGTTATGAATTGTATGGAAATGACTTACAGTCAAAGATTTGGGTGAAAAAGCCATTTTTGGTCATTTGCATTTTTCATGTGTTTCTTATGAGTTTAGTCACCTTTTGTTCTATTTTAGATGACAGCTACTTTTGAAAAGTAAAGCCTAGTGCCTAGATTAATCCAAATGTCTTAGAAATGATTCTTAAAATTCACAGTAGAATATATGGAGGTTTCTCATATTTTTTTTAAGTATACAATTCAGTGGTCTTAAAAATATTTACAAGGTTGTAGGACCCTCACTACTACCTAATTCCAGGGCATTTTCATCATCACAAAAATCCCTAGGAGTGGGATTACTGGGTCATAGGGTAACTGTATGTTAAACTTTTCTTCAGTGGCTGTACCACTTTACATTCCACCAGCAATGTCATCTGCTTACTTTTTTTTTTTTAAGGTTTAAAAATATTTTATGGTTTTATTGCAATATAATTGAGTTCCTCTATAATCCTATGTATTTCTTTTTTTTTTTTTAATGGGAAATGATCAGTTTCATTATTTACATATTTTTTATTGTGGTAAATATATATGTAACAAAACATCTGCCATTTCAACATTTTTTACATGTATAATTCATTGACATTAATCATGTTCATCATGTTGTTCAACCATTACCACTCCCCTACTTACTTCTGAGTTTTATGTTGCCTGTAGAAACAAGAAAGCCGAGCAAGTGACTTCCAAAGCCAAGAGTGAGCTATGGGACACATGTGGCTTTGGCTGCCTTTGTCACTGTGTTTTACACTTGGGCACATCCAATGAACAAGTATCATGGGCAGCTATCCAGCCACCCGGCATCTTTCGTGACTCCGCTGGGCCAATAAAGAGCTGAACTTCACACTACAGGCAATTAGAAGCTAGGATGACGTATTTATCCAAATGTGCTAATTATGCACCACAGACGGAATGTGCCAAAGGTTAGGAAAGGAGTAACAGGGGCTCTGGTTCTCTAGGAAGGTGTCATATGAAAAATGAGGCTTGATCTGTGCATGGGTTGTTGTTGTTGGGATCTGTTGTCGGGTGACTTGGAGTAAGTTTTTGGACTCATAGTGACCCCATGTGACAGAGTAGAACTGCCCACAGGGTATTCTTGGATGTAATCTCTACAGAAGCAGATCGCCAAGTCTTTGTCCTGCTCAGCTGCTGGGTGGGTTTGAACCACCAACCTTTCAGTTAGCAGCCGAGCATTCAACCATTGTGCAACCAGGGCTCCTTATGGTAGGAACTAGAGTACTAAAAAGGAAAGGGGAGGTCACAGCCTAGCAAACAGATCCTCAGAATTTACTTGGCCATGACAGAACTCCTCTACTTCACCATGACGGCTGCAGGTATGTGACAGAAGCAGTAACAAAAGCTGCCACATAGATACTCACTACTCTGGGATTGGCTGAGTTCTAAATTATTTACAGTTGATCCTCATTATTCACAGACTCCATATTCGTGAACTTGCCTGCTTTTGAAAATTTACTTGTAATCCCCAAATCAAATAATCCCAAGTGATCCCACAGTGCTTTTGAGGTCATTCACAGACATGTGGAGTATGGTAAAAAATTGAGTTGCCTGACGTGTAAGTTCCCAGCTGAGGTTGAACAAGGGGGTACTCTGTCTTCTTCCCACTCTCATACTATGAACAATGGTACTTTTTGTTGCCTAATTTAGTTTTTTGCACCTTTGTGCTTTTTGCTGGTGATTCCACTGTTTAAAATGGCCTTCAAGTGTAGTGCTAAAGTGCTGTCTAGTGTTTCTAATAAGCACAAGAAGACTGCGATGTGTCTTATGGAGAAAATATGTATGATACATAAGCTTCATTCAGGCATGAGTTACAGTCCTGTTGGCTGTGAGTTCAATGTTAATGCATAAACAATATATATTAAATGGGGTGACTTTAAACAGGAACATATAAAACAAGGTTATGTTTTGATAAATTGACAAAAATGTTGTGACCAGAGGCTTGGAGGAACCCAACTCCATGGAGCAGTGGTTGTTGTTGCGTGCCATCAAGTTGATTCTGACTCATAGCAACCCTATAGGACAAAGTAGGACTGCCCCATAGGGTTTCCAAGGCTGTAATCCTTAATGGACCAGATTACCAGACCTTTTCTTCCCAAGCAGCAGCTGGCGGGTTCAAAACAATAAACTTTAGGTTAGCACCATTGTGCCACCAAGTGCTCCTTAGAGCAGTGATTAGTTATTTGCTAATTCGGTGTTCCTGGTAACTTTTTTACAACATAACTACAACGAATAATGAGAATAGACTGTATGTTTATTTAATTCTCACAACCATAGGAGGTAGGTAATATTTTTGACCCTATTTCATAAATGTGGACGCTAAGGCACAGAAGCTTAAATACCTTGCTTGTTAAGTAAGCAATGGACCTGGGATTTGAACCCACACAGTCTGGTGCCAGGCTCTCCCCTCCCCTGCCTCTAGCATTAACTGTCTTGCCCACCTGCTTGACATCCAGCATAAAAGGCTATTTATAAGGTTGAGTGGAAGTACTGCAGTAAGTAAAAGGACTTCCCTCAATCTTGCATGCTGCTGATGGTTTTAGGTTGATGTTGGAGGAGCCTTCTCAGGAGGCGGGAGATAGCAGTGCCAGGAGAGCAAGGAGAGAAAAGGTCGCAGGTGAAGTCACCATGGGGACAAAATTAGAAGCCAAGAGCGTGAGGATCTCAGTCTTGCTCCTGAAAATTCCTCGTCCTTCACAAATTTCAACATACAGCAATCAAAGGAAGCACACCCACCTCTAAGAAGTCCTTGAGATTTTAAAATTAAAATTAATGAGTCCATCTAATTTGGACTCATAAAATGTGTGGGTGGAAGAGATTCCTGCAGCTGACAGCTGATGTGATGGTTATTTTATGAAAAGGAAGAGAAGAGCTTCCCTGCCTTCAGATTTGAATGTTTCCAAATGTGATTCTAAACCCCAGCCTGAAACAATACCAGGACAAGTGCTGAATATAGATATTCTGTGGGAGAAAGCCCCTCGGCTTGCCCAGGAAACCTAATGTGTAAGAAAATGAAATGGAATATTCACTTTTATTCAACTTTCTTGAGAACGCGCCCTGATAAAGCAGTGTGCTCCATGTCTAGCTCACACACTTTTATCATTTGAAAATGAGATCCCTAATGGCATTTGGGAAGGGAAGAAGCGCATATTCAAAGATTTCATTAAACTATTCCAGTTATAGGAACCTAAGTGCTTCCTGGTACACTGAAGGGAGGCACTCACTCCGCCAGAAGAAGAAATAAGTGCCTGTATCTCCCTGATGATAGACCTTATGGACTATCCAAAAAACAGACTCAAGCTCTTTTTTAATGATGAAGAAAAGACCTACAAGTGAAACATCCTGTCTTCTTCCCTGGTTTGTTTTCTCTTCAGCAAGCCCTCCTCCCCATTCCCTGAGGAAGACATTTCCAGAACTGCTGACAAGCCCCCAGAGGAAGAAGGCCTTTCTTTCTTTCTCCTCTTGGGCAGATGGTATTTGCATACGGACATATTGTAAATCTAGTCACCCAGGTAACAGGGCTCCAGTTAGCAACAGCAAAATGAAGGCCAGCTTGATTCCTTCTAAAATTAGAAGTCAGACAAATCTGATTTTTAACTGTTCAAGGTAGGATGCCCAGTTAGACAGCAAATTCAATTCTTAAAATGAATCTTCAGGTGGGAGACTTAGCACTAGTTAATAAAGGCAAGTTGGGGCATCTCAGCATGATAACAACATAGGTTTTGACAGGTTAAAGTTTTAGCTCTGTGACTTTCCTATTTCTGTAAATAATCCTAGTATGACTCCACTCTTTGTTAGTAGAGTCATCTGCGGCCCTGGCATCTCCCTTGACCTTCTAAGTTAATCAGTCTTAAAGATTAAAGCCATAATTCTATGCCAACATTTAAGGCCTGACTACTCCCTCCCAACCTCTACCCTGGCAGCCCCCTCTCTCCTCCCACATCTCTCCCTCACAGTCAGTCTAGTACTAAGTAAGACTCACCTTCTCCAGCCTCTTTTGTCTCTGCCCACTCAGATTCCCACCTACCTGGGATTTTCTTTCCCTGACCACAGAGAGGGTTCTTGGGTGGGCTTCAAGGAATACATGAATTATGTGTAAACTTCCCACCATTACCACCAGTTTCTCAAAAGGTCCCCATCCCAAAATAAGGTTAAGAGCCACTGGCTCTCTAATCCTAAATGGTATCAACACCAGCATTTCCCGTAATCATTTTAAGAAACAATAGTTCCATAAGATGATAAATAATGGGAAAAAGGGCTGCACAGCCAAGTAAGTGTGGGAAACAGGTCAACTGGAATGAAACAGGTTGTTAAATGCAGGCCTTCTCAGAGCCTTTGTTGTGTTGATACGCACCGTGAATAATTGATTTGACTTTGGAGCCCATTTCTCAGTGGACACTTCTTCAGGCTGGTGATCCCTAGGACACATTTTGGGAAAACTGAACTTTACTACTACTTGGCAACTACCAAATCCTGCACTGCATTGTGATAGTTCTTCTGTTATTATTTTGAGTATTACTTACTATATATATTTTAATGATTGTTAGAAATAATATCATTACACTTACCACATTATGTTGTGCTCAATTCATGCCTTCCTTACTACACTGGAAGCTACTTGGGAATGGGGTGCACATTTTGACATGTTCATACTCCCAGTACCAAGCTGACTGGAGCTCACTCAGTAACTGCTGAATAACTAGTGAACGAATGATGGAGCTTGTCTCCCCAACTGGATAACAAGCTCCTTCAAGATATTGAAAATTTCTGTAAGTCCACAGCACCTAAAACACAGCTTTTTATATGCCCAAAGAATTAATAAAATTTTTTTAATTTTAATACGTAAAAAATTTTCTAATTCATTACAAAATGTTTATTGAGCACCAATTATATCCTGGGCACCAAATATATGAAAATTAATAAAGCACAGTCCCTGTATTCAAAAAGCTTAGAGTTTGGTGAGGGAAACTGACATACAAACGTGAAATGATGGTATGGTATAAATACTCTAGAAGGAAGCCTGGGGTGCCTGAGAACAAAGGCGGAATATTCAACACCACTTGCCCTTGCAGAAAGCCAGGTGGGGTCAACACAGTGATGCTGAGATTTGAAGATGGGATCTGACCTTAGGGCCTGAACACCCAAGTCCTCAATTGACCACTAAACCACATTTGGGGGCGGATATTGGCTGAGAGACTGCTCTAGTGAAGGCAGTACTCACACTAGCTGGAACTCAACCTCCCAATGTGGACTCTGAGTCCTGGAGAGCTGGCCTACGTCACCTGAAACTGGCAGGTCCTGTGGCCCAGGAAGGGCCACCATAGGGTTCCCTTTTAGAGTATTTATATTTTATCATTGTTTTTTGCTTACATGTCACTAGGCAGGCAGCAAGGTTTTCTGTCCCCAAATCCACAGCCGAAACTTGATCCTCTATGTCTTGCTACTTTTAGAGAGTGAAAAATGGGGAGTCCAAAGAACAGAACACCAAGGAAACGTATGGAAGCATGTTTCTCCTCCCTAAGGACTTGGGCAGAATCTGGTCTCATTTGTCTACTCGGCTTCCCGGGCAGGGAGCTCCAGAGCAGGAGAATCCTGGAGCTCAACAAAACCCTCAGTTTTGTTGAGAAAACCTGCCAAGGAAGACAGACAATGCTCCTAGACACAAGTCCAAATAAACATTCTTCTTCTTGACTCATCCAAAATGTACTCCTGCTCTTTGGGAGAAGAGTGAGACAGTACTGGCTACACAGAGAATCACCTGGGGAGCTTTGGTGAAAAAATCCCAATACCCAGGCCTCACTCCAAGCAAATTAAATCTTGCTTCTGGGGAGTGAGGAAACCCTGGTGACGTAGTGGTTAACAGCTATGGCTGCTAACTAAGTGGTCGGCAGTTTGAATCCACCAGGCACTCCTTGGAAACTCTGTGGGGCAGTTCTACTCTGTCCTATAGGGTTGCTATGAGTCAGAATTAACTCGACCGCAACCGGTTTCTCGGGTTAGGGCTGGGCATCTGTATTTTTTAAAGCTTCCCAGGTTGAGAACTGCTGGGGTAAAGGAGTAGAGAGAGCCCTAGAGCATTCCCTAGGGGCAGATAGGACTGATTCCTATAATGAGTTATCTCCATTGCCCCCAGGGGCTTGTCAAGTCAGGTCAATGAACAAAGCCAGTGGCTAAAAAGAACAGGTACATTTTCTTGGTAATTAAACACATGCAAATAGCCTTTATTCATGCAAAGAAATAGACAAACCATAAAAGCCCAAAACCCATTGCCATCCTCCAACTCATAGTGACCCTGTAGGACAGAAACCCATTGGGTTTCCAAGGAGCAGCTGGTGGATTCAAACTGCCCACCTTTTGGTTAGCAGCTAAATGCTTAACCACTGTGCCACCAGGACCCCATACCAACTACAATTTAATTTTTTTGTCTTCATTTCCCACTTTTGGCAGACACGGGTACCAAGAAACATTCCTCTACCATAAGGAAAACCAAGGGCAAGTGTGAGGATGAATGACTAGCTGCATGCAAGGGGGATGGAAGGAGGGAGCAGAAGTGGGGAGGTGGCAAGAGAACAGAAAAGAGGGGTCACTAAAGCCTGGAGAACCCACACCAGGGCTAGAGAAGGCAACTGCTACCTAGTTCTAGCAGATGGTTGCCAACATTTCCTATTTCTCAAGAGGATCTTGAGATCTAGGTTTTTATGTGGAATGTCCCAACTTCTAAATGTTGGCTCACATTAAAGACAAAACAAAACCAACAACACTGTATAAACGTGCTAAATCTGCAAGCTGCATTTAGCCTGTGCCCTACAGGTTATAACTTCTGATTGCATGTAACTGAGTTATGATAAAGAGTTAGAACAGAGGTGTATAATAACCAGAATAATGCAGGAAAGTATTCAGAGCTAAGCTGCCTCATTAATGTTTGAGCCCCAGGACAGTTATGGGAGTGGAGAAGATAAACGAACTCTGTAAATGTTTTAACACAGCTCCATTTTCAAAGGTTTCTCCCACACCCTTGACCACCTCAATATTGACACAGGTTAGAAAACACAGAGTGTAACTTATGATAGTAATAATACCTGCCGTTAGCATCTACTGAACATTAACAGTGCAAGAGGCAAGAATTAAGTGCTTTACATTAAAATTATCCCATTTAATCCTGAAGACAACTGTGTGTGTGGTAGGCAAAATTACCACCTCAGTTTTCTAGTGAGGAAACTGAGGTGAAGTGTATTGTCAAAGGCCACACAGTATGCGGAACAGTTGGGAGTCAGACCGGCTCTTTCTGCTCACCAGCCCTGAGTTGGTAGCAGTATCACCCTTCAGCCTCGAGTCAGGGAGCGGAAGTAGGCATAGGGGTCAAAGGGAAGGAATGGATTTCCCATCCTGGCAGGCAGAGCACAGCAATACGGAATTCAAGGGCATAACCAGTAGGAGACCGGGCAGGAAGTTAAAGAAGAAATACAAAAAGCCAATGTATTAGTTTCCTGTGTCTGCTCTAACAAATTCTGCAAACTGGTGGTTTACAACAACAGAAATTTATTTTGTCACAGGTCTGAAGGTTAGAAGTCTAAAGTCAAGGTGCCAGCAGGGCTGCGTTCCCTCCGAAGGATCTAGGGAAGACTTCTTCCTTGCCTCTTCCAGCTTCTGGTGGCTACAGGCTGTTTGTGGCTGCCTCCGTCTTCACACGGTCTTCTCCTTTTCTCTGTGTGTGTCTCTACTCTTACAAGAACACTTACTGAATTTAGGGTCCACTCAGATAATCCAGGACGTGCTCATCTCGTGATCCTTAACTACATCTGTAAAGACCCTTGTTCCAAATAAGGCCCATTCACAGGTTCCAGGGATTAGGATGTGGGCATATGTCTTGGGGGCCACCATTCAACCCACTCCAGCCAACAAACATGAAAAAACGTTCAACCTCAAATAACCAGTACCATCCTAGCATTTTGCAATGGAAGTGCCTATAAGTAAACAAGAAAAAAAGTTTTTAATGCAAACTAAGACATCCTTCATCTGTCAGATTAGTAAAGGTTAAAAAGGCTAGACAGTGTTGGTGTGGTGGAGGGAAACTGACCCCTCACTTTTGGTAGGAGGGCAAAACGGTTAAACTCCTTTGGAAGATGGTTTGACAATGTCCATTAAATTTTAAAATGTTTATCCCATTTGACCTACCTACTCCACCTAGGAATCTATCCTAGAGAAACACTTTCGGAATTGTGCAAATATTTATATGCTTAAAACTATTCATGGCTATATCATATACAATAGCAAAAACTTGGAAAAACTCCAATTGTCCGTCAGTGGAATCGGTTAGATAAATCATAGTACATTCAAATAATGAAATACAATGTAGCCATTAAATCATGAAATAGATCTCTGCTGGCCAAAATACAAAGGTATCCCAGATGCATTGTTAAGTGAAAAAGAGTAAGCTTTGAAACAGTAGGTATGGGATGAATTTTGTTAAAATACATACACACGTACTAGCGTATGAATAGAAAAAAAATACAACTAAAAAATGTACAATCATTAACAGCAATTACCTAAGAGAGGATTGTGGGAAATGTACTTCTATAAGGTCTGAAGTTTACATCAGGAGCGTGTACTTTTCAAATAGAAAAAAATAACAAGTTGGCATGGAAAAGCCAACCAGCCAGAGGTGACCCTATGCTGAAATTCCAGGGCAGGATTCCAATTCCTTGGGAGGAAGCTAACAGAATAAAGAAGGGCCTGGGAGTCTTAACTGACAAGGGCAGCTGCACAGGTGGTGCACTGCACAACAGCACACTTCTAAACTGTGCAAGGATTGGAGCACTGGGCAGGCTCAGAAACAGGAACTCAGAAAGGCAACCAAGACAAAAGCTCACAAGTCTAAAACAGAAGCTGTAGCCTGGAGGGTTGGGGGCTTAGAGGATAGAACTGTGAGTGCCAGCTCTGGACATCTCAGAATCTAGGGGTCAGTGACAAGGCAGAATATAGGTGTCCACAAAGTGGGCCTCAGGGCAGCCAACAAAGCCTGCACAGGACTTTGATTCTGGGATCTGCAGACAGAGGTGAAAGACATTAAACCTACCACATGGGCTGAGCCTTTTAAGCAGTTTCTGCCACAGATTCAGATTAGTCTGGGACCCGGGGGCTGGTCTGGGCCAGCATGTGTGTGCCCACTGGGGCTGGAGGAAAGAGGGGCAAATGCAATGTCCAAGGCCACCCATTTCAATTCCAGTTCATTCACCCGATACCCTGTGTTCAGTCCCAAATTTCAACACATCTAGATTGGCGATAAGGACCGGAAGCCTAAAAATTACCCTAAAAGGGCGGAACGTGGTGACTTTTCATAATAATTTGCAAATATCTGCATAAAGCAAGCAGATGATGTTTTAGGTGTGTTGACCTATTCTCAGTCTCCAATATGAGTGGATTGCTGTAGAAGTTCCTGTCAAGCTACAGTGTTTCAAAGCTCTGAATACATTTTCCCACAGATACAACATCATTAGGTCTGCCCAGGGAAGTCTAACTGACCCGTAACTCCCCTAAATAAAAACCCAACCACCGTTTCTAACGTTTCTATAAGGAAGAGTGTCCTGAGTTCCAGCAGGGTGTGCGGAACTTGATTCCTTCTCCCTGCTCCCAAATATGTGAGAATGTTTCCCACAGTGTGTTTCTCCGACATCTAATGGATGTGAATAGGTTACATTTTAAAGCGTTTTTTCTTTCGATCAGGGGGTTCCAGAGTCAAACCAAGTTGAACTGATTTTGTTATTTTTCTTTAATTGCCACCTTTCCTGGAGTTTTTAATATATCAACGTGTATTGTGAGTCTCCTAAAATAGGGTAGGTATATAGCACTGCCAATACTTATTTTGTCATGGAACCTTCCCCTCTCCCTCTTTCACCTCTTGCTGAAGGCCCCTGAGGAATGCTGAGTAGTGTGAGCTGGGATGTTCATGGGCAGAGAGAAGCCCACCTGCTCTCTGAGCCAGTCATAGTTGGGGACAAATCTTGGGGTGGGACTTCAAAGGACAGGCGTTCAGAGGGTTGGCAGGTAAGGAAAGGGGAAGAGGTGGTGGACGACAGCAGACAATAGCAGTTGGGTCCCAAGGCTGCCACTGCCCTCTCATTCTTTTTTTCTTGTTTCTTAAAAAAAAATTTTTTTATTGAGATATAATTCACATATCATAAAATTTACCCATTAATATCTACAATCCAGGGATTTTTAGTATAGCCACAAGGTTGTAACACCATCACCACTATCTAATTCCGTAACTGCCCTTTCTTGAGAACATAGCTCTCTCTCCTAATAAAAAGATCCCTTCCCCCCAACTCGGCTGAGGCAGCAGGCTTGGAATCCGTATTCAGAGGGAATTAAACAACTGAAAATACATAACTGAACGCTGAAATATTGCACTTAGATGGTGGGGCTACTTTGTGACGCCTTTAAGAGGTTATGTTGATTTTTTTTGATGCTGTCTGTCACTTAGACGTGAACCCCAGGAAGAAGGTAGTGTGATGCCCATGTTTGTAATGTTCACGAGAGGTTTGTTTTTGTATGTGTATTTTTCCCAAATACTGGATGAGAATTTTTAAAAAATCTTTGTTTACTTCCATTATATCATTGTATACAGTAAGTATGCAGAAGTCTGTTGAATTGAATTTTTATTATCCGAAGAAAACAGCAATAGCCAAGTCCTATTCTAAGTTTGCTTTTATTATCCAACTAGCAAATAGCATATTTAAATGAAAAAAAAAAAATCGTTTTCAGCCTGTATGGTAATACACCTTTGATGTATTAGTAAAATTTTGTTCTAAAAGTCAGTTAAATCAGAAGAAACTGCTGCTTTCTCCAGCCCATCAGGTAGGTCCACATCTTCCAAAAACTGAAATTCATGATTAGAGCAGTGATTTGGGGAGAAAAAGACCTCCTCCCCTGAACAAAAACCAATGTCTTAAACCTATAGCAAAAACTATTGCTGTTAAGTCGATTCCGATTCCTATAGCGACCCTATAGGACAAAATGGAACGGCTTCATAGGATTTCCAAGGAGCAGCTTGGTGGATTCGAACTGCCGATATTTTGGTTAGCAGCTGAGCTCTTGTATATTCAGAAAACTATAACAGATCTTTAGTACCATCTAATCTGAAAATTTGTGTAAAATACTACTTGACCTTTTCTTACTTCCCCTTTTCCTCAAGCACTTTCTCTTCACATTAAAATATACTGAAATTTTTTTCATTTAGTAAAAGCCAGTTAAATATGATTAATGTGCTTGCCCATAACAAAGCGAACATTCAATATCATTAATTAATGTCTACCTGGCACGGACTATCTCACAAGCTTGATGATTTGAGGGAGGAGGGAAAGAAAACGGGAAAGGAACACAACTGAACTGAAATTTGCCCACTGCCCGTGAGGGCAGAAGAGGGGCTTCAAAGGGGAGGTAACAACAGAGGGTCAACAACTAGGCAAAGGACCACAGCCAAATAGGCATGACAGCAAGCTCCAATGCACTTTAAGAAAGAGGTAGAAGCTAGCATTGCTGGCCAGAATACCAAGAAACACCATCAAAAGGATTTTGAAAGGAAAAGAGAGTTACCCCCAAATTTTACATCTGGGCAAGTTGTTATTTGTATGATAGTACAACACATGCGAGGGCCCAGAAAACATTCCCTACAGGTGTCCTCAAAAACAACTATGTGAGGATTTATTCTAGATGTCTAAGAAGTATATCAAAATTAAAAGCTTGATATAGGATAAATTAAGGTACGAAAGACCTAGTAATGTCCATAGCAATATACAAAATGTTGTTGCTGCTGAGTTGATTAGAACTCGTGGCGACGTTGTTTAAATAATTATTGTAAATATTGACTGAAAATAAAGCTTAAAAAGTGGCATATACAATACAAACAAAAGCATTAATAACACTCTGAGTTCCACATATTATGGTAGGTAGAGGCACAGAGTTACAAAAGAAATAATAGGAGAGTGGAAGGGAGATAAAAATATTACTCCATGTTCTGATTATCTTGACCCTGATAATCAGAAAAAGCAAAGTTAGAGAATGCTTTGGGAAAACCTAAAGGTAACTACAAGAAGAATTAAAAACAGCATGTGATCAGCCTGAGACCAGAAGAACTAGATGGTGCCCAGCTACAACCCATGACTGCTCTGACAGGGAACACAATTCAGAGAACCCCTGAGGGAGCTGGAGAGCTGTGGGATGCAGACGTCAAATTCTCATAAAAAGACCAGACTTAAGGGTCTGACTGAGACCAGAAGGACCCAAGAGGTCATGGTCCCCAGACCTTCTGTTAGCCCAAGACAGGAACCATTCCCAAAGCCAACACTTCAGACAGGGATTGGACTGGACTATGGGATAGAAAATGATACTGGTGAGGAGTGAGCTTCTTGGATCAAGTAGACACATGAGACTATGTGGGCAGCTCCTGTCTGGAGTGGAGATGAGAGGGCAGAGGGAGTCAGAAACTGCCTGAATGGACACGAAAACAGAGAGTAGAGAGAAGGATTGTGCTGTCTCATTAGGGGGAGAGCAACTAGGAGTATATAACAAGGCATATATAAATTTTTGTATGAGAGATCGACTTGATTTCTAAACTTTCACTTAAAGCGCAATAAAAATTTTTTAAAAAGGATGTGAATTTTAAAATTACTCGAGAAGATATAGTATGTACAGTGAACAGCAGAAGTTAAAGGAAAAGCAAAGAAGTATAAAAATAAATAAATAAAATGGCAGAAATAAAACCACACTACTAGTTATAACAATATATTTGAGTGAGTTACACCTCCATATTAAAAGGGAACAACTTTCATATTGGGTTGAAAAAAACAACCTAGTAGCATTTTGCTTAAAGAACTGAAACAAAATGCAACAGAAACTATCACAATCAGAAGATGATCAAAGATGTATCTGACAAGAACAAACAAAAAGAAAGTACAGGTAGTTGTATTAACTCACAATTAATACCAAAACCCAAAACCCATTGCCATCAAGTCAAATCCACCTCATTGTGATTCTACAAGGTAGAACAGAACTGCTCCAGAGGGTTTCCAAGGCTGCACGCAATCTTTACGGGAGCAGACTGCCACATCTTTCTCCCCTGGAGTAGCTAGTGCGTTTGAACCGCTGACCTTTCAGTTAACAGCTGAGCACTTTAACCACGGTGCAACCAGGGCTCCTTTCACAATTAATACAGACTATATATTCTTTTCATGTGCTCATGAAACATTTATAAAAATTAATCATTTAATAGACCACAATAAAAACCTCAATGAAGTCCAAGAAGAAACCATATAGAACCAATTTTCATCCCTCCCCTTAAAAAACCCACTAAAAATATCAAAAGTCCATATCAAAACCCCCCAAATTTGGATATTTAAAAGAACTTTCTTATATAAATTTTTGCTCATAGAGGAAATTAAAACTACAGTTACAAAATGTTAAAAAATAGAAAACAACAATAGGAATGCTAAAACTTAGGTGATATATTCAAAGCTGTAATGAGAGGCAAGAGGAATAGATGGGAACCTAACTATTACAATGTGTTCTTTCCAATATAACTCTTAGGCTTAAAACCAAAAAAAAAAAAAACCTGTTGAGGTTGAGCTGATTCCTACTCACAGCAATCCTACAGGACAGAGCAGAACTGTCCCACAGGGTTTCCAAAGAGCAGCTGGTGGATTTGAACTGTCGACCTTTTGACCTTTTGGTTAGCAGCTGTACCACTTAACCACTGAGCTACTAGGGCTCCCTTAGGCTTAAAAAAAAAAAAGCAACCCTAAATCCAAATTCTGATGTCACATAAATATTTTATATATACACATATTTATATAAACATATACACACATTTTATATATATAATATATATATAAACACATACACAAATTCAGAGAGAAAGAGAGAGCTCTCCAAAATAATACGAGTAGTTTTCTCTGGGTTATGGAATTTCTATCTTCTTTCGAATTTCCTAAATGTTCTAGTGAGCACGCAGCACTTTTATAATCAGAACAAAATTAAACAAAAGCACAACAAAACATAATTTACAATCACAGGAGGGTAGGAAAACACAAAACAAAACATCTTGCCAAAACAATCAAGGCAATTAAAATTCTCTGCTTTGACTTTCAAGTTCCAGTCTGGTGATGGTTATTATAAATCTGTTTTTCCCGTGTTTGAACACCATTTCTATCTTCTGGTCTTGCGCCTGAAAGTCAGGCATGGCGTATACTGGCTGATGTCATATTCATCTCTCTTTTCAGGGAAAATCCACTATCAAGACAACTGCGCAAAGGGAAACAGGCTGGTGGTTGCTACTACATTTTAAGTTTACCATTCATCTCATAAAACAGAATTCATGTTACAGAATTGGTGGAAAATAGAGAGGCTTTAGAGGTTTTTCTTTTTACTGTATTGTATGTCGTTTTGCTTTTTAAAATAAGTGGGAGATAATACAAATGGCACTAAAAACATCAGAAGCAACCCCAGACAGCAAACTGAATCCACATGAGAAAACTAAGAGTACCAGTAAAGGTAATTATGTAATTATAAAAGACAGTATAAATGCATATTTCTTTAACTTTCTAGTATTTACTGACTTGTAAATCAATAGTTTTAAACAATATGCATATAATTGTATTCTTGGGCCTATAACATATACAATTATATTTCACAATAACAGCACAAAGGGGGTGGGTGGGAGCAAAACTGCATTGAAGTAAGGAAATAACACCAGATGGTAACTCAAATCCAAAGGAATAAATGAAGAGAGCAAGAAATGGGAAACAAGAAGGTTAATATAACAAACTATAAATATATACTTGCTCTCCTTCATTCTCTCAACTCTTTCATGACTCGTCGTACATACGGTATGTTGTTGTTGTTAGGTGCTGTCAAGTCGGTTCTGACTCATAGCAACCCTGAGTACTACAGAATGAAACACTGCCTGGTCCTACGCCATGCTCACAATCCTTATGCTTAAGCCCATTGTTGCAGCCACTGTGTCAACTCATCTCATTGAGGGTCTTCCTCTTTTCCGCTGAACCTGTACTTTACCAAGCATGAAGTCCTTTTCCAGGGACTGATCCCTCCTGATAACATATCCAAAGTATCTAAGACATAGTCTCGCCATCCTTGCTTCTAAGGAGCATTCTGGTTGTACTTCTTCCAAGGCAGATTTGTTCATTCCTTTGGCAGTCCATGGTATATTCAATATTCTTCGCCGACACCACAATTCAAAGGCGTCAACTCTTCTTCGGTTTCCCTTATTCATTGTCCAGCTTTCGCATGCATATAATGCCATTGAAAATACCATGGCTTGGGTCAGGCACACCTTAGCCTTCAAGGTGATATCTTTGCTTTTCAGCACTTTAAAGAGGTCTTTTACAGCAGATTTGCCCAGCGCAATGCATCTCTTGATTTCTTGACTAATGTTTTCATGAGTGTTGATTGTGGATCCAAGTAAAATGAAATCCTTGACAACTTCGCTCTTTTCTCCATTTATCATGATGTTGCTTAGTGGTCCAGTTGTGAGGATTTTTGTTTTCTTTATGTTGAGATGTAATCCATACTGAAGGCTGTGGTCTTTGATCTTCATTAGTAAGTGCTTCACGTCCTCTTCACTTTCAGCAAGCAGGGTTGTGCTATCTGTATAAAACAGGTAGTTATTTAGTCTTCCTCCAATCCTAATGCCCTTTTCTTCATATAGTCCAGCTTCTTGGATTGTTTGTTCAATATACAGATTAAACAGGTATGGTGAAAGGATACAACCCTGATGGACACCTTTCCTGACTTTAAACCACACAGTATCCCCTTGTTCTGTTTGAACAAAAGCTTCTTGATCTATGTACAGGTTCCTCATAAGCACAATTAAGTGTTCTGGAATTCCCATTCTTCAAAATGTTATCCATAATTTGTTATGATCCACACAGTTGAATGCCTTTGCATAGTCAATAAAACACAGATAAACACCTTTCTGGTATTTTCTGCTTTCAGCCAGGATCCATCTGATACCAGCAATGATATCCCTGGTTGCATGTACTCTTCTGAATCTGGCTTGAATTTCTGGCAGTTCCCTGTGGGTATACTGCTACAGCCTTTTTTGAGTGATCTTCAGCAAAATTTTATTTGTATGTGATATTAATGATATCGTTCAATAATTTCTGCATTTGGTGGGATCACCTTCCTTGGGAATAGGCATAAATATGGACCTCTCCCAGTCAGTTGGCCAGGTAACTGTCTTCCAAATCTCCTGGCATAGACGAGTGAGTGCTTCCAGTGCTGCATCCATTTGTAGAAACATCTCAATTGATATTCCGTCAATTCCTGGAACCTTGTTTTCCTCCAATGCCTTCAGTGCAGCTTGGACTTCTTCCTTCAGTACCATCAGTTCCTGATTATATGTTACCTCTTGAAATGGCTGTACGTTAACCAATTCCTTTTGGTATAATGGCTCTGTATATTCCTTCCATCTTCTTTTGACACTTCCCGTGTCATTTAATATTTTCCCCATGGAATCCTTCACTATTGCAACTCGAGGCTTGACTTTTTTCTTCAGTTCTTTCAACTTGAGAAATGCCGAGCGTGTTCTTCTCTTTCGGTTTTCTATCTCCAGCTCTTTGCACATGTCATTATAATACTTTATTGTCTCAGGCTACCCTTTGAAATCTTCTGTTCAGTTCTTTCACTTCATCATTTCTTCCTTTTGCTTCAGCTACGTGATGTTCAAGAGCAAGTTTCAGAGTCCTAACATTCATTTTGGTCTTTTCTTTCTTTCTTGTCTTTTTAATGATCTCTTGCTTTCTTCATGTATGATGTCTTTGCTGTCATTCCACAACTCATCTGGTCTTTGGTCATTAGTGCTCAACGTGTCAAATCTATTCTTGAGGTGGTCTCTAAATTCAGGTGGGATATACTCAAGGTCATACTTTGGCTCTTGTGGACTTGTTCTAATTTTCTTCAGTTTCAACTTGAACTTGCATATGAGCAACTGACGGTCTGATCTGCAGTCGGCCCCTGGCCTTGTTCTGACTGATGATATTGAGCTTTTCCATTGTCTCTTTTCACAGATGTAGTTGATTTGATTCCTGTGTATTCAGTCTGGCGAGGTCCATGGGTATAGTCACCGTTGATGTTGGTGAAAAAGGTATCTGCAATGAAGAAGTCCTGGGTCTTACAAAATTCTATCAAGTGATCTCCAGCAGCATTTCTATCACCAAGGTCATATTTTCCAACTACCCATCCTTCTTCTTTGTTTCCAACTTTCTCATTCCAATCACCAGTAATTATCAATGCATCCTGATTGCATGTTTGATCAATTTCAGGCTGCAGAAGCTGATAAAAATCTTCAAATTCTTCATCTTTGGCCATAGTGGTTGGTGCATAAATTTGAATAATAGTTGTATTAACTGGTCTTCCTTGTAGGCATATGGATATTATCCTATCACTGACAGCATTGTACTTCAGGATAAATCTTGAAATGTTCTTTTTTGACAATGAATGCAACACCATTCCTCTTCAAGTTGTCATTCCTGGCATAGTAGACCATATGATTGTCCCATTCAGAATGGCCAATACTAGTCCATTTTAGCTCACTAATGCTTAGGATATCGATATTTATGTGTTCCATTTCATTTCTGATGATTTCCAATTTTCCTAGATTCATAACTTCGTACATTTCAGGTTTCAATTACTAATGCATGTTTACAGCTGTTTCTTCTCATGTTGAATCATGCCACATCAGCAAATGAAGGTCCCGAAAGCTCAACTCCATCCATGCCATTAAGGTTGACTCTAATTTGAGGAGGTAGCTCTTCCCCATTTGTCTTTTGAGTGCCTTCCAACTGGGGGAGCTCATCTTCCGGCACCATATCAGACAAGGTCCTGCTACTATTCATAAGGGTTTTACTGGCTAACGCTTTTCAGAAGTAGACTGCTGGATTCTTCTTAGTCTGTCTTAGTCTGGAAGCTCAGCTGAAACCTGTCCTCCATGGGTGACCCTGTTGGTATCTGAATACGGTGGCATAACTTTCAGCATCAAGGCAACGTGCAAGCCCCTACAGTATGACAAACTGACAGACATGTGGGGGACATATGATATAACACCCAGTTTTTCTGGCAATCAGGTTCTTTGGTAGTATACTTTTACCACTGAAAGTATTTCCTGCCTTCCAGTGGAGACTTGAATAACGGCAAAAGGCAAAAGAAGCATTAGTTGAAGCAAAATAGCTGGGGTATGAGCCTTAAATATGAGGTATTTGTGACTAGGTATAAATTTTGTCTTTTTTTGCTTTTATTTCCTTAGATAAGCCTTGTGAGCATATTTATGGTTTCATGTGTGATAGTTAGGGACCCCTAGTGGGCTTGGTTTTGGGTTTTTTTGTATCATATTTGGAAAACCAGAGGCTGCCCATGTAACCTAATGAAGTGGAAAAAACCTGCAATATATTCAGCAACCAAGGTCCAGTGGTAAAGATGGCACACACTAATTATGGCACCTAAGAACCTTAAGTTTATTGGTAACCATGTAGTACCAGGTAATATTTCTCAAAATCCGTATTACCAACCAAAAATTTAAACACTCCATGACTCAGCATGCTTCCATTAATGAAAACACACAGTATTAAAAAAATAAATAGATAAAAGCAAAAACTAACAGGTTCTTGAAGGGATTAAAAGACATATAAAGTAATAATTGTAACACTGTATTGTTGGGTTTGTAATATAAATGTAATACGTATAACAATAATATCACAAAAAGGGAGTATAGCTATATAAGACTAAAATTTCTGTAAAAAGACAAAAATTTCTATACGTCACTGGAATTTAGTATAAATCTGAAGTAGTTTCTGTTAAGTTACAAGGTATATGGTAAGCCCTAGGGCAGCCACTAAGAAAATAACTTCTTTAAAAAAGTAGGAAAAAAATCATCAAAGGAATTAAAATATTCACTTAATGTAAGGGAAAGCAGTAAAGGGGGAAAGAGGAACAAAAAAGACATGAGATACATAGAAAGCAAAAAGAAAAATGGCACACATAAACCCCACTGTATCAATAACAACATTAAATATAAATGGATTAAGAAATCCCATGAAAAACAAAAGCTAAGAAGTTTCCTGAATACAACCAAACACTTGGAGGGACAGAGTAGAAGGGGCTGGGGTCTGGAGACCATGGTTTCAGGGGACATCTAGGTCAATTGGCATAGCAAAGCTTATTAAGAGAATGTACTGCATCCCACTTTGGTGAGTGGCATCCGAGGTCTTAAAAACTAGTGAGTGGCCAACTAAGATGCATCAATTGGTCCCAACCCACCTGGAGCAAAGGAGAATGAAGAACGCCAAAAACATAAGGAAAATATGAGTCCAAGAGACAGTAAGGGCCACATAAACCAGAGACTCCAACAGCCTGAGACCAGAAGAGCTAGATGGTACCTGGCTACCACCAATGGCCACCCTGATGGGGAACACAACAGAGAGTCCCTGACAGAGCAGGAGAAAAGTGGGGTGCAGAACTCAAATTCTAGTAAAAAGACCAGACTTAATAGTTTGACTAAGGCTGGAGGGACCCCAGAATACACGGCCCCCAGACTCTCTGTTAGCCCAAAACTAAACCATTCCCGAAGTCAACTCTTCAGACAAAGATTAGATTGGAGTATAAGACATAAAATGATACTCATGAAGAGTGTGCTTCTTAGCTCGGGTAGACCCATGAGACTAAATGGGCAGCTCCTGTCTGGAGGCAAGATGAGAAGGCAGAAAGGGACAGGAGAGGTTGAATGCACACGGGAAATCTGGGGTAGAAAGGAGAAGTGCAACTAGGGTCACGTAACAATGTGTTTATAAGTTTTTGAAACTAACTTGAACTATAAACTTTTACTTAAAGCATACAAACAAAATAACTCCATCAAAAAGCAGAGATTATAAGAATGGATAAAAAACAAACAAGATCCACTATATGCTGTCTATGGTAGACAGCTTGGATACCAAGACACACATAGGATGAAAGTGAAAGGATAAAAAAAGATACCACGTAAACCGCAACCATCAGAAAGTTAAAGTGATTCTACTATTAGACAAAATAGAATTTAAAATAAAAAATGCTACTAGAGATAAAGAGGGACATTTTATAATAACAAAAAAGTAATCCATAATGAAGATACAACAATTATAAACATATATCCCTCTAACAATCAAAACCAAACCAAACCCACTGCTGTCGGTTGATTCTGACTCACAGTTACCCTACAGGACAAAGTAGAACTGCCCCATAAAGTTTTCAAGGCTGTAAATCTATACAGAAGCAGACTGTCACATCTTGTCCTGTGGAGCAACTGGTGGGTTGGAACCATTGATCGTTTGGTTGGCAGCTGAGTGATTTAACCACCATGCCACCAAGGCTCTTTACCTAACAACAGAGCCCTAAAATATATGAAGAAAAAACTGACAGAATTTAAGGGAGAAATAGACAATTCAACAATAATATTTGGAGACTTCAGTATCCTACTTTCAATACTTAACAGAAAAGCTAGGGAGAAAGTCAAGAAGAAAATAGAAGACTTCAACACTGTAAACCAACTAGACCTAACAGATATTCACAGAACACTTCACCCAACAACAGCAGAATATACATTCTTCTCAAGCACACACGAAATGTTCTCTAGAACACATGCTAGACCTTAATGCAGATTTAAAAAGCCTGAAGTCACGCAAAATATGTTTTGCAATCAAAATGCAATGATACTAGAAATTCACAAATATGTGGAAATTAAACAATACACTCCTAAACAACTAATGGTTCAAAAAGAAATTAAGAGTGGAAATTTAAAAAATACTTTGAGATGAATAAAAATGAAGATGCAACATACCAAAACTTACGGGATGCAGCCAACACTGTGCCTAATGAGAAATGTATAGCTGTAAATGCAGATATTAAAAAAAGAAGATCTCAAATCAATAACTTAGCTTTCCAACTGAAGACACTGGAAAAAGAAGAGGAAACTAAACCTAAAAGAAACAGAAGGAAGGAAATAATAAAGATTAGGGTGGAAATGAATAAAATAGAGGATAAAAAAAAAAGAAAAATATCAATGAAACCAAAAGTTGGTTCTTTGAAAAGATCAAGAAAATTGACAGAACTTTAGCTATTCTGACCAAGAAAAAAAGAGAGAAGATTCAAATCAAAAATATCATAAGCACTGCTTTGTTTAAATATGTTTCCCTGGTCGTTTCTTTACTCCAGGGAGAAATGGGTTCTGGAGAGATTTTAGCCATTTCCTTATGCCTTTTAGCAGAGGGCTGAAAGCTTTTTTCTTCAGTAGTTTTGCACATATGGCTGCCTGTTCCTATAGCAGCAAAGCAATTATTTCCTGTGCCTTTTCAGCTGCTTTAGGTAAAACCTGTTTCGCATCCACCTGAGACAACAGAAGACCCTTAGAACAGCTTTACTGTCTTGTGTTCATACAGTGTTGTGTTTTCATTTACTCTAGACTTTAAGGTAGAAACAAAACAAAAATAACTTATGTTCAGTAGAATGGTCAAGGGGTCTTATTCCTTTGGGGAAGGAAGGGTGTTCCACAGACTTCTGGAAGACGAGGGGGAAAAGGCTACAAAGAGGTTACACAGAGTGTAAGGTAGTGACTTGGCGGCCCAACTCCCTTTTCCGTTTAAGACAGAACTAGGCTACAGGATTCAATTGCCAGCCCTGAGACTCAGAGTCAATCTACTACCTGTGTTAGACATCAGTATACTCATTTTTGAGATGAAGTCGTTCAATAAGTGATACAGTTTCTCCCCATTCTTACCACCATTCACCCAGCTCTTCAAGTGGGAAATCCAAGAGTCATCATTCTTGATGCCTCCCTACCCCAACCTCCATCCCATCCTATAGATTTATTCCTCAGTAATTCTCACCTCCACCAACTCCTCCCCATCCCACAGGTGTCACCATAGTCTAAAATATAGCCACTTGCCTCTGGACCCTGCAATAGCTTTCGAGGTTATTATTAGCTGCCATCAAGTAGGCCCCTGACTCATGGCCACCCCACACACAACAGAACCTGACTGTTGTGTTCCACAGGATTTTCATTGGCTGATTTTCAGAAGTAGATCTCGAAAGTATTCACTTTCTTCCGAGTCCTTCTCAGTGTGGAGGCTCTGCTGACACCTGTGCATAGCAACACACAAGCCTCCACTGACAGACAGATGGTGGCTACGCCTGAGGTGCACTGGCCAGGAATCAAACCTGGTCTCCTGCCTGGAAGGTGAGGATTCTTCCACTGAGCCACCACTGGAGGACTGCTCAAACCTACTCTTGCCCCTCTCTGTTGCCTTCTCCTCATTGCAAATCTGATTTTGTCACTTCCCTAGACAAAATCCTTGTCACTCTTGGAATAAAGCCTCCAGTCTTTAGCATGGCCCATGATGCCCTGATTGGGCACTGGCCTCACCCTTCAGCTTCCCCAAGTGCCCTTCTCTGGGACAGTAGCCGAGGCCTTCTCTCTTGGCGTCTTTGCACTTAAGGTTATCTCAGCTCCTTGCTATTCCCCTCCTTCCCTTTGCCTAATTAACCTCATCCTATTCAGCTCGCTCTAAATGCCTAGAGACACCTTCTTCAAGTACCTAAAAAAAAACCCAGTGCCTAAAACTAGACCAAAGATCCCTGTGAGATCCTCTTATGATACCTTGTACTTTTCCTTCACGGGAAAGGGTTAAGGTGAGGCCAGTAATGACAAATGCCACTATTCACATGGCAGACAACTGACAAGAGCCCAGATGTAGCTTGGAATCCTGTTCAACACAGTGCTCCATGCAGCCACTACAGATTGATCAGAGTGATGGTTTTACGAGTTGTTTTTGTTCTTCAGCCAATCTATTCCTTAAATCTTCAATATCCTAAATTTTCCAACCTCTTTAAGTAGTTCGCATTGTTACTATCCAAAACTGCTTTCAAATATCTAAACCAAATTTGCATTACACTTTAAATCCCTTTCCTGGAAATTACTGTGCTTTACTAAAAATCTGGAGAGCTGAGAACAGCCTAGTGACCTAAAAAAAGTACAAGTAAATCCTAAAACACTGATTATAGTTTTATGAAAGCAGAGAGGAAGAACACTAAGGAATAATTCATAAGCCTATGGTGCAACTATGGTAATAGAGTTGTTTACTTAATTTACACTAACTTTCATCTTATAACCTTACTGTTAGTCTATATGATGTTTTCAGAGTGCCAAATGCTATGGTACACCTAAAGTACTCACATCACATTAATGGCTAATATTTCCTGAGCAAATTATTAGCTGTCAAAGAGTGTCTAAGGGATTTTCACATACTAACGCACTTAATTAAAAAAAAAAAAAACTAGTCATTAAGTAACTCTTAGAGGTAGATGCAATTATGATTATGAGCCCTGCTGGTACAGTGGTTAAGAGCTTGGCTGCAAACCAAAAGGTCGGCTGTTCAAATCCAACAACTGCTCCTTGGAAACTCTATGGGGCAGTTCTACTCTGTCCTGTAGGGTCTCTATGAGTCGGAATCGACTTGACGACAACAGATTTTTTTTCTCACTGCACAGATGTGAAAACTGAGGCACAGAAAGAGCAGAAGACCAAAATATCTATTTTCAGACATGCTAGGATCCAGAAAATTTACCTCTCACATACTTTTTCTTATGTGGGAGTTACAATAGGATGTACTTATTCAAGAGGCTGAAACATAAGGGGAAAGAACAAAACAGGAAGACAAGAAAAGGCTAAGCAAGGCAGCAAAGTGGAAGAAATGATCTGGGATAGTGGCTGGTGAATTAGAACAAGACATTGACTGCTCTGAGAAAGAAGTAAGGGGATGTCATGTAACCAAGAGTATGTATGTTAGACGATAAAGGTACATTATTTTTTTTGTCCACAAGTAACAGAAAGTAGAAACCCTAGGGAAACAAAAAAGTTGCAGCTGATCTTACCTAAGAAGAGAGAATTCATTTGAACCTTGATGCATGAAATACTACCCTTTGGGTAGTCTGTGGCTTGTGACACTGGTCCTATAGACTGGCCCTACAGTGAACAATGTTTACACAGTCACAATCACATCAACGTTACTTAATGGTGTTCAACTTTTAGAAACAACCCAAAGATTTGGGATTAGAAAATGGAATGTAACTGTTAAGAATCTTTTCTTAAAATGAGGTATCATTCACATACCATAAAATTCACCATTTTAATGGTACAATTCAGTGGTTTTTACAAAGCTATGCAACCATCACCACTATTTAATTCCAGAACATTTTCATTGTCTCAAAAAGAAAAGCCATGCCCATTAGCAGTCACTCCTCAATCTCCTCTTCCCCTGAGTCCCTGGCAAGCAACAATTTACTTTGTTTCTATGTATTTGCCTTTTCTGGACATTTCACATAAATGGAATCATACAATATGTGGCTTTTATGTTTGCTTTTTTCACTTAATGTAATGTTTTCAAGGATCATCTATGTTGTAGCATATACTAGGTCTTATTTCTTTTTATTGCCAAATAATATTCCATTGTATGGGTATACCACATTTTGTTTGTCCAGAGTCTTGACGGTGTAACAGGAAAGTAAAGGTGGGAGAAAAATGGAAAGAAGAGTAAGGTCCTAACATTCTACTTAGACAAGAAATAAAATATTGCCTAAAATCAATGAAACAAGAAAATAGAGGCAGAAATGTGTTACCTCGAGTAAAAAATGTAGCCAAGAGAAGAACTAAAAAGAATGGTTTTAAATGATTCACCATCAGGAGAACTGGAGAACTGGGGGGGTAGTGAAGCTAATTATTTACACATTACCAAAACCACAAAAACCAAACCCATTGCCGTCAAGTCAATTCTGACACATAGTGACACTTTAGGACAGAATACAACTACCAGCCCCATAGGGTTTCCAAGGCTGTAAATGTTTACGGAAGTAGACTGCCACATCTTTCACCTGTAACATTCCAAATATTAACATTCCTATGAGTCGGAATCGACTCGACGGCACTGGGTTTTTGGTTGTGGATTATATATAAAGAGTTCCTAAAATCAATTAAGATGAACAACCCAATTGAAAAAAATGAGCAAACATATGAGGAAGCAGGTTTCTGAATAAGATATACACATGGATAATAAACATAGAAAAAGATGCCCAATTTCACTAAGAACCAGGGAAACCGAGCATTTTATTTTATTAACCAACAGATTAGCAAAACTTAAAAAGAGGGATGAAATGCAATACTGATACAACATACTGATTTGTCACAAATTAATTTTTTTATTGTGTTTTTGGTAAAAGTTTATACACGAAATTAGGTTCTCATTTAACAATTTCTATACATATTGTTAAGTGATATTGGTTATACACAATATATCAGCATTCTCATTTTATTTTGGTTGTCCTGTTTCCAGTAATCTAGCTTCCTTGGACTCCCTTGCCTTCTCATTTTTGGTCTAGGAAAAATGCTTACCATTTGGTTTCATCTAGACAATTATTGTCAAAAGCACAGTACTCACAGGTAATACTATTTATTTTATGGGCCAATCAGTCATTTGGCTGAAAGGTGATCTCTGGGAGTGGTTTGAGTTGCAAGTTTAAAGAGTATCTCAGGGCAATAATCTCGTGGGTTCATCTACTCTCTACCGGCTCAGTAAATCTGACTTTTTTATAAATTAATTGTTAAAAAGGAAGTTGTATAACAGAGAACCCCTGAGGGAGCAGGAGAGCAGTGGGATGCAGACTCCAAATTCTCATAAAAAGACCAGACTTAATGGTCTCACTGAGACTAGAAGGACCCCGGTGGTCATGGCCCCCAGGCCTTCTGTTGGCCCAGGACAGGAGCCACTCCCGAAGCCAATTCTTCAGACAGGGATTGGACTGGACAATGGGTTGGAGAGGGAGCCTGGTGAGGAGTGGGCTTCTTGGATCGGGTGGACACTTGAGACTATGTTGGCATCTCCTGCCTGGAGGGGAGATGAGGCGGTGGAGGGGGTTAGAAGCTGACGAAATGGACATGAAAAGAGAGAGCGGAGAGAGGGAGTGGGCTGTCTCATTAGGGGGAGAGTAACTGGGAGTGTATAGCAATGTGTATATGGGTTTTTGTGTGAGAGACTGACTTGATTTGTAAACTTTCACTTAAAGCACCATAAAAATTATAAAAAAGAAGAAAGTTGTATAATAATGTATCTTGGGCGACCCCATTTATATAAAAAACAAATCTAGAAAATGTGTTTTTCGTGTGTGTAAATGTACTGAATAAAATCTGAAGTGATAAACACATATAAACACATGTATACATTTATATATCTGTATTAATATATGATCAGCATTTAAAAGGTACCACAGAAACATCTTTGGGATATGGAACAGAGTAGCTGTATCTGGCCATTTTTTATTTGATGATTTGCCACTGCTCATGCTTAGGTTTTTTGGAAATTCTGAAATGCAAATGAAGTTTTGGTGTTACTCAAGATTCACTTCTGAGAGGAAAACGTTGCTGGGATTACAGACAGCACTGTTGGAGTAGTGCCAAACGTAATACTTGTCCTCACAGGAAGAAATGCCCCGAGCACAACTTGAATTGTGAAAAAAGAACAAGTTTTCAAAATCCTGCCACTCTAACAAACATCTTGATGAGGGTGACACTCCCTCTTCCCCATTATTTTTCTTCTCCATTTTCACCTACTATTTATGTTAATTACAGATCCTTGCATACACTAACTCCCCTATGTAAGTTATGTAAAAACTATTTCTAGGCCTCTAACTATTTTTTAACTACATTACCAAATATGTAAATTTTTAACTAATTCCAAGAAGCCTTGAAGTCTCATACGCGGCTATTTTTGAGATGAGTCATAGAAAGGTTATTGTTTTGTAAAAAAAAACAAAGAAACAAACAAAAAAGCCATTCAGGGCCAGTCATGACAAGTACTACCACAACCAGGTCTCCTGCATGTTGTTGTTAGGTGTCTTCAAGTCGGTTCTGACTCATAGCAACCCTATGCACAACAGAACGAAACACTGCCTGGTCCTGCGCCACCCTCACAATCGTTGCTATGTTTGATTTGAGTCCATTGTTGCAGCCACTGTGTCAATCCATCTCATAGAGGGTCTTCCTTTTTTTTTTTGCTGACCCTCTACTTTACCAAGCACGATGTCCTTCTCCAGAGACTAATCTATCCTGACAACATGTCCAAAGTACGTGAGACGATGTCTCACCATCCTCGATTCTAACTCCACGGTATATTCAATTTTCTTCACCAACACCCTCAATCAAAGGCATCAGTTCTTCTTTGGTCTTCCTTATTCATTGTCCACCTTTCACACATATATGAGGTAATTGAAAATACTCTGGTTTGGGCCAGGTGCACCTTAGTCCTCAAAGTGACATCATTGCTTTTTAACATTTTAAAGAGGTCTTTTGCAGTAGATTTGCCCAACACAATGTGTAGTTTGAGTTCTTGACTGCTGCTTCCGTGGATGTTGATTTTGGATCCAAGTAAAATGGAATCATTGACAATTTCAATATTTTCTCCATTTATCACAATGTTGCTTATTGGTCCAGTTGTGGTGATTTTTTTTTTTTTTTTATGTTTTAGTATAATTCACACTGAAGGCTGTAGTCTTTGATCTTCATCAGTAATTGCTTTAAGTCCTCTTCCCTTTCAGCAAACAAGGTTGTGTCATCTGCATACTGCAGGTTGTCAATGAGTTTTCCTCTAATCCCGATGCCCCATTCTTCTTCATATAGTCCAGCTTCTCAGATTATTTGCTCAGTGTACAGATTGAATAAATATGGTGAAAGGATACAACTGTGACACACACCTTTCCTGATTTTAAACCATGCAGTATCCCCTTGTTCTATTCAAACGACTGCCTCTTGGTCTATATACAGGTTCCACATGAGCACAATTAAGCATCCTAGAATTCCTGTTCTTCTCAATGTTATCCATAACTTGTTATGATCTACACAATTGAATGCCTTTGCATAGTCAATAAAACACAGGTAAACATCTTTACAGTATTCTCGGCTTTCAGCCAGGATCCATCTGACATCAGCAATGATATCCCTCATTCCACATCCTCTTCTGAATCCAACTTGAACTTCTAGTAGTTCCCTGTTGATATACTGCTCCAGACACTTTTGAATGATCTTCAGCAAAACTTTACTTGCATGTGATATTAATGTTATTGTTTGATAATTTCCATATTCTATTGGGTCACTTCTCTTTGGAATAGGCATAAATACGGATCTCTTCCAGTTGGTTGGCCAGGTAGCTCTCTTCCAAATTTCTTGGCATAGATGAGTGACTACTTCCAGCATTGCAATCGTTTTGCTGAAACATCTTAATTGATATCCTGTCAATTCCTGGAGCCTTGTTTTTCGCCAGTGCCTTCAGTGAAGATTGGACTTCTTCCATCAGTACTATTAGTTCTTGATTATATGCTATCTCCTGAAATGGCTGAACATCAACCAATTCTTTTTAGTACCGTGACTGTGTATTCCTGTCATCTTCTTTTGATGCCTTCTGTGTCATTCAATATTTTCCCCGTATAATCCTTAAATATTGCAACTTGAGGCTTTTTCTTCAGTTCTTTCAGCTTGAGAAATGCTGAGCGTGTTCTTCCCTTCTGGTTTTCTAACTCCAGGTCTTTGCACATTTCTTTATAATACTTTACTTTATCTTCTCGAGCTGCCCTTTGAAATTTTCTGTTCAGCTCTTTTACTTCATCATTTCTGATAGACAAATGGTGGCCGCACATTGATTGGGAACTGAACCTAGCCTCCTGCACGGAAGGTGAGAATTCTACCATTGACCATCACTGCCCCAGGATTAACATGATAGAGTTAGGTAAATATTCTCGCCCCTGAAATTGCTTTATGTGTTATGCCCGCAGGTGTATCATTCAGGATTGGCCAGTTATGCCATGGAAAAAAGAACCCAAAGATCTCCATGGCTCAAAAGAGCAAAAGTTTATTTCTTACTCATGCAAGTCTACAGAGATGCTTGGCTCCTCAGAGTCACTCATGCATACAGGCTGACTAAGCAGTCATTATCTCAGACTTTACTAGTCCCCAAACAGAGGGGAAAAGAGAACTCTTGAGGGCTTACATCAGCAATCAAATGCTGAGTTGGGCTATGTCCCTCTTGTTATAACTTATTGGACAGTACTAGTAACATGGCCTCAGCCAACAACACGGGACCAGGAATAGTTCTCTCATGGGCTCAGAATGAAAAAGAACTGGAAATACTTGGAGAACAGCACAAACGATACCTAAAAAATTTCTAAAACACACTAGAGATAAGACTATAAAATAGGCTAGAATTTTAAAATGTGATTGTGTTGTTAAAAATGGACATAATACTCTGAAATTTCGCCTGGTGACAATATTTAGATGTCAGTGTCCAAGTTAAGAGATGTTTTGTCCCTGTCAGAGTTGTCTCTACAAGTTCGAGTTTGCAACCACAACCCATAAACGATTCTATCTTTTGTGGGCATTTCCTGAGGTGTAGGAAGTAATAAATAAACTTTGCCTAGTTTCACCTTTTGATAGATTTTTTTGCTTTTCAAAGAAGGACATATGATTAATTATTATTAAGGTCTCCTGCATCAGTTCAACAGCTGAATAGAAGATTTCAAAGGGTGGCTCGAGAAGACAAAGTAAAGAATTATAGTCACATGTGCAAAGACCTGGAGATGAAAACCAAAACGGAAGAACACGTTCTGCATTTCTCAAGCTGAAAGGACTGAAGAAAAAACTCAAGTTACAATATTGAAGGATTCCACAGGGAAAATATTAAACAATTCAGGAAGCATCAAAACAAGATGGAAGGAACACACAGAGTTACTATACCAAAAAAAGAATTGGCTGATTTTCAGTCATTTCAGGAGGTACCGTAAAAGCAGGAACGAATGGTACTGAAGGAAGAAGTCCAAGCTGTACTGAAGGCATTGGCAAAAAACAAGGCTCCAGGAATTTACAAAATACCAGTTGAGATGTTTCAACAAACAGATGTAGTGCTGGAAGTACTCACTCTTCTATACAAAGAAATTTGGAAGAGAGCTACCTGGCCAACTGACTGGAAGAGATTTATATCTATGTTTATTCCCAAGAAAGGTGATCCCACCGCATGCAGAAATTATCGAACAATATCAATATCACACACAAGTAAAATTTTGCTGAAGATCATTCAAAAGTGGCTGCAGCAGTATATCGATAGGAAACAGCCAGAAATTCAAGCCGGATTCAGAAGAGGATGCAGAACCAAGGATATCATTGCTGATGTCAGATGGATCTTGGCTGAAGGCAGAGAATACCAGAAGGATGTTTACCTGTGTTTTATTGCCTATGCAAAGGCACTTGACTGTGTGGATCATAACAAATTATGAGTAACACTGAGAAGAATGGGAATTCCAGAACACTTAATTGTGCTCATGAGAAACTTGTATGTAGAGAAAGAGGCAGCCTTTCGGACAGAACAAGGAGATACTGCATAGTTTAAAGTGAGGAAAGGTGTGCATCATCGTTGTATCCTTTCACCATACCTATTGGCTCTGTATGCTGAGCAAATAATATGAGAAGCTGGATTATATGAAAAAGAAAGGGGTATCAGTATTGGAGAAAGGCTCATTAACAACCTGCATTATGCAGATAACACAACCTTGCTTGCTGAAAATGAAGAGGACTCAAAGCGCTTACTGATGAAGGTCAAAGACCACAGCCTTCAGTATGGATTACACCCCAACATAAAGAAAACAAAAATTCTCACTACTGGACAAATAAGCAAAATCATTATAAATGAGGAAAAGATTGAAGTTGTCAAGGATTTCATTTTACTTGGATCCACAATCAACAGCCATGGAAGCAGCAGCCAAGAAATCAAAAGACCCACTGCACTGTGCACATCTGCTGCAAAAGACCTCTTTAAAGTGTTGAAAAGCAAAGATGTCACCTTGAAGACTAGGTGCGCCTGATCCAAACCACAGTGTTTTCATTCGCCTCATCTGCGTGTGAAAGCTGGACGATGAATAAGGAAGACCAAATAACTGATGCCTTTCAATTGTGGTGTTGGCGAAGAATACTGAATATACCATGGACTGCCAAATGAACGTACGAATCTGTCTCGGAAAAAGTACAACCAGAATGCTCCTTAGATGCAAGGATGGCGAGACTATGTCTCACATACTTTGGACATGTTTTCAGGAGGGATCAGTCCCTGGAGAAGGACATCATGCTTGGTGAAGTAGAGGGTCAGTGAAAAAGAGGAAGACCCTCAATGAGAGGGATTGACACAGTGGCCGCAACGATGGGCTTAAGCATAACAAAGATTGCGAGGATGGCACAGGACCAGGCAGTGTTTCATTCTGTTGTGCACAGGGTCACTGAGTCAGATTCGACTCGATGGCACCTAACAACAAAAACAACCGGCATTAGTAATAGTATCAACCTTTTTTACCTCATTATTTTGGCATAACAAAATGCCAGACAATATCCAACTCTTCAGGTTATCTGAAATAATCTGATCTAGAATCCAGACTTAGCTGCTAATTTTTCAAAATATTGGAAATGTGATTTTTCGGTTCAATCAAATATCTGAGTGAAAAGTGGGAAGCCATTATCTACAACATTATTCAGGCTTTCTTAAGCAGAATTTATGTTGCTTTTAATGTCTGATTATAAACTGCTGCCTCACATTTAATTACAGTCACCTAATTATTGGTCAAGATAGTCCCTGAAAATGTGTCACATCCTTCTAGAGTTGAGTGGTTCCCCCCTCATATTGTAAGAACTCTGTAAATACATGTCATCAAATGTCCTTCTCTTTTTTCATTTCTGACCTATCAGCTAAATGACATGACAAGCCATTTTCCTGACTAGATCTTGGGAGCAGAATTCAAGGTTATAGATTTGATTCTGGCATTGGCTACTGCTTGGGTTGGGTTCCCCCAGAAGCAAATTCTGAGAAAAAATCCAAGTGCAAGCAGTTAATTTAGGAAATGAAAGGGAACAGGGAAATAAGTTAGGAAAGGAAAGATAGCCAATAAATGGTGTGTTTCAAGTCAATTACCACCGTAGGCAACTAAGATGAATCCCACCATGGAATTCATATTACATTACCAAAACTTGCAAAACCTAATGTAGACACATGACGCAGAGTCATCCCAGCCTGAAGGGTGAGGGAGCTGGGGTATTTATACCCCTACTCCTATCACTCATTGGTTGGGCTGCTCCTGGGAAGCTGGTTTCCTGGCAGTTCTGATCAGCTGTATGGACAGCTATGGGAAAAAAAAAGTAGAGGGGAAACCTGAGGCCAAAAAAAACAAAAAATGCAGGTGCTGGATGTTGGAAGTCAGGTCAACGTGCACTAAAGTGGTAAGAATGAGGGATTACAGGCAGGGCACCGATAGCATCTGCTATAGCTATTAACTCATCTAATAACCAGCAGTTCTGAGTCTAACTCCAACCAACTGCCTTGTTCTTGGTCATTAGAAGAATCAATATGGAGGCTATGCTTCCAGTACAGACCCGCTGCTTTTCCTTCGAGTCAATTCTGACTCATAGTGACCCTATGGAACTGAACAGAACTGCCCCATAGGGTTTCCAAGGAACGGTGGATTCAAACTACTGACCTTTTGGTTAGCAACCGAAGCTCTTAACCACAAAAGACTAAGATGTAGTTTTTAAAAATATACTTAGCAACAGTAAAACTAAAGATAAACCATAGAGAAAAGGTTAGAATTCACAATACTACAGTTGTATATTCAAAGTGACATTTCCCAATGTGAGAAAAGGGTTCCAAGGCCAAAAAGCTTGGGCACTCTCTATCTCCACACTCCATCATACCATCTTGTTTCACTGACTTTTCAACTTTTAGCACTTTCAGAAATGACTTACTCATTTGTGGATTGACTTGTTTACTGAATGTTTCACCCAGTTAAAATGTGAGAACTGAGACCCCGACTGCCTTGTTCGCTACTCTAACCCCAGCACATGGCCCACAGATGCTCTATTGAGGAAGATAATATAGTAGTTCAATGAATAAACGAATATCCCCCTTCTAGAAAGAAGGAAGCATAAAGAGAAGATGGAAGGAATACACAGAGTCATTACAACAAAAAGAACTGGTCGATGCTCAACCATCTAAAGAAGTAGCATATGATCAGGAACTGATGGTACTGAAGGAAGAAGTTCAAGCTGCACTGAAGGCATTGGTGAAAAACAAGTCTCCAGAAATTGAAGGAATATCAGTTGAGATGTTTCAACAAACTGATAGAGCACTGGAAGTGCTCACTCATCTATGCCAAGAAATTTGGAAGACAGCTACCTGGCCAACTGACTGGGAGAGATCCGTATTGATGCCTATTCCCAAGAAAGGTGATCCAACTGAATGTGGGAATTTTTGAACAATATCGTGAATCTTACGCTCAAGTAAAATTTTGCTGAAGATCATTCAAAAATAGCTGCAGCAGTATATCGACAGGGAACTGCCAGAAATTCAAGCCGGATTCAGAAGAGGATGTGGAACCAGGGATATTATTGCTGATGTCAGATGGATCTTGCCTGAAAGCAGAGAATACCAGAAAGATGTTTACCTGTGTTTTATTGACTATGCAAAGGCATTCAACTGTGTGGATCATAACAAATTATGGATAACATTGCAAGGAACGGGAATTCCAGAACAGTTAACTGTGCTCATGAGGAACCTGTACATAGATCTAGAGGCAGTTAGCTATTCGGACAGAACAAGGAGATACTACATGGTTTAAAGTCAGGAAAGGTATGCGTCAGGGTTGTATCCTTTCACTATACCCATTCAATCTGTATGCTGAGCAAATAATCCAAGAAGCTGGACTATATGAAGAAAAAAGGGGCATCAGGATTGGAGGAAGACTCATTAACAACCTGCGTTATGCAGATGACACAACCTTGCTGAAAGTGAGAGGAGGGTTTGAAACACTAATGAAGATCAAAGACCACAGCCTTCAGTATGGATTAACCCCAACATAAAGAAAACAAAACTTCTCACTACTGGACAAATAAGCAACATCACGATAAACAGGGAAAAGATTGAAGTTGTCAAGGATTTCACTTTACTTGGACCCACAATCAACACCCATGGAAGCAGCAGTCAAGGAATCAAAAGATGCGTTGCACTGCACAAACCTGCTGCAAAAGACCTCTTTAAAGTGTTGAAAAGCAAAGATGTCACCTTGAAGACTAAGGTGCGCCTGACCCAAGCCACGGTGTTTTCAATTGCATCATACACATGCGAAAACTGGACAATGAATAAGGAAGACCAAAGAAGAACTGATGCCTTTGAATTGTGGTGCTGACGAAGAATATTGAATATACCATGGACTGCCAAAAGGACAAACAAATCTGGCTTGGAAGAAGTACAGCCAGAATGCTCCTTAGAAGCAAGGATGGCAAGGCCCCGTATTACATACTTTGGACATGTTGTCAGGAAGGATCGGTCCCTGGAGAGGGATGTCATGCTTGGTAAAGTAGAGAGTCAGTGAAAAAGAGGAAGACCTTCAATGAGATGGATTGACACAGTGGCTGCAACAATGGGCTCAAGCATAACAATTGCGAGCATGGCACAGGACCAGGCAGTGTTTCGTTCTGTGGTACACAGGGTTGCTATGGGTCGGAACCGAGTCGATGGACACCTAACAACAACAGAGAGACCCAAAGACCACGGGTATTGTATAGCCCCTGAAAAGTCCTATGATAAGGAAATCTGTATTACATTACTCACCCCAGCATTTCCCAAATTTATTTGACCAGGGAATATTTTTTCCTGGAAATTAATTTTTCCTGGGAACAAAATTTGAAAAATCCTAATCTAGAGATTCTTATGTTAGTAAGATTGAAACTAACTTCAGTGAATATGACATAGTTAATAAACTGTATAGTACACTGTGGAGCCCTAGTAGTGAAGTGGTTAAGAGCTCAGGTTGCTAACCAAAAGGTCGGCAGTTTGAATCCACCAGTTCCTCCTTGGAAACCCTATGGAGCAGTTCTACTCTGTCCTATAGACTCACTATGAGTTGGAATCAACTCGAGGGCACACAACAACAGAGTACACTGCAAATATTCACCATTAGAAATTCAGCAGGCTGAAGTAGGCAAAGACTACTCTTTTAGAAAAGGAAAATACTTCACCCAGCTACCAGTGGCTGACCTATTTCTAAAAGCACGACTCGCATAATAAAATGTACTTTGGTGAATTTCATTTTACTCTAAACTTTGATTTAATACAATCTATTTGATTTACTACAAATCATATGCATTCTAGAGACAAGGAAGGCTGGCTGACCACTGATAATAGCAGTCCTCTTTAGTGCAGGGGTTCAGTTCAGGTTGTGCTCACTGATAAATCTACAAGGGTTGTAGGAGAATATGTGTTGCCAGGGAAAGAGGTTAAACACATTGCTTAGTGGAAAAAAGCAAGTGATAATGAACGTGTGCAATATGATCTCATTTTAGTAACATGTATTATATATATAAGTAACCACTGGAATGTCCGCTCCACCAGGGCAGGGATTTTTGTCTGTTTTATTCATGCTATCTCTCCAGGGACTGGCACATAAGAGGCATTCCAATAATGTTTTTTGGCTGGGGGAATAAATGTTTGCATATGTGTACAAGTAGTCCCCGACTTATGACAGAGTTCTGTTTCAATGACTCTGTTGTAAGTCGATTCTGACGTAAGTCAAACGTTTTTTTTTGTTTTGTTTTGTTTTTTTAGTTTTAAGTAGTAAATCATAAAATTGAACATCTGCGAGTGAACATCTGAGAATGATAACATCAGTAAATTATGCACTATGACACTGTATGTAGTACATATTACTAAGGATCAGATCTATAAAAAAAAAAGACAATAATTAAGTGTGGTTCCTCATAACCGGAACACATCATAAGTCGAGGAGTGCTTGTACCTGCAAATATATTTGACAATGGTTAGCTATCAGGTTTGTGAGCACTTTGGTAGACCTGTATTTTTCTCATTCTTTAAGGAAACTGTATTGCTTTTGTATTTGAAAAACAAAGACTTGTCTTTTACAATGATGCCTAGGTTGCTGTCACCACACTGGGTCTCTGAGATCTGTGGGGAAAACAGCCCACTGAGGTACCTTCGCCTCATCTCCCTTCCCTCCCAACCCCAGTCTCAGTGCTTCAAGGTCAAACCCACTGTTTTGAATCTCCACAACCATCTTGGGGCTTTAGGTAAATTGGAAGCGGAGCTTCTCCTTTAGACAGCTAGAGCCCTGGCGTTTAGTCTAGTCTTCTCCATTGCACCAGCAATATTTCCATACCCATCAAAGCGGGATATTTAGAAATGCTGCATATCATTTGAGTGCTTCCTAAGTTATAGAGGAGAAAACCTGAAAGCTAGAAAGGAGATTAAAACTGGAGCTTCTAAAAGACTGCACATTTATTGCTGAGACTTGAGAGGGAGGATAACAGTAGCTGTGCCATTCATCTTTTCAGTGGTGGATTAAAAATATTTAAAATTCAGTCAGTAGCTCAGGCTCTCTGATTCCCTGCATGCTCTAACACCTGCCCAAGCCTTATAATGGGCTTTCCTGAGACATAGAATATTCTGGATTACAAATGCAGGGTTTCTATCCAAGTACCTTGCTCTTAGAAAACTCTAGTTCCAAAGCTTAGACCATATAACACAACCACATTAAAAAGTGGCTACTGAATTCACCATCGGATTCTCTATTTCACAAAAGGATTCCAAATAGGATTGGATGTTTTAAAAATCAATGGGAAAACTGTTTGGTAGTATTTGCTAAAGCTGAACATACAGATAGCCTATGATCCAACAATTCAACTCCTAAAAATAAACCCAACAAAAACACATACATATGTTCACCAAAAGACATATAACAGAATCCATAACAGCATTATTTGTAATAGCCCCAGACTGAAGGCTACTCAAATGCCCCCAAGAGGAGAAGAATGAATAAATTGTGGCATACTCACACAATGGAACATTACATCAATAAGAATAATCGAACACTATATGGATGCATCTCACTAATGCAATGTTCAATGAACAAAGTCTGACACGGAAGACTATATACCATTTATATAAAGTTCGAAAGATGTACTACCTATCTACAGAATATCTGGATGGTGTAAGTGATTAATGTGCTCAGCTGCCAACTGAAAGTTTCGAGGTTTGACATTCCCCTTAAGAACAAGAAGAAGACAAGGATGTCCTTTATCACCACCCCTATTTAACACTGTGCTGGAAGTCCGAGCTAGAGCAATAAGCCAAGAAAAAGAAAAAAAGGGAATCCAAATTGGTAATGAAGAAGTAAAACTGTCCCTTATTTGTGGATGATATGATACTATGCATAGAAAACCCAAAAGACTCCACGAGAAAACTACTGGAACTAATAGAAAGATTCCGCAGAGTTGCAAGATACAAGATAAACATACAAAAATCAGTTGAATTCCTATACACCAATAAAGAGAACAATGAAATGGAAATCAGGAAAACAATACCATTTATAATAACACGTAAAAAAATAAAAATACTTAGGAATAAATCTAATCAGGGGTGTAAAAGACCTATATAAAGAAAACTACAAAACACTACAACGAGAAGCCAAAAGAGATCTACATAAATGGAAAAATATACCATGCTCATAGATAGGTAGACTCAACATTGTGAAAATGTCAATTCTACCCAAAGCAATCTACAAACACAATGTGATCCCGATCCAAATACCAACAGCATTCTTTAAAGAGATGGAAAAACTAATCATTAACTTTATATGGAAAGGGAAGGAGCCCTGGATAAATAAAGCACTATTGAAGAAGAAAAATAAAGTAGGAGGACTTGTACTAACCTGATCTCAAAACCTACTATACAACTACTGTACTCAAAACAGCCTGGTACTGCTACAATGACAGATACATTGACCGATGGAACAGAATTGAGAACCCAAATGTAAACCCATCCACCTACGGTCACCTGATCTTTAACAAGGGCCCAAAGTCCATCAAATGGGGAAAAGACAGTCTCTTTAACAAATGGTGCTGGCAAAGCTGGATGTCCATCTGCAAAAAAATGAAACAATACCCATATCTCACACCACACACAAAAACTAATTCAAAACAGATCAAAGACCTAAATATAAAACCAAAAACTATAAAGATCATAGAAGAAAAAATTGGATCAACGCTAGAGGCCCTAATATACAGCACTAACAGGATACAACCATAACCAACAACACACAAACTCCAGAAGATATGCTAGATAACTGGAATCTTCTAAAAATTAAACACTTATGCTCATCAAAAGACTTCACCAAAAGAGTAAAAAGAGAACCTACAGACAGGGAAAAAAATTTTGACTATGACAAATCCGACAAAGATCTAATCTCTAAAATCTACAGGAAAATCCAACACCTCTACGACAAAAACACAAATAATCCAGTCAAAAAATGGGCAAAGGAAATGAACAGACACTTCACCAAAGACGACATTCAAGTGGCTAACGGATGTATGAGGAAATGCTCGCAATCGCTAGCCATTAGAGAAATGCAAATCAAAACCACAATGAGATACCATCTCACCCCAGCATTACTGGAATGAATCAAAAAAAAAAAAAACAGAAAATAACAAATGTTGGAGAAGCTGTGGGGAGATTGGAACTCGTATGCACTGCTGGTGGGGATGCAAAATGGTACAACCATTTTGGAAAATCATATGGCACTTCCTTAGAAAGCTAGAAATAGAAAATACCATACGATTCAGCAATCCCACTCCTAGGAATATATCCTAGAGAAATAAGAGCTGTAATACAAATAGACATATGCACACCCATATTCACTGCAGCATTGTTCACAATAGCAAAAAGATGGAAACAGCCTAGATGCCCATCGACAGAAGAATGGATAATACTGAAAGCCAACTCTTCAGACAGGGATTGGACTGGACTATGGGACAGACAATGATACTGGTGAAGAATGAGCTTCTTGGATCAAGTAGACACGAGACTATGTTGGCATCTGCTGCCTGAAGGGGAGATGAGAGGATAGAGGTGGTCAAAAGCTGGCCGAATGGACACAAAAAGAGAGAGTGAAGGGAATGAGTGTGCTGTCTTATTTGGGGGAGAGCAATTAGGAGTACATAGCAAGGTGTTCATAAATTTTTGTATGAGAGTACAACTTGATTTGTAAACATTCACTTAAAGCACAATAAAAATTTAAAAAAAAAGAATACATTAAAAAAAACAGAAGACTGGATAAACGAACTATGCTACATACATACAATGGAGTACTACTCAAGGATAAAGAACAACAATGAATCTGCAAAGCATCTCACAACATGGATGAATCTAGAGGGCATTATGCTGAGTGAAATAAGTCGATCACAAAAGGGCAAATATTGTATGAGACCACTACTATAAAAACTCATGAAAAAGTTTACCCACAAAAAAAAATAATCTTTGATGGTTATTAAGGAGAGGAGGGGTGGATGGAAAAAAGCTAAACAGACAATAAGTGGTAACTTTGGTGAAGGGTGAGACGATACACAATTCTGGGGAAGCCAGCGCAGCTTGTTCAAGGGAAGGTTATGGAAGCTCCACAGACACATCCAAACTCCCTGAGAGACTGAATTACTGGGTTGAGGGCTGTGGGACCATAGCCTTGGGGAACATGTAGCTCAGTTGGCATAACATAGTTTATAAAGGAAATGTTCTACATTCTACTTTGGTGAGTAGTGTCTGGGGTCTTAAAAGCTTGTGAGCAGCCATGAGATACTCCACCGGTCTCAACCTGTCTGAAGCAAGGGAGAATGAAGAAAACCAAAGACACAGGGGAAAGACTAGTCCACAGGACTAATGCACCACAACTACCACAGCGTCCACCAGACTGAGTCCTGCGCACCTGGATGGTGCCTGGCTACCACCACTGACTGCTCTGACAGGGATCACAATGGAGGGTCCCAGGCAGAGCTGGAGAAAAATGCACAGCAAAATGCTAACTCACAAAAAAAGACCAGACTTACTGGCCTGACAGAGACTGGAGAAACCCCCTATTGCACCTGGACACCCTTTTAGCGCAGTAATAAAGTCACTCCTGAGGTTCACCTTTCAGCCAAAGATTAGACAAGCCCATAAAACAAAACGAGACTAAAGGGGCACACAGCCCAGGGGCAAGAACTAGAAGGCAGGACCGGACAGGAAAGCTGGTAATAAGGAACCCCAGGTCTGGAAGGGAGAGTGTTGACATGTTGTGGGGCTGGTAACCAATGTCACAAAACAATACATTTACTAATTGTTTAATGAGAAACCAGTTTGTTCCGTAAACCTTCATCTAAAATACAATAATAATAAATAAACAAGTGTCTACTAAAAAAAGAAAAAGGGACAGAGGGACGGTTGTGCAATACAAAGGATTAATCTCCAAAATATATAAAGAACTCATGTAAATCGATACGAAAAAGAAACAATTCAACTGAAAAACAGACAAAAGTGTTAAGAGTATTTTATAGAACAAGAGAAAGAATGACCAAAAATATATGAAAGATGCTCAAATTTATTAGAAATTAGGGAAAAATAAATTAAAAACACAATGATCAGATATCATTTCACACATATCATACAGACAAAAAATAAGAATCCTGACAATACCCAATGTTACTAAAAATGTATAGCAATAGTTACACCACTTCAGAAAATAATTTCTCATCACCTAGTAAAATTGAAAAGTAGCTTAACTCTTGGCCCTGGGTATATTCCCCGGAGAAACTCCTATACTGTGTACCAAGAGGCATGTATTTATGTTTATGGCAGCATTGTCAGTAATAGAAAACAAGAAAAATTGTGAAATTGTTCACTACAGACTAGTAAGTAAGCACAAGTCAGCCTGTGCATACCTTGCGTACTGGGTGTCATGGATTGAACTGTGTCCCCCAAAAATATGTGTATCAATTTGGCTAGGCCATGATTCCCAGTATTGTCTGATTGTCCACAATTTTGCCCCCCAAAAAAGAATAAAGTTTCGAGGTTTGAGTCCACGCTGAACTGCCTTGGAAGAAAGCCCTGGTCATCTGCTCAGTTCTTCTCTGACATGCATGGGATCGCATGAGCTGGAATCGACCCGACAACTGCTTTATGGAATTAGAAGGCAGGACTGTGGTTATCTTTTGGTGGTGTGGAGACTGGACTGAGGCATGGGGCGTTCCTGGGCTTTTGGTAATCCTCCGTTTCCTGATCTGGGTTGTTGGTTATTCTATTAGTTTCCTAGGGCTGTCCTTAAAAATTACTCCAAACTTGGTGACTTAAAACAACAGAGATTTATTTATTCTCTTGCCACTTTGGAGGCCAGAAGTCAGATATCAAAGTGTCAGCAGGGCCACACTCCCTCAGAAGGCTCCGGGAGAAAATCCTTCTGTGCCTTCTGCAGCTTCTGGTAGCTGTCGGCATCCCTTGTGGCTGCATCAGTCCGATCTCTGCCTCCGTCTTCACGGGCCTTCTCCTCTTCTGCATGTGTCTTATAAGGGCATTTGTCATTGAATTTAGGGCCCACCTGGGTATCCAGGATGATCTCATCTCAAAAGCCATTACTTAATTCCATCTACAAAGACTCCTTGTACTGAGTTAAATTGTGTCCCGCAAAAAGAGATGTTCAAGTCCTAACCCCTGGTACCTATGAACGTAACCTTATTTGGAAATAGGGTTTGTGTAGATGTAATCGAGTTAAGATGAGGTCATAATGGATTAGGGTGGACCTTAATCCAATGTCTAGTGTCCTTATAAGAGGGAAATTTAGACACACGTTCACACAAGGAGAACAGCAGTTGACAACAGAGGCAGAAACTGGAGCAAGGGGTTAACAAGCCAAGGAATACCAAGGATTCCCAGCAGCCACTGTAAGCTACAAGAGGCAAGGGAGGGATCTTCCCTAGAGCCTTCTTAGGGAGAATAGCTCTGCCAACACCTTGATTTCTGACTTCTAGCTTCCAGAGTGTGAGAGAACAAATACATTCCGGTTATTTTAAGCCACCCGGTTTGTGGTGATCTGTTCTGGCAGTCCCATGAAACTAATACAGCCCTCTTCCAAGTAAATGTCACATTTACAGGTTTGGGGGACATGTCTTTCCGAAGGTCACCATGCCACCCACTGCAGTTACCTACCTGGGTATGAAATTTTACCCGGCAATGGATGCACTTTTCTGGTCGCATGTTATAATCATTAAAGAGTTTTTTAAAAGTCGGTTTACAACTTCTCAGAAATGCATTTGTTATTCACCATGAGGCATCTTCCACACACCTAACAAAAGAGAAAACCATGATCCCTGACATTTCGCTGGCCACAATGCCAACAGTTTTTGGCTTTTTCACAATGTCTTTTCCCACTTCTAGTGTTACTTAAAAAAAAAAACCAAACCCACTGCTGTCAGGTCAATGCCAACTCATAGTGACTCTATAAGGACAGAGTAGAACTGACCCTAGGGCTTCCAAGGCTGAAATCCTCATGGTAGCAGACTGTCACATCTTTCTCCCACAGAGCAACTGCTGGATTCAAACCACTGGTCTTTCAGTTAGCAGCCAATTGCTTAACTACTACACCACCAGAGCTCCTTTCTGGTCTTACTAGAATGCACAAAAAAACCTCACAGCAACTTATTTTTTCTTAACTGACCCCACCCTCCTACCCCTACCCCACTACCCAAAGTGGTCACATCAGTTAATAAATTACAAGCCAGAGACCATCAGGGTCTGGGCTCTGCACTGTCAGCTCAGAGAGCCAGGCTGTAATTTTAGACAGATGTTCATGAACTTGGGGATTCCTGATGTGTGGAGCTGGGTGCCTCCTACCCCAGATGGCAGGGGGAGCAGCCACTACTCTGCAACCAGATGACCTAGAAACCGTTTCTTAATGAATCGCCTGGCGTGACTCACACTGGCTCCCACATCTGGCAGATCTGGGTTACATCACCCCTGGCCTCAGTGTCCTGTGGGTTCCTGGGAACGCGCTGCCCAGAGTCAAGTGCACCAGCTGCGGCGGCTGGCTGCGTTCACACGCCTCCTTGCGTCATCCTGATGGCCACACGCTACGGGTCTGGCTCCGGCTTGGCTCCCAGTTCCAGAGGCTGAGATGGCCGCCCATCCCCCGGGAGGTCGCCTCCTCTCACTTTCCCATGGGCCTAGAGAGTCACCAGGGAAGTGAAATCCTGTGCCCGGAGGTGTCCAGGGCAGGGCTGCGTTCTGTGGTTTCTACACTAATACCTCCTGGCACCATAATTCAACCTCGTCAGCTATGTTAATCTGGAGACCAAAAATAAATAGATAAACAAATAAAAGCCTGAGTTCTTCACATTCCTGTATCCAGCAACAGAGAAGGGGAGAAGTATTCTAAACCTGGAAAGAATCCCCGGAAACAATGCTCAAAAAGCTCATAGCACAAGGTGGGTGGTGGCAGGGGGGTTACAATTTTCTTGGAGACAGAGCCACTGATGCCTGGTTGGAACCTGCCAGAGTCCTGCTGCATTCCCTACATCACTTAAAAAGACCCCAGCACTCTCCAGCAGTTGCCTTGCCACTGACTCTCCCGGCTTCTCATTAACCACAGATCTTTCCAGAGATATTCATTTTGTATCCTTCGAGGGTGGCTCCTGGGGCACCAGACACTCCTTGCATTGCCCTGTGGAGAGGTTCTTTATCCACATTCTCATCACCACTATATCATGATGTAGTTCACAGCCATGGAAACTCTCCTGAAGCCTCCCTTACTCCCCATCAACGCCACCTGTTTGTTCTCACGGTCGCTAGAGGGGACATTTAAAAACAAAAAATCATTAATTTCATTCTTCTAACTGGTTTGCCTATCCATATTCTAATTTTAAAGCCATGATTAAGGGGGAAAAAAAACTAACAACCCTGAGATCCTGACAAATTAAGTAATTCATCCTTGGCTAGATAATGACATGCACAAGAATATGACACGTAGTCGTTGTAGAGTGGACTGCAGCTCATGGTGACCCTACAGGACAGAGGAGAACTGAGCCATAGGGTGTCCAAGGCTGTAATCCTTACAGAAGCAGACCGCCCATCTTTCTCCAGTGGAGCGGCTGATGGGTTCGAACAGCACTTAACCACTGCACCACAAGGGCTCCTTGAATATGACCCAGGTCTCCTTATTCTTGGTTTCAAAATTACGTCATGCAGCCCTATTAAAAAAAAAAAAGCCTATTTCCAAATCTTTAAAACTTGGGCTGAGATTTACAAATGTGCAGATATGTTCTAAAGAAATACCTATAAAGAAGGCAGAAAGAAAGATGTAGAAAATATTCAGGTCCCATCATTTGCCTTGGTACTGCTCAATGCTGGCTGAGAGTTTTCAAAAACCATGACACTCAGGTCAGGCTGCCAAACCAATTAAATTAGAATCTCTGGGGGTGGGATTTGGACATCAATAAGCAACCAGGTGATTCCAATGTGCAGGCAATGTCAGGTGCCATTGACTGACTGGTGTTTACGCTACAATGGCTGGGTAGTGGCCAAAAGTTAGTTTTCAAATAAGAAAATGAAAAAGAGGGAGAGGAGTAATTTACATGTCGTGATCTTCAATTCCCTTTATCTTCTCTGTGCTTCAAAGTGCTGTGGGCAGGCTAAGGAATGGAGGGTCAAAATGAAAGGGGGTACTTGGTGATCTGGGTCGTGAAGGCGGCCACTCTTCTCCACCAAGCCTGTGACAACAAAGGCCTGTGTGCTATGACTGGAGGGAAAAGGAGACAGAGAAAGCAATCAGGTCCTGCACTTGCAGGATAGTCACAGGTTCTCAAGATAATTTTTTTTTTTTTTTAAGTCCATTAACCCTTGCCCATTACTGGTGGGAGGTGTCTCTGGGTGGTACAAATGGTTAAGCACTGGACTATTAACCAATAGGACTACTAAACTCACCGAGGCACCTCAGAAGACAGGCCTGGCAACCTGCTTCCAAAAGGTCACAGCCTTGGAAACCCTATGGAGCAGTTCTACTCCATACACACATTGTCACAATTAGTCAGGCTCAGAATCAACTCAACGGCAACTGGCAACAACGACGACTGTGGAAAACTGGCGATTCCTCAAAAAGTCAAACATAGAATTACCATAAGACCCAGCAATCACAGCTTGGATCCATATCCCCAATAGACTTAAAAGCAGGGGCTTAAACAGATATTTGTACACTAATGTCCAATGCAGCATTATTCACAATAGCCAAAAGCTGGGAACAACTCAAGTGCCCATCAACAGATGAGCTGATAAACAAAACGTGGTATATTGACATAATGGAATATTATTCAGCCATAAAAAGAAAAGAGGTTCTCATACATGCTACACACATATGTGGATGAACCTTGAAAACATGGTGAGTGAAATATGCCAGACATAAAAGAACAAATATTGTATGATCCCACTTCTATGAAATGTCTGGACTAGGCAAATGCATAGAGACAAAAAGTAGATTAGTGGCTACCAGGGACTGAAGGCAGGGGCAACTGGGAATATTGTTTAAGGGGTACTGATTTTCTGTTTGGGGTGATGAAAAAAATTTGAAAATAAAATTGCACTGAATTGTACACTTAAAAATGATAAAATGGCAAATTTTATTTTACATATACCTTTGAACACAATAAAAAGAAGGTGGTTCATTGCATACCCCTAACTTATTTCCCTTGGGTGTTGGTGGAGGTTAGTGAGATACAAGTTCTGACTTGGTAGACGTGCCATCTATAAAAACCCCCACTCATCTGTCAGTTTGTCATACTGTGGGGGCTTGTGTGGAGGCTATGCCACTGGTATTCAAATACCAGCAGGGTCACTCATGGCAGACAGGCTTCACGTGAACTTCCAGACTAAGACAGACTAGGAAGAAGGACTTGGAGGTCTACTTCTAAAAAGAATTAGTCAGTGAAAACCTAATGAATAGCGGCAGAATACTGTCTGATATAGTGCGGAAGATGAGCCCCTCAGGTTGGAAGGCACTCAAAAGGTGACTGGGGAAGCACTGCCTCCTCAAAGTAGAGTCGGCCTTAATGACGTGGATGGAGTCAAGCTTTCAGGACCTTCATTTGCTGATGTGGCACAACTCAAAATGAGAAGAAACAGCTACAAAAATCCATTAATAAGCGGAACCTGGAAATGTATAAAGTATGAATCTAGGAAAAATGGAAATCATCAAAAATGAAATGGAATGCATGAACTTCAATATCCTAAGCATTAATGAGCTGAAATGGACTGGTATTGGTCATTTTGAATCAGACAATTATATATGGTCTACTATGAAGGGAAGGGAATGACAACTTGAAGAGGAACAGTGTTGCATTCATCATCAAAAAGAACATTGCAAGATCTATCCTGAAGTATAACGTTGTCAATGAGAGGATGATATCCATATGCCTACAAGGAAGACCAGTTAATATGACTATTGTTCAAATTTACGCACCAACTGCCAAGGCCAAAGATGAAGAAATTGAAGATTTTTATCAGTTTCTGCAGTCTGAAATTGATCAAACATGCACTGATAATCACCGGTGATTGGAATGTGAAAGTTAGAAACAAAGAAGAAGGATAGGTAGTTGGAAAATATGGCCTTGGTGATAGAAACAATGCCTGAGATCACATGATTGAATTTTGCAAGACCAAGGACTTCTTCACTGTAAATACCTTTTTTCACCAAATGAACAGCGACTATACACATGGACCTAACCAGATGGAATACACAGGAATCAAATTGACTACATCTGTGGAAAGAGACAATGGAAAAACTCAATATCCTCAGTCAGAACAAGGCCAGGGGCCGGCTGTGGGTCAGACCATCAATTACTCATATCCAAGTTCAAGCTGAAATTAAAGAAAATTAGAACAAGTTCCTAAGAACCAAAGTACAACCTTGAGTATACTTCACCTGAATTTAGAGACCATCTCAAGAATAGATTTGACGCGTTGAACACTAAATGACTGAAGACCAGACAAGTTGTGGAATGATATCAAGGACATCAGATATGAAGAAAGCAAGAGGTCATTAAAAAGATAGGAGAGAAAGAAAAGACCTAAAGGGGTGTCAGAAGAGACTCTGAAACTAGCTCTTGAACGTCAAGTAGCTAAAGCAAAAGGAAAACATGATGAAGTAAAAGAGCTGAACAGAAGATTTTAAAGGGCAGCTCAAGAAGACAAAGTAGAGTATTATGATGACATGTGCAAAGACCTGGAGATAGAAAACCAAAAGGGAAGAACACACTTGGTGTTTTTCAAGCTGAAAGAACTGAAGAAAAAATTCAAGTCTCGAGTTGCAATAGTGAAGGATTCTATGGGGAAAATATTAAACAATGCAGGAAGCATTAAAGAAGATGGAAGGAATACACACAGTCACTACACCAAAAAGAATTAGTCAGCTTTCAACCATTTCAGGAGGTAACATATGATCAGGAACCGATGGTACCGAAGGAAGAAGTCCAAGCTGCACTGAGGGCACTGGTGAAAAACAAGGTTCCAGGAATTGACGGAATACCAGTTGAGATGTTTCAACTAACGGATGTATCACTGGAAGTGCTCACTCATCTATGCCAAGAAATTTGGAAGACAGCTACCCGGCCAACCAACTGGAAGAGATCCATATTTATGCCCATTCCCAAGAAAGATGATCCCACCAAACGCAGAAATTATCGAACAATATCACTAATAACACATGCAAGCAAAATTTTGCTAAAGATCATTTAAAAGCAGCTGCCTCAGTACATCGACAGGGAACTGCCAGAAATTCAAGCCAGACTTAACAAGAGAACGTGAAATGAAGGATATCATTGCTGATGTCAGATGGACACTGGCTGAAAGCAGAGAATACCAAAAAGATGTTTACCTGTGTCTTATTGACTATGCAAAGGCATTTGACTGTGTGGATCTTAACAAATTATGGAGAACATTGTGGAGATGGGAATTTTGGAACACTTAATTGTGCTCATGAGGAATCTGCACATGGATCAAGTGGCAGTCATTCAAACAGAACAAGGGGATTCTGCATGGTTCAAAGTGAGGAAAGTTGTGCGTCAGGGTTGTATCCTTTCACCATACCTGTTCAATCTGTATGCTGAGCAAATAATCTGAGAAGCTGGACTATATTAAGAATAAAGGGGCACTAAGATTGGAAGAAGACTCATTAACAACCTGTGTTATGCAGATGACACAAACTTCCTTGCTGAAAGTGAAGAGGACCTGAAGCACTTACCGACGAAGATCAAAGACCACAGCCTTCAGTATGGATTATACCTAAAGACAACAAAAATCCTCACAACTGGACCAATAAACTACATCATGATAAACATAGAAAAGATTGAGTTTGTCAAGGATTTCATTTTCCTTGGATCCACAATCAACACCCATGGAAGCAGCAGTCAAGAAATCAAAAGACGCATTGCATTGGGCAAATCTGCTGCAAGAGATCTCTTTAAAGTGTTAAAAAGCAAAGATGTCACCTTGAGGACTAAGGTGCGCCTGACCTGAGTCATGGTATTTTCAATCGCCTCATATGCTTGGGAAAGCTGGACAATGAATAAGAAAGACCAGAAGAGAATTGATGCCTGTAAATTGTGGTGTGGCAAAGAATACTGAATATACCATGGACTGCCAAAAGAACAAAAAAAACCTGTCTTGGAAGAAGTACAACAAGAATGCTCCTTGGAAGCAACGATGGCAAGACTACGTCTCACATATTTGGACATGTTGTCAGGAGGGATCAGTCCCCGGAGAAGGACATTCTGCTTGGCAAAGTGGACGGTCAGCGAAAATGAGGAAGACCCTCAGGGAGATGGACTGACACAGTGACTGCAACAATGGGCTCAAGCATAACAACGATTGTGAGGATGGCACAGGATGGGGCAGTGTTTCGTTCTGTTGTGCACAGATAGGGTCGCTATGAGCGGGAACTGACTCAACAGCTAACAGCAACTTGTGCCCCCTTGGGTATTAGTGGAGGTTAGTGGGATACAAGTCCTGGCTTGGTACACATGCCATCTACAAAATCGTGAAGCCCAAGGTCTGTGGCCAACATACCCCAGACCACTGAAATCTATTCAGCGGGACTGGTGGGAGCCCTGGTGGCAGAGCTCAGCAGCTCACCAAAAGGTCAGGAGTTCAAATCTACCAGCTGCTCCTTGGAAACCCTATGCGGCAGTTGTACTCTGTCCTATAGGGTTGCTATGAGTTGGAATCGACTCAACAGCAACGGGTTTGTTTTGTTTGTTTTTTTTGGCTGACTCAAGAAAGAGTTAGAGAGCCTCACACCTCCCCGGGGGGTGCTGAGGGCCAGGCTGGCAGACCTCAAGGTTCAGGTTATATAACAATACGGCTGCTAGCTTCCCAACAGCATGAGGTCAATACCGATGTACCCAAGGCCTGGGATGAGCCGAAGATGATTAATTCCCAAATGGAGCCTTCTTCTAATTTTCAAATGCAGTAATGCCACGTATTTGTTAGTTGAGATGTCTCTGCTTTTCTCTTTGATGGATCCAGTCAAACGTATTTTTAAAGAGGGTTTATCTTTCATCTTCTCCTTCCTGTTTTGCTTAGTATTCTAGGGGCAAAGAAAACTTCAGCAAGGAGAAAATTCCGCCAGCCACAGCTCTTTTGAGTTGCTCAGTAATCCAACCCTTTCAAGGGAGTAAGCTCTCTCTTTTACTGACACCTCTGAGAAAGACAGAAGAAAAAAATCACAGCTTCTCTCTGATCAGTGGTCCTAACACTTTTCCTCAGTTAGCATCCCATGCTGATCCTATACAGGGATGACACCTGAAGACGTTTTTTAGGGGAAAGTCACTTAGGCCCTGGAGGCAGGCTGCCCAAGCTCGTGTGTCTGAGCATCTAAATACACTTGTCACACTTCCCCAGCCTTGAACCAGCACCCCCAGAGCAACGTTGACACTTGGCCTAAAAAGTCAGACCTGATGACTCACCGTGAAGCCCAAATTTTGGCAGCTGCAGAAATTGAAACTTTCATCTTTCTTAGAGTTTGCAAATTAACAGTTCCACCAGAATCATTCAACAGGAGTTGGATTAAAGTGCTGTCACTCGGGCGCCTTCTACGGGGGTCAGACACAGAGAAACACTGGCTTGTTTCTTTGATATTCATAGAAAGTTTTGCAAGATAAAAGAGATTTCTCTAAATCTGGACAATAATAAAAAAGGACAGAAAGTCTTGTCCCTGGGAGAGGATGGTGTGACTTGTTTGTGAGGACGTTCTAACCAGTACTCATATTTTATGTTAGGATTTTTTAAATATAATAAATAGAGGTTAAGCATTCAACTACTATCTGAAAGGTTGCTGTTCAAACCCACCAGAAGCATCTCAGAAGGCAGGCCTGGCAATCTGCTTCAGAAAGGTCACAGTCTTAAAAACCCTGTGGAGCAGTTCTGCTCTGCACACACGGGGTCTCCACAAGTCAGCATCGACTCGACGGCAACTAACAACGACGACAAAACTGAAGAATAAATTCCGTAATACTCTTTAACACAGAACATACCACCTTTGGGAATTGATGAGACAGCCTTAAGAGTGAGAGAGGAGGGGTTTCCTGGATGTTCATACTACCTCTCCCCACTGCCCCACCACTCCAAAAGCATAGACACTTTTTAGTAAACTATATTCCTCATTGGAGTCCCTGGGTGTTGCAATTGGTTAACATGCTCAGCTGCTAACCAAAAGATTGGAGGTGCGAGTTCACCCAGAGGTGACTTGGAAGAAAGGCCTGGCTATCCACATCTAAAAAATCAGCCACTGAAAACCCTATGGAGCACAGCTCTATTCTGACACACATGGGGTCATCACGAGTCAGTCAACTAGTTTTATATTCCCTATTACGTGTCTGGATTCAAACTGTAGCCTCCCTGCTTCCCCAACCCTCATTTTTGCCCCATCTGCTTGTCCTTGGGTGGGAAGGAGAAGATTCCCTTGGTCATAATTGCCACTTGTGCTTTGTGATTTCCTTGAGGCTCTCCAGAGTCCACGGAACTCCAGATCCCTGGAGTAGTCCGCAGCAGTGCTTTGCTCAGCGTGACTCTCAGCGTGTAGACAGCAGAATCCCAGCTATACACTGGAACCATCTCAAATCAGTGTCATCTCATTAGGACCTTGTGAAGCAGACACAAGCTTAGCAAAACTACAGACATACTTGCTACAGCAGGAGGAAGAAAAGGTGTATTTTTCTACCTTTACTCCTTTAAGGCATACTAAACCGTGGCCGTTTAGTTGACTTCTACTCACGTGTGTCATAGTTGAATTCACTACATAGGTTGACCCCACGTGTGTCAGAGTAGAACTGTGGTCCATAGGATTTTCAATGTTTGATTTTTTGGGAGGAGATCACCAGGATTTTCTTCTGAGGTACCTTTGGGTAGACTCAAACCTCCAACCTTTCCATTATCAGCCAAGCACATTGTCTTAGGTATCTAGGGCTGCTATAACAGAAATACCACAAGGTGGATGCCTTCAACAAACAAAAGTTTATTCTCTCACAGTCCAGTAGGCTAGAAGTCCAAATTCAGGGTGTCAGCTCCAGGGGAAGGCTTTCTCTCTCTGTTGGCTCTGGGGGAAGGTCCTTATCATCAGTAGTTCCTTGGTCTAGCAACTTCTCAGCACAGGAACCTCGGGTCCAAAGGATGTGCTCTGCTCCGGGTGCTGCTTTCTTGGTGGTATGAGGTCACCAAGTTTCTCTGCTCACTTCTCTCTTTTATATCTCAAAAGAGATTTGTTTAAAACACAACCTAATCTTGTAGAGGGAGTCCTGCCTCATTAACATAACTGCCGCTAATCCCATTTTATTATCATCATAGACAGAGGATTTACAACACTTAAGAAAATCACATCAAATGACAAAATGGTGAACAATCATACAATACCGGGAATCCCAGCCTAGCCAAGTTGACAGATATTTTGAAGGACACAATTCAATCCATGACACATGTTAACCACGCTCAGGGACTCAGGGACTCCAAAGGCACACTAGAGGGATAGCACATAAGGATGGTGGCCTATTCCTTTCTCTGCACATAAGAGAGAATTTGGCTGAAGAAATATCACCATCAACATATATTGAACGCTCATTTTATATTTGTAGCCCAACACTAAGATAATGCATTATATTACACAACACTGCCCAGACTCTGAGAACATCTTTGGCACATTTAAACAGCAGAATGACCATAAATTATGTGAAAGAAGAATTTTCTTAGTACATTTCAGAAAAAAAAAAACAAAAACCTCTAGCAACAGAATTTAGTGTTTAATAACTCACCTGCTGCAGTTTCAGTTCAATCGAGGCTTATGATATTTTATTTAATACATCAAGGAGGCACCACCAAAAGAATAATTTTAATATCACTTCTAAATTCAAATAGAGCGGTTACATTTTCATCATAAAGTAACATTTGCTGGGCCATTCTATAATACACAAGTTATTAAATCCCAGAGTCCCTTAATCCACATTGCCAATGAATCTAATGCATTTAAGCCGTCCTCGAGAAGCCGTACTTTAGCTTGCGGCTTGCCCAGCGTGATAGCTTTCACTTTTCTGACCTAAAAAGTCATTTTTTTTTTCTCTTGACATCTTAAGAGCCATCTTTAATAATGTTTTTCTGTAGTTTCAATGTCCCTCAACTCAATTCCAGATCGGCTTAGCAAGTTTGTTCTTCTCCCATAGAGACACCCATCAGCCATGGCTCCTGACAACTCCCAGGCACAGAGCTCCAGCTTATGGCCTGGCGGATACCCTATTACAAAACCCATACACCCAGATGAAAATGTGAGCATCTAAGCTCTCCAGCCTTCTCCACACATTTCCCACTGTGCCCATAACAAATGCTCCCAGTGGATGACACCAGGAAACACACATACATACACAGGAGGAGTGGTTCAGAGTAAGGACTCAGCAGCTATACTGCCTGGATTCAAATCCTGTCTCCAACCTTGGGCAGGTACAGCCTCTCTGGGTCTCTGTTTTCTTCCATTTGTAAGTTGTGGATGCTAACTATAAACACCTCCCTTGGTGCAATGTCCAAGAGTCAAATGGAACCCTAGCACTTAGAGTAACATTCCAAGTTTTTACTACATTATTTAGTCTGATTTCTTAGGGAATTGGAGTAATATTTTCACAGATCCAGACTAACTGGTAAAGTAAGAACTGGCAAGCTCTAAATTAGGGCTCTTCTGCCTTAAATATTTTTCAGAACAAGGTCAGATGTAAATTAAAAACCAGAGCAGCCTCTCTAGAACTATACCAGCTTACGACGAATTCTTTGCTATAAAGTCAAGAGGGTCCAACTTAGAATAACAAAACATTTCAACAGAGGCTTATGTTTTTTAAATCTGGAAGAAGGTTGGCTTAACAGAAATCTAATTACGTAAATTAGAAAGTAAGAACTAACATGAGTACCTATCATGCAGGTATTTCCACAACTCTCTAGGGTGGGTATTATCCCCATTTCACAGGAAGAAAACAGAAAGAAGAGAAGTGTTAACAAGGACGAAAGGGAAATGTCTACTGCATGGCAGCCAGCAATGTCGACTCTATTACAAACCTTTCTACTCTTTAGCTGTATCACAGCTGTGTTTTGAAAACTGAGACCCATATGCTTTACAAGCAGAAAAGCCACAGTATAAAATATTGCCTTGGGGAGCTACCAATCCAAGCTATGCATACTTCAGTGAAAACTTTCTATTCTGCTCTCAGGTAGATGGGTAGATGAACAGAAGGAATCACAGTCATTGAAAAGGAGCCCTGGTAGTACAGTGGTTAAGAGCTCAGGCTGATAACCAAAAGGTCAGCAGTTCAAATCTACCAGCTGCTCCTTGGAAACCCTGTGGGCAGAGCTGTACTCTACCCTCCAGGGTCACTATGAGTTGGAATCTGACTATGAATCAGAATCAACTCCACAGCAAAGAGTTTGTTTTTTGTTTTATAGATCATAAAAATTTTTTCTAAAAAATTTGTAACAATTAAACCAGAATCATACCCCAGAAAGGGCCATTCACCTTAATGCTGATCAAAAATGAGTTAAAAAAATTATAGAAGACGGTGTTGCTTTTCAGCTCTTTGACCACTCTGACTGGAAGGAAATCGTTTATTTCTGTTGTCACTGTGAGATTTCAACTCTCAGCACTCTGAATAACAATTCAAAAAATAAGCTTTGAAGTTCTTTATTTAGAGAGGTTTTGGCCATGAAATTTTCCTTACAAAACTGGCTACAGGTCCAAATTCTGTCCCAAGTAGGTTCATTATTAATACGAATTAAGAGACGTGTCTCTCCATCTCTGTAGAGGCGTTCGGCAAAGAGCCAGGGGAGCTGGGATCTGAAACCATCGGTCCAAAAACCATCACTCCTACAAATCAGGAGTTTTCCAAGTATGACCCTCTCCTCCCTGTAGTTTCTACCTCAGGTCCCCTTTGAAGGGTGGGAAGCAAGCTGGGCAATCACTAGAGCCATAATATAAAGACAGACACAGAATGTGGGGGGCAGGGTGATCAGAAGACTGAGATTCTTAACGTTGCCACAAATGACTCAGGCAACCCCAGTAAGTGACTTGACCTCTCTGTGTCTTAGTTCTTCAACTGCAAAATAAGGCAACTGGGTCACAGATTTTTTTAAGTTCTTCCCAGCTGTAGAATTCTTTATTTCTAGAATAAGCACAATTTGCAAAACAGCAGTTTTCAAACCTAGGCCTCATTTGCGATAATTCTTGCCTTACGGGGCTTCCGCAACCTGATTTTCCTCAAAGAACCACCAAAGCACCAATGGTTCTTGCCATCCCTTTAAGCATTTTGTTGCATCTCATGGAATATCAGGGAAATACCACATCAGAGGCATGTACATTCCACGTCTTAAGTGACCACATTTGGGTTGGGTTAAAGAAAAGACCAAAATCTAGTTGTGATTCCTTTTAAGTTAATGCAGTATTTGACTTAGGAAGGCTTTGTGCACAAAGCCAGAATATAGACTCCACAGAGCTGAAAATTCTGATGCCAGGCAGAAGATATACAAAATTTGACCCTATTGTGAAGGAGGTAATATAGCATGTGATTATTAAAAATACTATCAAAGGCAGATATCCAAAGGAGAAAAAAAATTAGTATGCTTCTGGCTTGCCTTCCAAATAAGTCTAAGAATATCCTACTCAAGTTTAACCTAAAAACCCATTGCCGTTGAGTTGATTCTGACTCATAGCGACCCTACAGGACAGAGTAGAGCTGTCCCATTGGGTTTCCAAGGCTGTAATCTTTACAGAAGCAGACTGTCACATCTTTCTCCCAAGAAGTAGCTGGTGGGTTTGAATTGCCAACCTTTCAATGAGCAGTCAAGCACTTAACCACTGCACCATCAGCGTTCCTTCTATTCAAAACTGCCATATTAAAAAAACTTAAAAACCATACTCGTAAACATTTATTTAAAAAATAGTCTTTATATAATTAAGTCAAGTAGTTCCTTAAAATTGTAGCTCCTCCAAGACATTGTTTGTTAAAGACCACGACGTAATTAACAAAGAATTACAAAAAAAAGGCAGCCTTGAATTATTGTTAGGTTAGTAGGAAAATACGATTCAGTTCCTCCCTGGTATAAAGTAAGGCCATGCTACCCTGGAGTGTCACAAAACATAAATAGTTTTACTTCTTCCAAAGATGCAAGTAATCCTGGTAGGTCATTGAAGCAGAGTTGCAAGTTTTTCAATTTACCTAAGCTTTATTCCATGGCCCGAGCCAATTTTCTCCTCTGAACTTATCTGGTCACTCTTTTGGCCCTTTGCATGTACCACTTGAATTGTTATTGGTTCTGTTTCTCAATTAGACTGCAAATCCCTTGAAGGTAGTGTCCAAATTCTATACCTCCTCAGTATACTTAATTCCCTCTGAAGGAGGAATGAAATGTCTCTGCAGACATCTAATCTAAAACTCTACTCCCTTTTTAAATTGTCTAACATTGTTTTTTATTATACAGGTAAAATACACTGGTAGAGACTGAAAGTTGTCCAGCAAAATCCATTTTCCCCTACCTCCAAAGCATAGCAGTATAGTTGTAAACACAGATGCCTACAAGGATTTTTTTTCCCAGCCTGCCTTGCAGGTGGGTGTGGCCATGTGACTTCTTGTTGTTAGTTGTCATGAAGTTGATTCTGACTCATTGCGACCCCATGTGTGCAGAGTAGGGCTGCTCCACAGGGTTTTCAAGTCCATGACCTTTCAGAAGCAAGTCGCTAGGCCTGTCTTCCAAAACACCTCTTAGTGGATTCGAACTGCCAACCTTTCAGCTAATAGTCAAGCACTTTACTGTTTACACCACCCAGGAACTACAGCCATGTAACTAAGTCCCTGTTAAGGGATGTGAGCAGAAGTGGTATGTACCACTTTTTGGACCAGGGTCTTAAGAGAGCCAGTGCACTTCTTCCTTGCTCTTTTTTCTTCCTTTTGGCACTCTGATCTGACAGCACCCAGCCTGGACCTTGTACAAGATAAGGCTCTGGGTTACAGAGCAGTCACCAGATAGAAGGAACCTGAGTCCATAAATACCTGCATGGAAAAGAGCCACTTGTATAACCTGGAACACCTACCTCACACTGTTATGTAAGAAACAGAAGACTAATTTCTTTATTCTGTAAGTCACAATGTTATTGGATCTCTTGTTACAGCAACTCGGTCTTTTACTCTAATCCATGAACAAGTTCCTGGGTAAAATAAATGGTTAATGTGCTTGGTTGCCAACTGAAATGTTGGAGGTTCAAGTCCCCTTGGAAGACATCTACTTCTGAAAAATCAGCCAATGAAAACCCTATGGAGCACAGTTCCACTCTGACACACACATAAGGTTACCATGAAAACCCCCATAAATCAGAGTCAATTTGATGGTAACTGTGGCACAGTGGTTAAGTGCTCTGGCTGCTAACCCAAAGGTCGGCAGTTCAAACCCACCAGCCACTCCATGGAGAAAGATGTGGCAGTCTGTTTCCATAAAAATTTATACCCTTGGAAACCCTATGGGACAGTTCTACTCTGTCCTATAGAGTCACTATAAGCCTGAAACAACTTGACTGCAATGGATTTGTTTTTTATTTTTAGTAAAAAAAATACATGCATATTTATAGTGGAAACACTGAGAAAACATAAAGTCACCCTCGATCCTAAAAAAAAAAAAAAAAATAACCTAAATAACCACTATTAATATTTCGGGATAGTGTCTTCCATGTTTTTCTCTATGCCTATAAAAAAAAAAATACACATTTTTTCTACAAAAATGGAGTCATACTGGTTTATAGCCTCTCTCATTTAATATTTTCTTCCAGTTAATATATTGATGTTTATGAATAAAAACTACAGCTATATATTTTTAACAGCTATATAATATTCCATTGCTTGAATATACCAAAATTTACCTAATCTCTCATTGTTACACATTTGAGTTTTTTCCTTTTTAAAAATTGTTATAATCAACACTTAGATTAGAGAAGATTTTTTTATACAAAAAAAAAAAGCTTTACATACCTGCCAGATTATTTTTTCTAAGTTTCTATTCTTAGAGGTTAACAGCATGGCTGCTTATCGAAAGGTCAGCAGTTCGAACCACTTGCCACTCCTTGGAAACCCTATGGAGCAATTCCACTCTGTCCTATACGGTTGCTATGAGTCAGAATCACTCGATGGCAACAAGTTTGGTTTTTGGTGTTCTTAACATATCTTCACAAACAGAGATGTTTCAATGAACTTACCTATGTAAGTTCATTGTGTCTGATAGATATTTACAAGGCTACATTCACTAATTTTATCTTGGGACAAATTCCCAATTCATGTTTTGTCATCCAAACAAGGTTCTGCCTTTCCAGTAGGCAACCAGGATGAATAAATGACTCCCTAGGCAGTAGTTGGAAACCCTGGTGGCGTAGTGGTTAGGTGCTATGGCTGCTAACCAAAGGGTCAGCAGTTCGAATCCACCAGGTGCTCCTTGGAAACTCCTTGGGGCAGTTATACTCTGTCCTATAGGGTTGCTATGAGTCGGAATTGACTCTACGGCACTAGGTGGGTTTTAGGCAGTAGTAGAGGGTCCCGGGTAGCACAGTGGTTAAGCACTCAGCTGCTAACTAAAAGGTTGGCAGTTCAAACCCACCAGCTGCTCTGCAGGTGAAAGATGTGACAATCTGCTTCCCAAAAGATTTACAGCTTTGGAAACCGTATGGGTAGTTCTACGGGTCACTACAAGTTAAAATTAGACATGACAGCAATGGGTCTGGTTTTGTGTTTTTGGTTTTAGGCGGTAGTATCAAGCAAGCTCCCCCTGCACAATGCAATCCTGGCTAGTAACATGCACAAAGGAGGAAGCAGTAGCAGCCCTTGTTTCCTGCTGACAAACCTTGATCTACATCTGTGTTGCCAATTACTTGTTCAACAAACCTGTCACCTTTTTGCAAATGATAAATAATTCAGGAAGAGTCGTTTTGAATCCTCTGACATCTGTTGCTCATATGACTCTGAATTATTCATCAGTAAGCATAAACAGTGTTAATTTAAAAAAAGTACTCAGGCAAACCATTGAAATAGAAATGAACACTGCAGAAGAAAATGCCTTTACTCAAAGCCCGCTTCACTCATCATTGACAAATCTCTCAAAGAACACGCCAGTCCCGGGAATTCAAAGGAACTCATACACCTAGAACTCAGAAGGCAGGATATAATGATGAGCATTATTTTATGTTTCCAATTTTTTTTCTCCCCTTCAGAAAAACCATAACCTTTGATTTGGGCTCTTTCAGTATTCTACATGCTTGTCCTTGGCTTGGAAGGTGTTACGGTACTCAAACAGGAAGTCTTACTAAGTGAGGCTCAAAAGAAGCACAAGTTTAGGTTAAGCTGTTGCTATCAGTTGCCATCCTGTTAGCCCCCACTCATGGGGACCCCATGCCCAACAGGATCAGACTATTACAATCCATAGGGTTTTCACTGGCTGATTTTTCAAAAGTAGATCACCAGGCCTTTCTTCCTAGTCTGTCTTAGTCTGTAAGCTCCACTGAAACCTGTTCGGTATCAAAGCAACAGACAAACCTCCACTGATAGACAGGTAGCATGAGGTGCATTGGCTGGGAGTCAAACCCAGGTCTCCTGCACGAAAGGCAAGATTTCTAAGTAACAGGGATCAAATCATTATGTGCTCATTTGTAAAAAACTGAGCTTTAAATATATTTATGGAAGTATCTCCCTTCCCCCCAGTAAGGATGGCTCAATTAATCTAGCCACTGTCGACTGACGACTTATTTCCATGACGAATTTGGCACTTCCTTTTGACAAAGCGCTTTCTTACGGTAAAGAGAAAAACCTTAGATCCTTGCTGCCTATTCCACACCGGTGGACACTGGCTAATCATTTCACTCTCCTCCCATCTCTTGGCTCAATCAGAGTGAAAGGAGATTCAGTGACACCCCACTGTTCAGAAGAAGAGTTATCGAACACATGCATTTGGAGGCAGAGTGTGAGCAGAAAGGAAATGTGTTAAAGACTTTACAAAGCACTGTTGGTAAACAAATGCCTCTAACGTGAGGCCAGGCAGTGTTCTCCTCTGTCCACTCCTAGGCACATACCCCTGTTTCAGAAGGAAACAGGCCTCTCAAGAAAGGCAAGGTTGAGGAACTACTGGCTAGATGTTGAGGGTGGTTTGGATCAGGAGGTTTTCAGAGAAACCTATTCCTTGCTTTGTGTGGCTCCAGTGAATTGCTCAAAAATGATTGCCTGACACTGAGGTAACCCGGCCGTTGCTCCCTCCACTCCACAGAACCAACCCCGGGGTTGCTGTGGGCAACAGAGGAGCAATGCTGGCTGGTGGGAAAGAAGAGCAGCAGAGAACAGAATGGCCAGAGGAGGAAGAAATATCGAGAAAAACAAAACTGAAGAAAGCCACAAACAAGCCCAGTTTGGGGTCCTTTCTAAATCTCTGAATTCAGGGGAATGACAAGCAACTGGCAAGGTCCTCTTGCAAGCGGCAACTAATGAATGGCTTCTGTGCATAAATTTGCCCTCCAGTCTCTCCAGCTCCACAAGCCTTCCAGAAAGAAAGCCACAGAAACCCTCCACATGTCTTTGAATCCCTGTTCACTCACGACCTTTCAAGGGAGTTCACAAATGGGGACAAGCCTCCCTTGTTTCTCAAAGTTTGGTTGTGTGTGGTGTTTTTTCCCTACTTTTGGAGGAAGGTTGGATGAAGTACAGGAGATGGTGGAGGGGAGCTTGCAGAAGAGGAGAAATGAAAGAAGGGAAAACAGCTCGTCCCCTCTCAAAACGGCCCTTCATCAAAGAGGGCTTGCTGTTGAAAAGAAGCCAAGGCCCTCGGTTTCCCGAAAAGAGGCTGAACAGGGACTGCTGTGTCTCTTCTAGGCACTACACAAAACGAAACTACAGATTTAGAAAGGATCAGACTGGCTTGTGTAAAGCACTGGATTTTAAGAAAGGAACTAAAAAAGAATTCTTTTAAAAAGACACCGGGCAATTCCACCCAGTCTATACCCCAAAGAATGGAAAACAGGGAGTCAAACAAAAACTCATACGTGAACGTTCATAGCTGCACTATTCACAATAGCCAAAAGGCAGAGACAACCCAAATATCCATCAATGAATGAATAAATAAAATGTGATATAGCCATATAATGGTGTATTATTCAGCAATAAAAAGAAACGAAATACCAATACATGCTTCAACATGGATGAACCTCAAAAACATTACGCTAAGTGAAAGAAGCCAGATGAAAAAAATCATGTATTGTATGATTCCATTTATATGAAATGTCCAGAATAGGTAAATCCATAGAGACAAAAAGCAGATTAGTGGTTGCCAGGGGCTGAGGGGGAGGGTCAATGGGGAGTGAGGGCTTGATGGGTACAGGGTTTTCTTTCAGGATGATGAAGTGTTTCGGAACTAGACAGAGATGGTAGCTGTACAACGTTGGGAAATGTACTAAATGCTACTGAATTGTGCATTTTAAAATGGTTAATTTTATATTATGTGAATTTCACCTCAATTAAACAACAACAAAAATAAAACAGTGGATGGACTTCGCCGGGTAAGAGGGCTGTCGAGTTAAAAGCCTCCTCACCTGAAACCAAGTTCATCTGGGATGAAGCCTGTTGGTGCCACAAATGCTTCCCAGGTGCCTACACCACTCTTAGCTTCATTTGAATATTGAAAAACAAACATTAGCTGAGTACTTTCTATTCAGGAAAAAGAAAAGAAAAATAGGGCGCTGCCTTCTCCCTTTCTAATACAAGCATTCTCTAACTAAGCTAGAGGCAAAGCCGGAGTCTTAGGAGCTGGATAGCACGAGTTGACCCTTTCATCATTGGTTAATGGCACACTGACGAGCCAACACTCTCAAAAGGAAGACCTGGGGGCAGCCCGCAGACTGGCATCTTGATTCGCTGACTACAGTGATGTCGGGTCCAGAAACTGGGGGCTGTGAAAACCCACTGACTGCTAGCAAGTGAGAATCTTGAGGAGGAGGGGTCCCCTGGGGTCTCTTGTGGCTTCAGTCCTAGAGGTACTTGGAGCTCACAGGGCAGAGGCAAGCCCAGGGCTCTCGGCCACCAGCAAAGGAGGTCATGAATGCTGTCAGAGGAGCAAAAATAAAACAAAAACAAGTGTCCTCAATGGAGACAGCAAGGGGCAACTCAGTAACCCCTGTCTCTGAGGCAACACCCCAAAAAACCCATGACCGTTGAGTGCACTCCAACGCATCGCAACTCTATAGGACAGAGTAGAATTGCCCTATAGAATTTCCAAGGAACAGCCAGTGGATTCAAACTGCTGATCTTTTGGTTAGCAGCCATAGCACTCAACCACGCCAGCAGGGCTCTGCAACAACTAGCGCTTCTCAAACTTCACAACACACAGGGATCACCTAGGAACCTTGTTATAATGCAGATTCTGATTCAGAAGGTCTGGGATGGAGCTTGAGAGTCTGCATTTCTAACAAGCTCTCATATGATACTGTGCTGTTGGTCCAGGGACCACACTTTGAGTAGCAGCAATTCAACCAAGACAGCACATTATAACCACCTTGAGAGATATATGCCCCAGCCCTGCCCAGCTCCAACCCAATTAAGTCAGTATATTTGAGAGTGAGGCCCAACGACTGGGAGTTCTTGTTTCCCAGGTGATTCTTACGTTCAATCAAAGTTGAGAGCCTGCTGACTGGGTTAATTCTAGCTCTCATTATTAATTAGATATGTAGACCTAGGAAATTAATCTCTAGGAATCCAGCTTTGTCATCATAAAAGTGTAGATATACTGACCTAAGTGGATTGTTATAGGAACAAATGCATATTTGAAAATACTTTGAAAGAATAAGAAAATACTTCAGAAGAATAAGACATATAAGTTCTTTCAGTATCTTTTTAAGATACTGCCTTCATTTCTTTGTGTGAGGAGTTAACAGTATCCCTCACTGTCTTAGTCACCTAGTGCTGCTGTAACAGAAATACCACATGTGGGTGGCTAAAAATCCAAATCAGAGTCTTGGCTGTGTTGATTCCTTCTGTGAGCCTCTCTCCTAGTTTCTGGTGTCTGCTGGCAACCCTTGGCATTCCTTGGAATAACCTGGAGTTCCTTACATCTGCCTTCTCCCTGTGTGTGTCTCTGCATCTATTCTACTCTTTCTAAAACTCAGCGTGATTAGGTTTAGGACCCATCTTACTCTGGTATAACCTCATTAACAAAAGAAAACCCCTGTTTCCAGACAGGGTCATATTTATAGGCACAGGAGTCAAGATTCTGACACACTTTTGGGGGTCACAATTTAATCCGTAACACTCACTAATCAAATTCCACAAACAATAGCTGAAACCTCCCTCTATGGAAGAACCTGGCTTTTTTAGTTAAGAGACCTCTCTGTTGCTCTATTAACTCCCAAAGTCCAGTGTGTTGGGACTCTAACGTCCTTAACTGACAACTGACTCGTAAATGTATTTGTGGTCCCAATGGCATCTTAGACAGTACTTTGAAAAATCCTAAGATTATTTCAAATATGGTTTCCTGTCACAATCTGACTACCGGTGCAGGATCTACAAAGTGAATCCACGTTCCCTTTTTTCCCCTCTCCATCCTGTGAATCCCTCACTGCCACTCCCTGGGATGAAGAAAGTCCTCTACTGCTAACTTTCAAGGTTCTGTGAGATAAACAAACCTCCAGCAAAGCAACAGGCATCAGTTCCGCTAGCCGCCAAGAGATGGCAGCAGCGGTTGTGCAAGGTCCGTTCAGTCTCAGCCTTGGCCCTGTTCTTTAATCTCCTCTTCTTTGCTAGGTTTGTTGCTACAAACTTACTTAAGGTGAAAAAAAATGAGGCCAAAATGCAAGCCTCTTTGGATAATAAAAGAATTGTAAAAACGCAAGGGTCACCAACATCCACAAATCCTTTACAAAACAAATTTACAGGCAGCCAAGGCGTTCCCATCCAGGGCTGCAACCCAGTGCACTTAAAGCAATTAGGCTTTGAGAAACTAACCTGTTAGAAGGCCTTCTGTGTCCCCAACTCACACAGCAACGTAGTTGCTTTTCACAGCTCACACAGAAAGCAAAATAACCCTCCACCATGAGGTAAAACTATAACCACAGAAACTTTTTTTAGAACTGAAGACCCTCTGAGAACCAGCATTCCGTTTCCTCTTGATTTGTCTGAGTTGTGTGCTCACCCCACCATCAGCTATTACCAAGAAAACAGAGCCCTCTCTCATCAGCTGTGGCACAGTTAGTCAAGTGTTCACACTTTAGCAGCTCAGGTCTTTCTGCAGGAGCTTAAAAAAAAAATGAATGTCATCATTTTCCTCTTTCAAAGGCAATGGTCAGGAATCTGTAGATGTCCAGGACTGTCTAATAATGTTTTAGAGCAGTGGTTCTCAGCTGGGGACTCCCTGGGGAATATTTGGCAATGTCTGGAGACATTTTTGGTGGCCACGACTGGAGGAGGACTACTGGCATCTAGTGGGTTGAGGCCAGGGATGCTGCTCAACATCCCACAACACACAGGACAGGCCCCCACAACAAAGAATTATCTGGCCCAAAATGTCAGTAGTGCCGAGGATGAGAAACTCTGTTTTAGAGGCCAGGAATTTGGGCCAAGAAAATAAAAATTCCAAAAGCCAATTTCCCACTGTCGTCACAGAAAACATACATTTCATGACTGAGAAGACAAAAGCTAATTAACGAGAACTCCTTCAAGTTCTCCCCTCCTGACATCCAAATCGACCCTCCCAAGCTTTCTTTGTCCCTGTTTTTGAGAACACAGCGTCCCTCATTTTTTCGCCAAGGCCTAGCCCTCTTGAGCTCACTCTCGCAGACCTTCTCAGGACTTCCCCTCCCTCCATCACCTCCTCTTCCCCAGCGTCTGCGCCCTTCCTCACGGCTTCCCTCTACCTGATTCCAAGGCTGCTTTCCTCTTTTAAAGGCATCTCTCGCCCAGAAAATAAAATACCTATGAGTCTATATTGACGTAAATAAATGATTCGATGAACAAATAAATATGAGAGAAGGGGAAGATCTTCCTTACAGAAGAATTTCTAGTAATACATGTAGAAGGAATGGGAGAAACAGAAAATCGCCCTTAGACCACCACAGTAAAAACTGCTGCAGGCAAGATCCACTAATGAATGCTGAAATTTGAGGACAAACTTTAAGGAGAAACAGGGTACTTGCGCAGCCTCAAAGTATCTGCTCCAAAATATTTATTAATTACTGTGGTGGTTTTAGGAGCCCTGATGGTGCAGTGGTTAAGAACTCAGCTGCTAACCAAAAGGTCACAATTTGAATCCACCAGCTGCTCCTGGGAAACCCTATGGGGCAGCTCTACTCTGTCCTATAGGGTCGCTATGAGTTGGAACCGACTCGACGGCAACGGGTCTGGTTTGGTTTTTAACAGGTGGTGGTTTTAACATATGTCCACAAATTCTATGACATTGCTCCATCTAGGGGGTACAGCTTAATTCCCCTCCCCTTGACCATGGGCTAGATTCAGTAACATGCTTCTAGCAGATAGAGTACAGAAAGGGAAAAACAGTAATTTTACAGGGAAGAAGCCTGGCAAACACCACCTTCACCGAGTGACCAAGGTTAACATTACCAATGAGAAGTCATGTGGTCATCATGTACCCCCTGGTCTGATGTGATGAGAAGGGCACTTCACCTCATGGTATGTCCAAAAATCCAAACTGCCACCTGTTGTTGTAGTTGCTGTAAAGTCGATTCTGACTCATGCTGACCCCATGTGTGCAGAGCAGAACTGCTCCATAAGGTTTTCAAGGCTGTGACCTTTCAGAAGCAGATCGTCAGGCCTTTCTTCCGAGGTACCTCTGGGTGGATCTGAACCACCAACCTTTTCATTAGTAGTTGAGTGCTCAACCATTTGCACTACCTAGGGACTCCTAAATCCAATCTAATTATCATAAAATATCAGATAAACTCAAATTGAGGGACATTTTACAAAATGCCTGACCAGCACACTTCAAAAGTGTCGAAGTCATGAAAAACAAGGAAAGACAGAGAAACTGTCAGTTTGAGGGAGTCTAAAAAGAAAATAAAATTTTTTTAAGTGCCCTGGTGGCACTGTAGTTAAGCACTCGGCTGCTAACCAAAAGGTGGGAGATTCAAACCCACCAGCAGCTCTGCAGGCGAGAGATGTGGCAGTCTGCTTCCATAAAAATTTACAGCTTGGAAGCTCTCTGGGACAGCTCTACTCTGTCCTACAGGGGCACTATGAGTTGGAATTGACTCCATGGCAAAGGGCTTAAAGAGATATGATGAATTAATACAATGGTATACTCTGGATTGGACCTGGAACAGAAAAAATAGTGGAAAAACTGGTGAAATCCAAGTAAAGTCCAGAGTTTAGTTGTGAGGATTGTAACAATGATAATTTCTTAGTTTTCTATGTGTACCACAATTACACATGATGTTAACGTGAGGGGAATGTGGATGAAGGGTATATGGGAAGGGCTCTCTGTATTATCTTCACAACTCTTCTGCAAATCTAAAATTATTTTAAAATAAAAGGTTAAAAAGGAAAAAAAAAAATTCCCAATTGAAAACATATGTCTACACAAAGACTTGTACGACAATGTATAATCATCAAAAAACTGGAAGGTGAAGGGAAAGACAACACACAATACAGGGGAGTCAGCACAACTAGATTAAAGCAAAAGCTAAGAAGTTTCCTGAATACAACCAAATACTTCAAGGGACACAGTAGAAGGGGTGAGGGTCTGGGGACCATGGTTTCAGCGGACATCTAGGCATAACAAAGTTTATTAAGAAAATATTCTGCATCTTTGGTGAGTGGTGTCTGGGGTCGCAAAAGCTAGCGAGCGGCCATCTAAGATGCATCAATTGGTCCCAACCCACTTGAAGCAAAGGAGAATGAAGAACACCAAAGACACAAGCAAAGTATTAGCCCAAGAGACAAAAGGGCCACATAAACCAGAGACTCCATCAGTCTGACACCAGAAGAACTAGATGGTGCCTAGCAAACACCAATGACCACCCTGACAGGGAACACAACAGAGAGTCCCTGATGGAGCAGGAGAAAAGGGGACTGCAGAATTCAAATTCCCATAAAAAGACCAGACTTAATAGTCTGACTGAGACTAGAGGAACCCCAGAAGACATGGCCCCCACACTCTCTGTTAACCCAGAACAAAAACTATTCCCAAACCCAACTCTTCAGACAAAGATTAGACATAAAATGATACTCGTGAAGAGTGTACTTCTTAGTTCAAGCAGATTCACAAAAGTAAATAGTAGCTCCCCTCCAGAGGTGAGATGAGAAGGCAGAAAGGGACAGGAGCTGGTTGAATGGACATGGGAAATCTGGGCGGGGGGAAGGGGGAGTGTGCTGTCACATTATAGATACAGCCAACTAAGGTCACATAACAATGTGTGTATAAATTTTTGGATTAGAAACTAAATTAAGCTGTAAACTGTCACATAAAATACAATTAAGAAAAAAAAAATGGAAACAACCGAGAGATGTCCATCAATTGGTAAATTAATAGACTGTGGTATATCCACCCAAGGAAGTGCTACTAAACAATAAAAAAGAACAAACTATTGATATATAAAACCAAAAAACCAAACTCACGGCTGTTGAGTCGATTCCAACTCATAGCAACCCTACAGGACAGAGTACAATGGTCCCATAGAGTTTCCACTGATCATTTGGTTAGCAGCCAAGCACTTTAGCCACTGTGCCACCAGGGCTCCTTATTGATACATACAGCAGGGATAAATTTCAAAAACATCACGCTAAGCAAAAGAAGCCAGACAGAAGAGGCTACGTACTAGGCAAAACAATAGTGACAAAAGCTGATCAGTGGTTGCCTGGAGCTGGGGGCAGTAGGAGGAGATGGAACTGACTGCAAATGCCCAAAAGGGAAGTTTTTGGAGTGATGAAAAATGTTCTATATCTTGATGGTGGTGGTAGTTACATGACTGTAAACAATTGTTAAAACTCATAAAACGTACACTTAAAATTGGTAAATTCTAAAAAATTACACCACAATAATGCTGCTTAAAAAAACAAAAACTTCTCTCAGTTCAGCCATTGCTTTGTTCTGATCCTTGTGGACTTCTTTACAGCTTTGGGGCCTAAGCCTCCTCCTTCCTCTTGCGGCTTCTGTTTTATTTTCTGATTCCTCCTCTAGGCCCCTAAACATGGATCCAGAGCAGGAACCATTAGCAGAAGGGGACAATTTGCTAGTCCCATGGAGGAATTCTGGTTTCCAGCTAAAGCAGAATTGCCCCCAGACAACTGGGGGAAGAAGGCACCTCTGAATGGGAGAAGCTACCGCTCAGGCTCTCAGCTGAGGCGCCCAAAGGAGTGGAGAAGCCAGAGGGGCCCAGGCTGGCTCTGACCTGAACTGATGCTGCACCCGTCTCCCATGGGTGCCACGACTGCTGTCACCAGAATCTGGGATGGCTGACAGAGTGTGCTATAGCCCCAGCAGGCTCAGGATACTGAGGAGGTACTTAAGTAGATCAGTGCTTCTCTACCTCCAACAGGCATATGGGAATCTTGTTAAAACGCAGAGTCTGGTGCAGCAGGCTGGCCTGGGGCAGCAGTTTCTGCATTTCTAACCAGTTTTAGGTGATGTGATGCTGATGGCTGGAGGACCACACTTTGAGTCAAGGATGTAGACCCCAGGGGCGTGCAATGTGCGCAGAGAGGGAGGAGGCTAGAACAGGCCAAGGGTGGAGGAAAACTACTGGGCTACACTGGGAAGGGAGTCCTCACAGTTCTGAGCCGTCCTCAGGCACCTGCCAGGGACGGAATGGATGGAAAGGAGCCAGAGAGTCTAAAAACTGCACCGATGGGGTGCAGGCTAGAGACAATGCTTTTATTACAATGATTACGGCCCTTATTTCCTTCACGGTGACAGTCCTGAGAAAAGGTCTGCTCCAGATATTCTCCTAGATTCCACTTTTCCTTTGTCCCCTCTACGTTCTCTCTCAAGGGAGTCACCTGGTCATTCCTATGGCTTTACCCATTACCTTCCTGAGGGGCTCCCAAATCTGGCCCTGGCTCCCCACCCTCACCGCCCCCACCCCTCCCCACCCCCCACCACATCAGTGTTCCCAGCAGCTGGTAGATAGCTCCAGCTAGTTTACTGGAACCTGAATCAACCTGCTTTCTCCTGCATTCTCTTTTTCAGCTGGTTGTTATACTAGACAATTCCTAAAAAACAAACCACCCACTGCCGAATTCCTATGATCCTAAAAAGCCTAATTCTTAGGAAATTCTTTGAGCATAAAGTTGCCTGCCTTATGCCCTATAATCTCACTACCCAGACAAACAACGGATTGGACCAGGGGTCAGTGCCCGAGCCAAGGGGCCCAGGGAAAGCCTGGAAATAGGGAGGCTGTGCAGTGCTTCATATGAGACTTTGTGCAGCAGGAGCAGGACAAGCTAGATGTTACCCATGGGAACCAATCAGACCATCCCTTGGGGAGTGTCTTAATTACCTAGGGCTGCCATAACAGAACAGAGATTTATTTTCTCACAGTTCTGGAGGCTTAGAAGCCGTATCAAGGTCTTGGCCATATCAATTCTTTCTGTGGCTTCTCTCCTAGTTTCTGGTGTCTCTGGCAATCCTTGCCATTCCTTTGCTTATGGACAGGTTCTCACTTGCTATCTGTCTTCCCCTGTGTGTGTTTCTGAGTCTATCTGCTCTTTTTATAACTCTGAAGGGATTAGGTTTAGGACCCATCCTACTCTGGTATAGCCTCACTAACATAACAAAAGAAAAACAGTCAAAACCAAACCCATTGCCGTTGGGTCAATTCTGACTCACAGAGACCTCATAGGAGAGAGTAGAACTGCCCAATAAGGTTTCCAAGGAGCAGGTGGTGATTTGAACTGCCAACTTTTTGATTATCAGCCAAACACTTAACCACTGTGCCACCACAGAGGTTGGGGTTTCAATGCATGTTTTCAGGGATACAATTCAGTCTAACACAGGGAGTAAGGCTGTAAAACTTGGAGACCAAGAACAACGGAAGCTATTCCAAAGACAACCACAAGATAGCCAAGCCAAAAAACCACAGGTGGACCCCAAATGACGACAAGCCCTACGTGCCGATTTCTGAGGGCCTGTCTTCCATTCCACTCATCGAGACCCAAAGGGAGCATTCCCAGTGAAGCTGCTTCCCTTGCTTCCTTACTTCCCTGTGTAGACAGAGACTAAAGCTCCGTCACCCAAGGCCTTGCTTCTCTGTGCACTGAGAGAACACAGATGGAGCTCGGAATATCAATTTTACCGACAGACTTACAGGAAAAGCTAAGTCTGGTCATTTACAACTTTTGGCAGAGCAGATATGGGTATGTTATGGGACAGAATACATAATTTGAATCAACGAGTCAGACAAAACTGGTGTGTTCACAGAAATCTCTTGTTTCAGAATAGAACCCCAGGGTTGTTTATAAGAAAAACTCCCATGGACATACCCCCTAAAGAAGCAGAGGAGAAAACACACACAACAGGGGTGAGGAAGGTAGAACAGGAGGGTGGGTAATCCATGTGCCTTTTCCTTTCAATCTGGAAGAATAGGAAGCACCACTAGACACCTGGTAAACCATGTCAGAAGCCCAGGAGTTAATCCTTTAGTCCTCCCTCTCCCTTACCTCGTTCTGTAGCATTAATCAGACATTTAATCATTAGTCCATAAGTAAAGCAAGCAGCAATAACGCTGCTGAAACAACTAGCTCTGGAGCCAACTGCCTGAGCTCCTACTCCCCATTCTGCCACATACTAGCTAAGTAACCTTGGGTAGATTTTTAATAATCTCTCTGTGCCTCAGTTTCCATATCTATAAAATGGGGATAAAATAATGCCTACCTTCATTGGGCTGTAGTGAAGATTAATGATTTAATGTATGTAAAGGATTCTGAACAGTGCCAGATACTTAGTAAGCAACATATGTGTTAGCTGTCATTATTATGGAGCCCTGGTGGCGTAGTGATTAAGCGTTCAGCTGCTAACCAAAAAGTCGGCAGTTAGAATCCACCAGACACTCCTTGAAATCCCTATGGGGGAATTCTACTCTGTTCTGTAGGGTTGCTGTGAGTCAGAATCAACTCAACGGCAATTTTTTTTGTTGTTTTTGTTTATTTGTTTTTTTAATTATAATGTGTGTACTCATTTCCTAGGGCGGTAGTAGCAAAGCACCAAAACTGGGTGACTTAAAAAACAACAGAAATTAATTCCCTTACAGAGGAGGCTGTTTTTGTTGTTAGGTGCCACTGAGTTGGCTCCAACTCACAGTGATCCTTGCACAGCAGAATGAAACACCGCCTGGTCCTGTGCCCTCCTCACTGTCATTGTTATGCTTGAGCCCATTGTTGCAGCCACCGTGTCAATCCATCTCATTGAGGGCCTTCCTCTTTTTCGCTGACCCTCGACTTTACCAAGCATGATGTCCTTCTCCAGGGACTGGTCCCTCCTGATAACATGTCCAAAGTATGTGAGACGTAGTCTCGCCATCCTTGCTTCTAAGGAGCATTCTGGTTGTACTTTTTCCAAGATAGATTTGTTTGTGGAGCCCAGAAGTCCTAACGCAAGGTGTCAGTCGGGCCATTCTCTTTCCAAAGGCTGCAGGGGAAGATCCTTCCTTGTTTTCTATGTCTGTCTGTCTCTGTGTCTCTTCTCCTCTTGTTATAAGGATACCGGTCATATTGGATCAGGGCCCACCCTACTCCAATAGGACCTCATGTTAACTAATAATGTCTGCAAAGATGCTATTTCCAAATAAGGTCATATTCACAGGTATCAGGGGTTAGGACTTGAATATACCTTTTTGGGAGACACAAATCAACCCATAACAACACACTGTTGCTGTGTGCCGTGGAGTCAATGCTGACTCACAGCAACCCTGCAGAACAGAGCAGAACTGTCCCATAGGGTTTCTTAGGCCGTAATTTTTACGGGAGTAGAGCACCAGGTCTTCCTCCTGAGGAGCGGCTGGTAGGTTCAAACTGCCCACCTTCCGGCAGCAACCACAAACAAGCACTTAACGATTATACCACCAGGGATCCTTAACAATGTGTCAGGTCTAATTATTCTTATCATGTCTAACTCCAGAATGCCACTCTGATACACTCCTTTCCAAGATCAGGTCCTTATTCATCTCGAGCATGGACATAATGATGAACGTTTTCATCACCCCCCCTAAAGTCTCCCCCTCACCTTCTGGTAATCCTTCCTCCTGCCCAGTGACCTCCGTCTTGACACCCTCCAGAGGATTCTGAACCCTTCCCGAGTTGGAGAACCACTGAATTCCTTACACACAGATGGGGCCACTGGCCCTGCGTCCCACAGCACCTCACCTCTCTTGGGGCCCTTACTCAATCTGACCTTTTTTCCTCTCGTTTTTGTTTCCACTGCTGGACTGCAAAAGTTTGTTGCCCGTTATATCGCCCACATGAAAGATTAAACAGGTGATGTTAACATTTTTACCATATTTTCTTTTATGTTAAGAAAAAAAATGTTGATTCAAAAGCACTATGATCATTCCATTTTACAGATGAGGAAATAGGCCCCTCCCAAACACTACCTCCTCCAGGAAACCTTTCCTGATTTCCTGCTTATGGCAATTCTGCGCTCCTTTGTGGTATAGTTATTTTTATGTTTGTCTTCTAGCCCTACTAGGGTAAAAGCCTCATGAGGGTGACTTTGTCTTATTTGTATTTGCCTTCCCTCAAGTGACTACCATAGGACCTTGTACAGGTAGTCCCCAGCTTACCACAGGGCTCAGTTCTGATGACTACTCCATCCCAAATCAGTTCTGACATAAGTCGAATATCTCATTTTTTTGGTTAGTTTTCATTATTATTGCCTTTTATTATCAATATCTTTATCAATCTGATCTTTATTTGTCTTTGGGAGTTGGTGTGAGAATGATAACATCAGCAAATTATGCAACATTGTATGTGGTACATATTACTAATGATGAGATGTACAAAAAAATTTTCTAAGCGCTGTTCATCGTACCTCAAATACGTCGTAAGTTGAGGACTACCTGGTACTGATAATAAAAGGCAATAGCAATGAATGCTAAAAAAAAAATAAAAATGAGGTATTCAACTTTCGTTAGAACCGACTTACGACTTACAACGAAGTCATCAGGATGGAACCCTGTCGTAAATCTGGGACCACTTGTATCTTTACGAGTCCAATCTGTATTTGTCTTTGGGGTTTGAAACGTTATGTCTGAGAATGATAACATCAGCAAATTATTCACTACAACATTGCACATAGTACATATTACCAACAAGTTGTAAAAAAAAAAAAGAGAGAGAGAAGGATGGTTGTAAGTGCAGTTCGTCATACCTCAAATTGTCGTAAGTCAGGGTCTACCTGTACTCGGTAGGGGTTTAGGATAAAAATCTGTTCAACTGAACAAAAACCATCAATGTCTCCTCTCTCAAACCAACATTATTTCTCTATCAGTCTTCAAGAGCTGGATTTCTCAGCCCTGCTCTGCTGATAAGTATCCTGAGAATTTCCCCAAGTTTATAACTTTCTTAGCTAAGACCCAAGTGTAGCCCTCATTAGCTAAAACTCCTCCTTCCTATGTCTCAGCCACACTGGCCTGCTCTCAGTTCCTTGGAAGCAACAAACTCCTTCCTGGCCCAGGGCCTTCACACGTGCGGGTGCCAGTTCCTGGACACCTTCCTCATTGTTCTTCCTGGTAAGGCTTTCTCATCCTTTGGGTCCCACCTTAAATGACCCTTCCATAAAGACTCCCTGACACCCAAGACCTCTTATAGCACTCTGTAGTTTCTTTTAATGAGTCCCCGCGTGGTATAATGGTTAACACGCTTGGTTGCTAACCAAAAGGTTGGAGGTTGAAGTCTACCCAGAGGAACCTCAGAAGAAAGGCCTGGCAATCTAACTCTGAAAAATCAGCTATTAAAAACCCTATGGAGCACAGTTCTATTTTGACACACATGGGGTTGCCTTGAGTCGGAATCAACTGGGCAGCAACTAACAACATCTCCCTCACAGGACAAAAAAGGGCAGGAGCCCGCTCTGCTCTGTGGTCTGTTCCCCATGCTGCTCCAACACCAAGTTCAGGACCTGGCACTAATGCAAGAGATACAATCCTATCATCAGCGTCCCACACAATCCTGACATGCCATGATTCCCTAAAGGTGCCCCGGCTAGCTCAGTTCTCTAAAATGACCTTGCTTGCGGATATTTTAATGATTTTTCTAGAAGATCAGGTTGACCTCTTTTGGGGTTTTATTCTTAGATCGCTGAGCTATTTTTACACGCTAGCAATACACAACATGCACCTGCATGTAGCTGTTAGGCGACTTTGTTTTTATGATGCTGAGGTTTTCACCAAGATACATAGTTTAATATTTGCTCTGAGTGGTGGTAACTTGTACAGCAAATCTGTTTCGGTCTCAGGCAAAGCAAATCTCATTAGGTTCCTAAAAGGACATGTTAATATATCAAGAAGGCAATACCTAGTTCCAAATTGCAGAATTTCATAACAGCTGTTCAATCACCAACCACAGCCACTTTAAAAGCCTCAGTATGATCACCTTTTTAGCAAAACAGCAGAGTGGCACACAAAATAAAGGATATTACCCATAAGACCGGTGTCCTACATAAAAACCATCAGAATGAGACCCAAAGGTCAACAATTACTCAAAAGTAAAGATGAGAAGATAAGGGGGCAGGGAAACTAGAGTACTCCAAAGGGAACAAACAGAACACAATTAAAGAGAATGTTGACACCTTGTGATAAATGTAACTAATGTCACTGAACAATTTGTGTATAAACTGTCAAATGGGAACCTAACTTGCTGTGTAAACTTTCACCAAAAACTCAATTAAAAAAAAAAGAAAAAGCCTCAGTGATAATATCCATTAATTAATGCCCCCAATTGCTCTGGGTCAGAAGAAAGATTAAACAGGTATAACTGGAACCTCTCTCACCTCCTCAACCTTGTATCTAGAAAGAAATTTGAGTTCAAAAAACAAACAAAAAAAAGTCCTGGTTGGTTCAGAGCCCTTTTCAGCTAAAAAGAAGGAATCAAATGATCCTTGGAAAAGACTGTCAGGTTACTATTTTGCAGAGTGGGGTCAACACCCTCGTAATAGGAGAAACATACTTTTATAAAACTGGATTGGTTACTGCATCGTTTGGGGTAGAAAATTCTCACTGCTGAGCCTGTCTGCCTTTAGATGACTCCGGAAGAAAGTGGCTGGAAGTCAGCATGGAGGTTGCATCATCTCCCACCCAACCTCTGGCCAAGCACCAGCCTACCATTCCTCTTACGAGCCAGCAAATCCCAGCGGTGTACAGCTGAAGCCACAGGGCCAGAAGGCACATATGTCTGACGTTCCTTTCTCCTGTGTCAAGTACAGTTTTCCAAGGGAAAGGGCAAAGGATAGTGAATTTGTAGGACAAGAGGGGCACTTTGTAGGGAGGACTCAGAGGACTGGTGGATAGTGTTAAGGGGATAAATTAGAAAATGGCCAAAGCCCAGCCCTACTCTCTCTGCTGCTTTGTGTAGCGTCTGAATGCTCCTCTCGGGTGCCAGTTACTATATGTCAGTTCCTAACGGGTCCTATCTACCCCTTGTCTAGAAAATTGCCCTCAACAAGTGGGAGCTGCTAGCCTGGGAGGTTATACCTGCCTTGGGGACAGATGACAGGCAATCAATGGCTGACATTGGAGAGGGGTACAAATGACAGGGGCTAGCTCTATGGCACAAGTTATACTCCCCAAGAACCAGCTGAAGCTCAGCTTTTTCCCCTGCCTTGCTATCCCTCCTCCCTCCCCTGAATTGGGTAAGACTTTACATCAACTTGACCCAAGACACTGGCAGCTAAGCTTCCAAGGAGTTTGGGAAGTATTTAGCAGAACCTGCAAAGGGGACAGCAGGACTCCAGTTCTCCCTTGTGGACTACTCATCAGAGAGGACCAGACCCAAGCCCAGTTAATGCCCCCAAACCAGAGATGAGGCTCATTTCCCTGTTGTCCCTCACACAGATTGGAGAAAGAACCTCTGCTGTACCTAGATGACAGATAACCCACTGTCTCCTAAAAAGATCCTACAACAAAAGGCTGATGCTGCTAGTTCCTGGGTACCCTGGTACCCAAGTTGGTAAAAGTGCAACACTGGCAAGTCAAATATCACAGATAGCCGAAGAGCTCGCTAAGGCTAAAAGGGTTATCTCAACCGTTATGTCTTTTTTAACCAGGTGCTCATAGGACTTCACATTGGCGCTACCATCATGACACAAACTATCTTTACTTAGCGCTTTTCAAGACTGTTTCCCCTACACTGGATTCAGTAGAAAAGTCTCTCTTTAACACACTCTGTTGCCTTCCGCCTTCCAGTTCTCTCTTCCTCATGCTCCTCTGGGACTTCCTAGGAACACCTCCCAAATCTTCGTCCTGGAGTGGCCCTCTGGGGACCACCCTAAGGCAGATGTGCATTCAGTGACATAAAATCTCAACAATCCTAATTCCAGAGGACACACTTGCAGTGAGCAGACCAAAGATGCAAAGCATGAATCCGTGGTCTAACTAGTAGTAACCTGCTGGTCAAGAATGCTTGATTCTTGGGCAGAGTACCTTAAAAGTCATACAGTTACAAAACAGTGGTCCAAAACAGCCTAAGAACTTCATAAAAACTCCTAACACCGTGCTTCTTTTGTGCAATTTTAAATTAGCTTCCATAAGCCTTCGCCTGGTCCATTATATTTCAGATGTTGAATTCTGGAAGTGTTTAAAGATTTTTATGTGGCCGGTTCCACAGTTCCCGTTCCAATTTACCATTCTTCCTTTTCTGACTTCCTTTTGGAGTTCACCAGCATAGGAGTCCTTAAAGACTAAAAACCCAATGAATTAATCAAAGGAAAAATGTTGTTTCCCCCATTTAGAAATTCGTTGAAATATAGATGAAGTCTACCCTGAACAGCAGGACGTTCTGTGAAAGCCATCAGCCTAAATGTCTTTATGAATAACTATTATGATAGAAGCTCAAAGGATCTTACATCTCAGCTAGATGACTAGTCAGGCCACCAAGGAATATGGGGAAGCAAATGAATACAATGTGGGTCTATAAATGTTTCTGTGCTTTCATTTTACACCACTGTATATACATTCACTGGATCCACTTGCTGTCAGTGATGCGCCCTGACCCTAAGTTAAGGAATTCTGGAAGCTGAATTTGCTTCCTCAGAGCTCCATTGTACTATGTGAAGTATGAAATGATTAAAGCATGACAGCAACTTCCTGCATTGTTTAATGTGTGAGAACTGGTAGTTTGCACTTAGAAAAAGCTGAATCGATGTTGCCACAGATGCATATTATGGAAATACAGGCCACAAATGCGATTTCTAAAGTGATTCATCAGTATTGTAAATAAGTACTAAAAAAAAAAAGACCGACCAAGTTTTCAATTCTCTCTACCTCCAGTCAGAGGTATATGGAAAATACTATCAGTATTTATCTTTCTTTAACTATTATAAATTGTTACTCGCTATGCAGAGCTATTTATAGTCTGAATTACTACAGGTTGCTTATGGTTTTAAAAAATACAAATGCTAAATACCATCAGTATATTACTATACAGGCATGTGTATACCTGATAAACACACCTAATTAGTTGTCTAAAATTATCTGGTGATCAAAATGGTGGTGTTGTTAGGTGTCATCAAGTCGACTCCAACTCATAGTGACCTCATGTGACAGGGTAGAACTGTGCCATAGGGTTTTCTTGGCTGTAATCTTTACGGAAGCAGATTCCGAGATCTTTCTCCTGTAGAGCCGCCAAGTAGATTAGAACCGCCAACCTTTTAGTTGGCAGCAGAGCACTTAACCATTTCGCCACCAGGGTTCGTAGTGACAAAATGAAATAGTCTTTTTTTTTCTCTGAAATTTACCAATTAGAAAATATTGTTACTTCATGTAAACAATTTCCCTGCTTCCGCCCCATTGGCATGAAAGCAGTCTTTTTTTCCCAGCACAATATGTATTTGGACAGTACCTACTATGTGCTATTTTTGTCCAAATCACCGTATCTAAAATATGCAACAGAAAAAAGAAAAGAAAAAGCAAAGTTGTAGCCAAGCCCACTTACCCTAAGCCATAATTAAAAAAAAAAAACTCTCTTCCTGGATAAAGGACCAAGCTAACGAGTTTCAATTAAGAGAGACACCAACAGCACAGCTTTCTTTAAAATCAAGTGGTATGCTGTCAAAGCAAGCAGAACATTAACCAAGAGAGAAGCAAAACAGAGGCTGGCCCAGAACGAGATAGGCAGGGGGTCCAGAGACCCAGGTCTTATTTCTGGCTGTGTCATTGACTAGTTCTATGATCCTGAACAAACAAAACAAAAAAAAAAACAAGTCACTGACAATTTTCAGGCTTCAGATTCCTCACCTATAAAATTAGAACACTGGATTAAATAATCATGAGTTCATTGCAAGCTCCAAAATTCTAAGATTACTGTGACAATCTCTTCAATATCTAGGTATTGTTGAGGCTCAATAACATTGATCTTGACCCTCAAGGCTGCTCTATGGTTCCTGGAAAGCAGAATTTTACTTCTTCACTCTCCAACACAATGGCACAGGGTTGAAGAAAAACAGGAAAGACATGTCCTGTGTGATACGTACAAGGCTCCCCTAAGCGAAAGGATATCCCTTATTCCATTCATTCCTGTAGAATGCTCAGTATCTTTCACAGAACATGGACCAGACTGCATCCAAAGCTGCCCTAATATCCTGTGTTCTATAGGAACCTATTATGTATTGACTCCAGTAGAAATATTCTAGAATCGTTTTGAAAACTGGAGTACACAATATGTTTTACTTCTAATTTGAGTAATTTGAAGGACTGGTGGAATTTGCTCTTTCCATAGACACAATTTAAGGCAGGAGAAGGCAGGAGTTCTGAACCCTGCAGCAGAGTACCTGGGCTGAAGAACACCCTACCACCTTAAACTGCTTATACACCTCTAACAAATGATGGCAGTCTATCAGCTGACAAGGAAGGTATGGAAAATCAATGAGCACTCACTTTGACAGACAATTCTAGGTGCAGAATACTTGCCACAGGTAATAAATCACTTCCTTTATCTTTTAGCATCACACAGTGGATTATGACCATACATCACTTCAACCTCTCTTTTCTGCCCTGTTGAGAAGGACAAATTGAGAAGGATGGTAGGAAAGCTGGGAGAAAGTAGGAAGAAAAACAGAAGAGCCCAGTTACTAGGCCTGTGTGGTAGAAGAAACAATAATAATAATAAAGCAAGGTCATTGTTCTCTAAGTTGTCAGTTTCATTTGTAAAATCTTTCAGCGCTTCCTGGGTTTACCAGTGAAAGTAACATGAGAAGGAAATAAAGGTAGCTTTCTTTCCAAACCCCTTAGGACACACTATATGTTTACAATCTCAAGGAGATCAAATACTTTTCTAATAATAGGTGAGTTTATGGGCTGCACTAATGACACTACTTAGCAATTGGTGCCCTGAGGAGCCTTGAAGCACAGAATTAAATGTGGTAAATGGGACTCTAGCTCAGCAATATGGCAGACTAACATAATGTAAAAAAAACTCCCACTACACTTAGGAACACTGGATAAAATATAATCTAAAAAAGAAAGGGAAAAACCAATCTGAAGGCATGTGAGCTTATACTGTTCTGGTATCTTACACAGTTGGACTTTAAAACCCAAGTGGACAAAGATGGAACCTTGAGCCATTATGTGGCAGAGTTGGGACTAAAACTCTTGAAGAGAATCAGCTCCTTCAGTGAAAAGGAAGCCTAGGGGAAAAAAAAAAAAAAAACTCATCCTCTGGAACACAGGTACAAGAAGACTATTTTGTATATTCCTAGGCTCTGAGTGAAAAAAAGTCTCCTCTGAAAACAGATACCCCAGATCTGAGCCTTGAGCAGGGTGATCCAGGAAGTTCCAAATGAAGAGATTCACAGACACGTTGGTATCAAGCCATTGACACTCCTGGGGTCTCTAGAAAAAGCAATGCATCTTGTTCTGGAGAGACCTGCTATAAGAAAATTAGCCTCACTAAAGATCAGTTTATAAGCAAAATTAAAAATTACAATACTCTATGAACAGGAAACAGCAAACACAACAAACAAGATTAGCAGAGCCCCAGGAACTTGGGATAATAAAATTAAAAATTGAAAAAAAAATTTATATATATACACACACACACACACACACACACACACACACAAGTGTTCTGTGTTTAAAACTACTAAAGACATAAAAGTAGGACACAAAACCCCAGAAAAACATAATACAAAAAAATAAGCCAGGTTAGCAATAAACCAAATAGAACTTCTAGAAATGAATATTATAATCACTGAAATTAAAACATCAACAGATAGGTTATATAGCAGATTAGACACAAGTGAAGAGAGAATTAGTAAAACGGAAGACAGGCTTGAGGAAATTACCAAAAGGACATCAGACAGATAAAGGGGGGCATGAAAGAATAGCTGAAGAAATAGAGAGTACAATGAAAAGGTCCAGATAAGAAAAATAGAGACACTGTGTTAGTTTGGGCCCTCCAAGAAGCAGATGACAAGATGGGATGTCAGGAAAACACCTACGGATAAAGAAGAGGAAGCAGGAGTAGTGAGGGAGAACTTACAGACCATGATGCAGGTATGACACCTATGGGAAAAAAAAAAAAAAGAGAGAGGGAGAAATAAGGAGAACAGGGTAGGAAGAAACTCAGAGTGAAGCACAGTTCCAAGAAGATTGGGCCCCATCAATGGCCAAAGTCACCCAGTAGAGGAGTCCTGTAGCTTGCAGGAATGGGTCAGCACTAGTACCTCCATTGTGCTCAGGCATTAACTGGGAGAAGCCCAGGGTGTGGTATCTGAGAAGCCTATGGCCTCTAAGAGATGTTCAAGGTATGGTATTTAAGGCTGTCAATCGATTATGCTTCCCGATACAAAAGATATGACCAGAACATTTTTATGGCCGCTATAATAACCCTGGTGGCATAGTGGTTAAGTGCTACGGCTGCTAACTAAAGGGTCAGCAGTTTGAATCCGCCAGGCACTCCTTGGAAACTCTGTGGGGCAGCTCTACTCTGTCCTATAAGGTCTCTATGAGTTGGAATCGACTCGATGGCACTGGGTTTGGTTTGTTTTTGGTATAATGAAGGAAAAGCTGTATTTTAAGAGATGATAGTTAAGGATTTTCCAGACTTGTGAAAGCCATGAATCCTCAATGCAAAGAAGTAGAATGAATAAAATTAAATCCATACAGACAGTAGTGAAACTGCAGAATATCAAAAATAAAGGAGAACACCTTAAAGCCAGTCAAAAGGAGACAACAGATTACCCACAAAGGAAAGACAATCAGACAGATAAGACTTCTCAGTAACAAAAGAGAGACCGGAAGACAAATGGAATAATATTTTCTGAGGGTTGCAGGAAGAGTCTATACCTAGCTAAAACAGAGTCATTGAAGGGTAAGGGCAAAGAAAAGAGATGTTTTCAAACAAGGACTGAGACTGTTTACCATTTGAAAGCCCTTGCTAACAAAACCACTAGATATAATCTAGGAAATAAAATTTATACTAAGAAGTAAGCACAGGGTAATTAGAAGCACTGGTAGAGTAGAGACTGATAAATAAATATATACAATTTAGGGTGTATAAAACAACAACAATAATAGTGAACAAAAAAAAAAGAGAGTAGAACACCAAAAAAAAAGGGAGAAATTAAAATATTAAATAAAAAGAAAATAAGCCAGGAGCAAGCAATTTTAGACTTGCTATTTAATATTTAAGTATACATGTTAAACGTTTAAAGGAAACCAAGCCAGTAGGGGAAAAACAGGGGGGAAATGATTTTTAAATTTTTTTTTTTCAAAAGAAGACAGGAAAGGAGAAAAAGAAAGCAAAAGAAGAATGTGGGAAGTAAAAGGCATGAAATAAGAAAAATTCTTTTGAAAAATACCGACAATTACTATAAATGCAAACAGACTAAAGTAGCTGGTTAGAAAATTCAGACTAAATCCTCCGCCCCCCCAAAAAATTTAGCTATATGCTCTTTACAAGAGGCACATCTAAAATATAATAAACTATATTAATATTATCAAAATGTGCTATGGCAAAGCATTACTAGGATTGCCCACCTATTAGTTCTTATTAGTTTAACAAGCTACTTAACTGTGTGAATCTATTTCATAATCTGTAATGAATTTGTTTTTGAATCTGTAACATTTTTTTCCTAAAAGAACAAAAACAAAATGTTAACACTTGTTCAGTCTCTCTGGGTGCAGAGGAATGCGTGACACTGTTGTCTTTACATTTTTATATATTTCGTTGTTTTAAATATGGAAACATTTTAAGTTTTTAAATCCACAAATTCAATAACCAAGTAAAAACATAAGACCACAGTAAACACTCTCGTATACCGCTTAAACCAAAACTAAACCTGTTGCCCTCAATTCCGACTCATAGCAACTCTATAGGACAGAGCCGAACTGCCCCATGGGGTTTCCAAGGAGTGGCTGGTAGATTTGAACTGCTGACATTTTGGTTAGCAGCCATAGCTCTTAATCACTGTGCCACCAGGGCTCCAAATATCACTTGAGAAAATATAAAATATACAGTAAAAGCTACAAAAGCTGGAACCTGTATAAGGCAGAAACCTGCCAGAGAAGGAAAACTCAAAGGGTGTTTATGAGGTAAGATTCTTAATACAGATTAATAGAAAGGTGGTAAGCACCCTGTCACAGGTGGAAATCTTGCGAGACCCGGAAAAACAAGGCAGTCCAGTCCCCCTGAGTTCCAGCTCTCACAGTTTTCACTGCACAACTCTCCTAGTCGGAAATTTTGCAAGATGCACCAAAGCCTTAAAAGTGTAGATACCCCTTAGCCTAGTGATTAAATTCTTGTAATTGATCAAAAGGAAATAATCAGAGATGTGTACAAATATGTACATACTAGGTTATAACCAAGTTATGTCTCCTGGTGAAAAACTGAAAGCAATTTTAATGCCCAACTATAGGAAATAGGTTTAGTAAATTTTAACGTATCCCCCCCAAATTCCATTCTTCTCATCAGTAGACCCGTAATATAGAAAACTGTTCTCAATTTTTACCATTATATTTTTAATTTCATCAATAAAAAAGTCACGGAAATTTGTTTTGTCTCTCATTATGTAAGCACCTACATAGTGTCCTCGATGTTGTGTCTCGGCCCATAAAGCCTAAAACATTTCCTAAAATATTTTATAGGAAAAGCTTGGTGGCCCCTGATCCAACTGCAACAGAATGGTAGGCATAAGCAGCAGTAATCAAAGTATTCCAAGGAAATTCCCTACACCCGGAACCATGGACTAACCAACAATCCAAATGGTTGTCTCTCCCAAGCTCTTCCAGAAGCTCTTAGTCACTTAGAAATTGAGTTTCTTCCCCCCTTCTCCTTATGCTCTGTCTACATTTTATCCATTTGAGCTCTCACAAAAGGTGAGCAAAGAAAAGAAAGTAAAACTTAATTCAGTCAAGCTTATCAGTTCTTAGAAATTCTGGTAGAAATTTTGTTCAGGGGAGGAGATTTGATTCCTATCATCTCTGGAGTTGATTTATCAGTGTTTTCGGTTACCAAAAATAACTGAGAATTGGCCATGTATATTCGTTATCAGTTGGTTTGTTCATTTAACGAACTCTAAGAATTTACCACGTACCCTGGCACTGTGTGAGACGGACCAGCCCTAGAGCAGCTCATAGATTTGCACAAGAGTCTCTGTATATACAACATGATGGTAAGCAGTTTTTTTTAAAGACTACAAAAAAAAAAAAAAAAAAACCCAAACCCACTGCTGGCCAGTCAATTCTGACTCATAGCAACCCTATAGGACGAAGTAGAACTGTCTCGTGGGGTTTCCAAGGCTGTAAATCTTTTACGGAAGCAGACTGCCACATCTTTCTCCTGTGGAGCCATTGGTGGGTTCGAACCACCTACTGTTCTGGTCAGCAGTCGAGCGCTTTAACAACTCCACCACCAAACCAAAAAAAAAACCAAACCCAGTGCCATCGAGTCGATTCCGACTCATAGCGACCCTATGGGACAGAGTAGAACTGCCGCATAGAGTTTCCAAGGAGTGCCTGGCGGATTTGAACTGCTGACCCTTTGTTTAGCAGGCATAGCACTTAACCACTATGCCACCAGGGTTTCCACCTACCCACCTTTTTTTTTTTTTTTTTAGCTATATTCAAAAGGGCAGATAATACCAAGTATTTGCAAGGATGTGGCAAAAGCAAAACCCTCGTACATTGCTGACTGGAATGAAAAATGCAACAGCCACCTAGGAAAACAGAATGACAGTTTCTTCAAAAGTTAGACGTACACTTAGCATAAACAAACAAACAAAAAAAAACCAAACCCGCTGCCATCGAGTCAATTCTGACTCATAGCCACCCTACAGGGCAGAGTATAACTGCCCTATACGGTTTGCAATGAGCACCTGGTGGATCCAAACTGTGGACCTTTTGATTAGCAGCTGTAGCTGTTAACCACTATGCCACCAGGGTTTCCACACTTAGCACACGACCTAGAAATTCTACTCCTAAGTATCTACTCAAGAGAAATGAAAACACACGCCCACACAAAGACTTACACAAATGATTACAGTAGCGTTATTTGTAACAGCCCCAGATTGAAACAAGCCAAATATCCATCACTTGATGAATGGATAAACAAAGTGTAGTGCATCCATACGCAGAATATTACTCAGCAAACAGAAGGAAACACCTATGGATATACATTCAACGTCATGAATGGACTAAAAAACATTACGCTGAATGAAAGAAGTCAGTCTCAAAAGACTACCTAATGTAAGATTTTATATGAAATTTCTAGAAAAGGCAAAACTATAAAAAAAAAAAAAAAGGAAAAATCAGTGTCTGCCTGGGATTGGAGTGGGAGTAAGAATTAACAACAAACAGGTCTGAGGGAAATTCTGGGGTTCTAAAAGTTAATCCTGGTGATGGCTGGACAATTGTATAAACCCATTGCCCTTGAGTCAGTTCCGACTCTCATAGCGTCCCTATAGGGCAAAGTAGAACAAGCAGCGCCTGGCAGATTCGAACTGCTGACCTTTTGGTCAGCAGCTGTAGCACTGAACCACTACGCCACCAGGGTTTCCAGGACAACTGTACAGATTTACTAAAACTCATTGGTAACTTAAAATCAGTATACTTAAGATTTTATGGCATGCAAACTATACCTAAGTAAATCAATTACTTTTTTTTTTTTTATTACAAGAGCAAAAGGGCAACCCTGAGTGGAGGAAAGGGTATGGAAGCCTTCAGAAGAAAGAGGAATTTAGTTGAGGTGGGGGCTTAACGGTGTGCAAAGGCAAGAAGGCATGAAAACTCTGGTAGCATTTGGGGAAGGGAAAGAGGTATGTGATCCCTGGAAGGAAGGATAAATGCTAAAAAGTTGGTACTTCATCTCTCAGGTGATGGGAAGTCACTAAGGAATTTTAAGGTGTGCGACAATCAAATTTGAGTTTTAGAATGCTAACTCTGGCAGCAACGCGAAGAGAAGATAACTTGAAGACAAGGAAACAAAGCAAGAGGCTCTGACCAGGCAACAGATGTAAATAAAAGCAATGTTGTAGGTGAAGTGGGTAGAAGCGGATCAAAGATATTTGGGAGATAGAATAAACTATTTTAGTTTAGGAGCAAAGGGGCAACCAATTCCCTGAGTGGAGGAAAGGGTATGGAAGGCTTCAGAAGAGAGAGGGGAGAGAGGGAGAGATGATGGGAGAGAGGGAGAGGAGAGCTCTTGAGCTTCTGGTCCAAGCAACTGAGAAGATGGTCGTGTCATTAAAAGAGATAAAGACCACAGGAGCAGAAGCAGGTTTGGGGGAAGAAAGTGACAATAAATTCTGTTTTAGGCAGGCTGAATTAGAGGTGCCCAGAGGACATTCAGGTACAAATATCCAGTGGACAGCTGCAAAACTGGAAAGAGTCTGGGGCTGAAGCACTGTCTCAGGGAATCATTAGCAAAAGTATGGTCACTAAAGCCAATGAAGTGAGTCAAAATTCATATGGACTCTCATAAACAGCAAGAAGTTAAGGCTCAATATTTAAGACGGCCAAGGAGAATCTACCTTTCCCGTGATATCTGCAAAGACATGAAGGAAATGCCTTTTCCTAATTGCTGTTCTTACTGTCAGTTTGTTCATAGCAGACTGGTTTATAGAGTCAGAGATTACAAAACAAACATGCCAAAGATGATGATCAAACTGCGGACAAATATACAGATTGGAGAGCATAATAGCAGAACATACCAGAGGCAATTTAGGCTATACAGAGTGTGGTATCTAGAAAGCAAAGCACATGCTTTAGCTACCTTTGAAATGCTCATAGCACTAATGTGTACATGCTCGTTCAAGTTCAGCATACGTGGGTCAGGATTTCATATAATATTGCCCTCAGTTCACACACAACCATCCAAATGCTTATCAGTTCTACCACTGCTCTCAATAAGTATATGGCATAAATCAGTACCCTGGAGATCTACCTTCTTGGAACCTTCCCAATGCCCAAAAAATGCTGACACATGAAGAGGCCAAAACATTTCACACAACATTATACAGGGTATTAGAGAAATGTAGACAAAACGAGCAGTAGGGTAATGCCAGGAGACCCAGATTCTACACTCTATTTTTCCACTACGGACAAGTTAATTATATTCTCCCATTTCTTATTATGCACAAATGGGAATGTGATGCACAGACAGGATTTTGAAAATTTAAGTGTTGTACAATGTATGATAATATTGCTTGAAAGTTGGCTGAATCACACACAGGCTTCTGTATATTTAGGGGCCAAGCGAGTTAACAGCGCTGTACTCTACTTTATTAGAGTCTTTTGTGGTAAATCTTGAAAATAATTTACACAACTTATTGTGTGGAGGAATTGCAGTATAACTCAAGGTTGTCCTTCTGTACATAACCCTTTATTTCTATTTCTAGCCCGTTAGGTAAGAGGACTTAGAATGTGAATTGTTGTTTTTAGTTGCCTGGAGCGAGCTCTAACTCATGGTAACCCCGTGTGCAGCAGAATGAAATGCTGCTGGTCCCATGCCATCCTCACAACCACCAGTAATGCTTGAGTCCACTGCTGTCTTCCAACTTAGGGGCTCAGCTTCCAGCATTATATTGGACAATATTCAGTATGCGAACTCGAGCCTTTCATTCCTCAGGTTGCACTCCCAGGGGCCCAACACCAGTAGTGAGTCTTCCACCTTCCCCTCTGCCTCCAGCTTGGGTGGCTACCCACCAACCCAGGGTGGTCCCTACCAGACTAGAACTTCCCTGAAAACAGTACAGAGCTCATTCATCTTTGTATTCTCAGCACTTGGCACCACATAGGAGCTCAAGAAACGACTCCTGAATGGAAGAACAGCAAGAAACTAGATGGAGGAAAGGCGATGATTTTCAGATGGCACATCTTAAAAGTCAATTTTTAAAAATCTCCTACGCAGTCTTCAGCCTGAGGAAGACAATCACGGGTCTGTGGCGATTTGTTCATCAAATGAGTTTTCAAATAGCTAATTAATGGTAAACAGAAGGAAACACATTTTGCATTCACATGGTTCATTCTTCAAATGTCTAAAGTCCTTAATTTGGAAAATGCTACAGGAGTCACGAAACTGATTCTAAATTTGCTTCTTAATCATGAAAGCAAAAATGAAGTGTGGTTTTCTGGGAATGTAAGTGTTATTGTATGTGACTTACTGTTGCTCTTTGGCTTAACTATAATCACTGGCTACTGTACTAATCGCATTGCCACAATAAACACTTGAGTAATTCAAATACTCAAAACCTAAGACAGCAGAGAAAAGCGCATGTTTTTAAACTTTTGTTTTAGCACTAACTGTGATGCATGTACCAAAGGACGCACCTTTCCAAAGGCGGTGAACTAGGTTTAAAAGGAACAACTTTCACACTTGACTATTTTGGCCATTATCTGCCTGTAACTATTTTTTGTTCCTCTTCCCAACCCAAAACGGAGAAAGTTGTTGAGTTTCAAGTCTCAGAGATTTCTGGATTATGATGTTGAAGTTCTCCTGAAAACAAAACCTCCCAGCAATGCTAGATGTCTTGTCCAAGTGAAGACAGGAAGATTTTTTTCTTTGAAAGCCACCAAAAATACACAGGAGTGTGTTTATCTACTTTTTAAAAAATGTCTCTTCCCCTCAAAGGCAGGCTTTATGTTTATTCCAATGGCAGCTTCACAAACAGGCTTGAGACTCCCACATTTCCCTGTAGTATTAAGCGCTCGGCTGCAAACCATAAAAGGTCAGCAGTTCAATCGCACCAGCCACTTGGCAGGAGAAAGATGTTACAGCCTTGTAAACCCTATGGGGGCAGTTCTACCCTGTCCTATAGAGTCGCTATGAGTTGGTATCAACTCCACGGCAGTGGGTTTTTGTTTTTGTTTTTTTAGCAGGGAGGCATCAAAATGGGTAATTAGAATCCAGCAAGCTGACAGATTGCAAACTAAATTAACAACGCCCAAGGTAAGATGTGTGTATCAGCACCATCAAAAGCAATTCTCTTGGTCAATTTTAACTTCTTCCAAACACAGGGCCTTTCCAAACTAGAACAAAACTAGAACAGATAAATTCTGCTTATGTCAACATGCACAGCCTTAGCAAGTCAGAGCAAATGAAATAAATGCAACCAAATGTTTTGAATTGCTTGGGTGAAAATTCACAAGTGACAGGGAAGAAGAGCAAAGAGGTCAAAATGTTAGCACTTCAAAGAAGCAGAGGGATGAACGCAGAGAAGATCCATCTACGTGCCCAGGGCTGCAGCTCAGCAAATAGGGCCTAATGATGACCTTGACCGTGAAGACTGAGAAAGGACTTTCTACCGGAAGACAATATCCTGCAGAAAGGACTAGAAGCACAGGGCCACAAAAGAGAGGAGAGAATGGCCCAGTGGACCTGGAAAGGCTCAGTGGAGAGAAGAGACAGAGGTGAGATCAGAGATGGTGGAGCACAGAACAGAGCCGGAGTGAGCCCTGACACAGGGCAGGTGTTCATTAACTAACAATGACAAGTAAGTGGCTTTGCCAGGCTGCAGCTACAACAAAATGTCCTGGACAAGACTTGCGCCCTCTCCTGCAAGCTAGGAAAGCTGCTCCAGTTCTGAGAGCATCTGGTTCCATGTAATAAAATTACTCTGTTGGCTGGAGAACCTGAGACGTCTAGAAACTCAGTGACATAGGCAGAGTGAGGTGACCAAAAGAAGAAAACACCCAGATTTGAGTTCACAAAGCGTTTTTTTATACAGGTAGCCCTCGACTTACAAGGAGGTTACGTTCCAACGGCTCTGTCCTAAGTTGGTTCTGATGTAAGTGGAATACCTTTTTTTTTTTAATTTTCATTATTACTGCCTTTTATTATCAGTATCTTTATAAATCTGATCTTTATTTGTCTTTGGGGGTTGGAAATATTACATATAAACTTACGGATATATTTTAATACATATACACACAAAAAAATACACAAATCATAAAAATTTAGTCCCACGATGAAGAAGAGCTGGACGGCTTTGGCATTTTGTCAGCCACTGTAATAATTCCACTTGCGGAAGATTCTGGGTCATCTGGATTATCCCTGGGAGTGGGGGTGGCTTTTCGGGTCAGAAAATTAGTGAGAGTTGTCTGTATAGTCCTTTTCTCTTTTTTTTTTTTTCCATGTATTTCACGGTAACATCTCACTGCTTCCTGAATCTGCCTATAGGCTTTAGCAAAGTGATCAGTGTTTGGGTCCACATTTTCAAGCAACTGAAACCCGTAATTTAGTTTAGAAAACTGAATCTATATGGCAGTGTTTTGAACAGTAAATTATAAATCTGAACACCTGTGAGTGAACATCTGAGAATGGTAACATCAGAAAATTATACCCTGCAACACAGTATGTAGTACATATTTCCAAAAAAAAAAGGATAAGATGTACAAAAAACACCAGCCAGTCAGTCGTAAGTGCAGGTTGTTGTAACCTGAATACATTCTAAGTAGGTGACTACCTGTACAGTGAAACTAGTGGGAGCCAGAAATCATCGAGACTGCTTTGTTTTTCTGGGCCTCAAAATTTTTCTGCCTTTGACAAGATGCAGGCTTATGACTTTTGTATCACTCTCTAGTGGTGGAAAATATTTGAGTTTTCCTTCCTGACAGGTTCCCACATTATAGAGGTTCCAGCTTTCCCAAGTTTTACTATATTTTATTAAATACCAAAAACCAAACCCATTGCTGTCCGGTCGATTCCGACTCATAGCAACCCTGTGGGACAGAGTAGAACTGCTCCATAGGGTTTCCGTGGAACAGCTGGTGGATTCAAACCACTGACCTTCTGGTCGAGCTCTGAACCACTGTGCTACCAGCCCTGTAGGGTCACTATGAGTCGGAATCGACTTGATGGCAACAGGATTTTATTGAGTAAGCTATTTTAAATACACTTTTCTGGGAAAATATTACATTAGTTGGGATTCCAGGTGAAATTTTCAGAATATAAAAATAAACACCTCCAAAGAAAGTGGGCTGCTTCTCTCGTGGTTTTGCAAATGACAGAGAAGGCTTTAGATCCACAGCTCAAAGGACCCAAAGAGGCTTATTGTGCTGGGGAATTAAATTGTGCAAGTCCTGAGGCTTGCAACAACCATCAACTCTTCCCTTAGAAACACCAAAGCGTTTTAAAACGCCTTGTCCAACTAACAGATTCCGGGACACCAATAAATTAATAGGCCTACTCTATGCTTCTATTTTCCTTAGTTTAAATCTTTTAACAAATCTTAATCAAAAACAAATTTATTTCCTACCAGGTTCTGAAAATTTCTATTTCACTGTGTGATATCCTGGTTAAACTGGCACCTACATTCATTTTCCATTCCATTTCTTTGAACCTAGAAGACTTTCCTTCCTTTCCAGGCAGAAGAATCCAGTGAAGGGTTAGTTGTGCCCTAGTTACAGCAGGTGCTGAAAAGGCAAGTCCTAAAGTAAAATGGAGGAAACTACTACTTGTGGCCTCAGGCCAATAAAAAAGAAAAATCATCACTCAACAAAGATACCTGGATTCTGACTGGAACTTCTAGAGCAATTTAAGCCTTTGGTTCCAGTGGCTGGACAATGGCCTCTATTTATGCACAGTTCAAAAGACCTCATCGCATCAGAAGGCACCTTCCGAATAAGGCTACAGTTAATTCCCCCAGCAGCAGAAATCCGCTCCCATGAATAACAAAGCTCCGCTCTGTTAGTCATAAGGATTAAACACAGTGGGATAAAATGCACAGTTGCCAGGTCTTTCTAATGTAGGGCCAAGCTTGGAAAACTGAGTTGTCATTTCTCTTCCTCTATAGGAACCAGTGTCTTTCAATGCGTCTGTCAATTTCTTTCGCTGTTAAAGGAGAAATTTGTTAACAAGGAAAGTGCTTTGAGAGACAGAGCTGAAGGGCATGTATGTCACTGTTGTGAATGTAACCCTTAAAAACAACACATTGTTACATAAAACTAAAACGTTCTCCAGCGTATGTGCCTCCCCCCACCCAAAGGCTGCCTGTAAAGCATCAAGGAGCTAGTTCCCTCTGTTCCACTCCAGCTGGCTCTCTGTTCCATGCCTAGGTTTTCCTTTCCTTTCCTTGTTCCCCACCCTGCCCCCTGTAAGGAACCCTGGTGGCGCAGTGGTTAACGCACTCGGCTGCTAATGGAAAGGGGCAGTTTGAATCCACCAGCTACTGAGCTTGGAGAAATATGTGGCAGTCTACTTCGGAAAGGTTAGAGCCTTGGAAACCCTCTGTCCTATAGGAAATCCTGTGTTCTATAGAGTCACTACGAGTCGGAATTGACTCGATGGCAATGGATTTGGTTTTTTTGTTTTGTTTTCTGCTTGCTGTTCCCGCTAAACAATCTGTTGACCACCCGCTACATGCATGATTTACTGCTTATAACCCTTCCTTGCGGAAATCCATATTAATCCTTTACAACTTGCCTCAAAGCCCTCCCCATGATCCCAATCCATTCTGATCTCTTCTTCACACGCGTGGGCTCGTATGAAGTTTGCAAGCAATTAAATTTTTAATATCTTCCTGAAACAATTATATATGAAATGATACATTGTCTGGGATGTGCTTTAAAATAATCCGGGGCCAGGGAGTGGGTGGGAGTGCTACAAGAAACCAGATTGGCTGTGTAGCTGGATGGTAAGTATGTTGTCTTGTTTTCTCTACTTTTGCTCATGTTTGAAAGTTTCCGTAGTAAAACACTTGAAATACAGTATTACAAAGCCAGCTAAGGACAGGACCAAGATTAAAACTCCTGACTGGTGTCTTCTCTGCCTTGCTATTGCTTTTCCTGAATTATTTTATAGATGCTGTTTCTGCATTTTCATCGTATCAAATTGTATTCATTTGACATGAAACGCCCTCGTTGTTCTCCTGGAGGAGCTGGCAGAATAACTGGGGGCATAGGTAAACAGATAAATCACAGCGGAACGGTGAGTGCAACAACCAAGACATGAATCCAGTGAGAACAGTTTTCCAGGGGGCAGCAGAGCAATTAGGCCTGCGTGGGCGGGGGCGTGGGGTGGGTAGGTGGGTGAGCAGGGGAGGCCAAGAAAGCAGCTCAGCCAGGAACTGGTATCCCAGGTAGAGATGAAAAGCTAAGCAGGACCTATACATCAATATTTACTGTAGTGCTTTTCACAATAATCCAAAGGTAGAAACGACTGAAATGTCCATCGACCAATGAGTAGATAAACAAAATGTGATATATACAGACAATGGCATACTACTCAGTTATAAAGAGAAATGAAGTCCTGATGCATGCCACAACATGGACGAACCTCGAAACATCTTGCTGAGTGAAATAAGTCTGTCGCAAAAGGACAAATAACTGTGTGATCTCACTTACGTGAAATAAGCGAATATATAGAAACCAAAGATAATTAGTGGTTACCAGGGATGGAAGTTTATGTTTAACACTGAGTTTATGTTAATGGTGGTAGAATGATTTGGAAAAGGGCAGGGAGAATGGTTGCGAAACTTGAAAACTGTAATCAACGTCGCTGAATTGTACATGTAGAAATTGTTGTGGAGTTGGCATACGTTTTGTCACATATACGTTCACCACAAAAAAAAAAAAAAAGCTAAGCAGGAATATTTTGGGTGAAGGAGCTTGGGGACGGGGTACAATTCAGGCAGAAAGTACAACGTGGGTGAAGGTGCAGTCTTGAAGAGGCTTGGGGTGTTGGTGAAGTAAAGGAAGAAGGAATCGGGCAAGGTGGGGCAGATCCAGCTGGTGCGGTGAATGGGAGCCAGACTGTGGAGGAGCTTGCACGTCACACCAAGGGCACTGGATTTTATCGCTTAGGCAATCGGGCGCCATCAGGGAAGTGACATGATCAGTGCTGTTATTTCAGGAAGGGAACTGGCAGCTGTGTAGATGCGAGCCGGAAGTGGGCTTTTGCAATAGCTGAGGGCCAGAATTGGGGTGAGGTGAGTGACGTACTTGCCTTGGGGACAAAAGTTAAGGGAGGATATGCCCAAAAAACTCAGTAATCAAGAAAAATATTCTTTTAATGCACTTTTTAAAAAACAAATCAAAATGAATGCAAAAAAATCCATGATGAAAAACATATCAGAATTTTAAATAAAGACAGGCCGTTGCTGCTTGCTTTACAACCCTGAGTTACTGTGCAACTTGGCAGGCTCTTCTCCACGCCCCCAGGTGAATGGGTTTATGGCGGTTGACAATAATGTGTGAACAGGTTGGACAACATATATATGGTTATGTTTTTTGATTGTAAGAGCTTTTATTAACTTCTCCAACTTGGTTCAAAATATGGGAGAGTATTTTTATACAGGGTGCACATTTGCCTTTTGCCTTGGGCTCCAATATGGCTCAGCAAGGATCTGCAATAGGCAAGGCAGGGGCCAGCCTAAAGCAAGAACAGAAAGTTTGAAGGGGTCGAAGAGGAGAAGCCAGATTGAAGCAACATTTCTCAGGCAGAAATGGAGAGAATGTGGTACTGCCAGTGGAGTGTGTACAGAAGCCTCGGCAGAACTTATTCTACCCAACTAAACCACAAATGCTTCACGGAGAAAAATTCTACATTCCTATTCTTTCATATCATTTTATGCCCAGCTCAATACATTCCTGTTCACTAATTAAGTGGAAGAGTCTGAATCCAAAGCACACAGGGCTCTAGCCAGACTTGCTGCTTCCAGTTTATGTAGTCTCCCTCGCTGAAGAGCAGAGCAAGCTGATGAATATTCACAAAGTCGGAGCCATTCAAGATGACTAAGACCCCAAAAGTCTAATAAGTTATTTCAGTGACACTCTCCTGTCATTTTTCCCTTTAATTTTCCATTCCTTGGAGGAAGGAGAAGAATAGAATTGAAATAAGGCTCTGTGGTCTTTCCAGGTATTTCAGACTAAAAGATCGGCTGACAAAATGGTTGTTTCCACACACACGGTGCCATTGGAGAGAATAAAGGAGCTTCCCAGTTTTCGGTAATCACATACTAACTGGACCCCCATCTGTTTCCCTTCCATGATTTCCACTCTGCCTGTATTAGATTCAGCCTCACGTGACACATACATGGATGGCTTCACCTCCGATGAGCAAATCGGTGGCTGGGCCCAAGGTTCTGGGCAGCGTAAGTGACAATAAGGGTGACGTGTCATCAAGATGAATCATCAGATGCTCAAAATGCCCTCAGGAGACATTCAAAATGACTGAGGAGGCCTTCGTAAATAAATGCCACTACAAGAACTAATACCTAGATATTTCTCAGAAGCACAAAGGGCAGGCCGAGTCGCTCTGAGAGAGAGGTATAGAAGATGGCAGCTTGCCATCTGTGGAGTCCCTGGGTTGTGCAAATGCATAAGGTACTTGGCCGCTAACCATTAGTTGGGAGGTTCAAGTCTACTCAGAGGCACCTCAGAATAAAGACCTGGTGGTCTACTTCCAAAAATCAGCCCCTAAAAACCCGATGGAGCACAGTTCTACTCCGACACACATGGGGGAATCGACCTGACAGCAACTGGTTCTTTTGCCATCTGTGGCCTGGCCCAGGCAAGGAGCTGTGACTAAACAGGAAATTGGTTACTTAGCAGTTAAACGGATGTATGAGCGTTCAGAGCAGAGGCACAAAGGCCATATTCTGATACACCCTGTATAGTTAAAACAAAGCCAGTCAACCCTCGCAGATGGGTAAGGACTGTGTGCTTAGGCAATACCTGGTTGGGTCTCCTAGAGATCTTCCTTCTCTGTGAATAGCTGAGTTATTTAAAGTCACCGCTTATTGAGTGTCCACTAGGCACCTAGCACTTCTCAGACATAATTTTTACATCATCTGACAACCCTGCAAAGGAAAGCATTGTCTCCATTTTACAAAAGAAAGTTCAGAGAGGTTAAGTCATCCGCCTAAGGTCACAGAGCTGGCCCTGATGGAGCTAGAATTCAAACTCAGAGCAAAGCTAGGCTTAGAGGAACGTGAGACTTCCTTTTGAGGTCTTGCTGATCTCACTTTGGGTTACTCAAGGCCAGGCTGGGATTAGAGGAAGGCAAGTGAGGTAATTATGCCAGAGCAGGGTCAAAGTCTGTCTTTATTTAACATTTTGATATTTTATTCACCATGGAGTTTGTTTTTTTTTTGCATTAACTTTGATTTTAAAAAATATTGTGTTAAAATATTATTTTAATGATTATTGAGCTTTTATGCACCTCATTAAATTTCGCACCCAACACAAGTGCCTCACTTGCTTCACCCTAGTCCCAGCTCTGCTCAAGGCTATGGACAACCTATAATAACCTACACTCAATCCCCAGACAGTTCTCATTTGAGGCAGATATTTCAACTTTCCTCCTTCCTGGTAAATTTTACATCCAAAATGGCTGCCTATAGGAAAGAGGGTTTGTTGGGAGTTTTTTGTCTTGTTTTTATGTGTTTGTTTGCCTCTTTTGCTTTATGTTTATTGGTTTTATTTTTCCTTCGCCCTCTTTCTCCACTCACCACTGGCTGGGGTACTCACAAACAGGGACAGTTTATCCAATAGGCAAGGTAAGCAAGGTGCTTTAAGCATTTTTTCACCACATCGGAGATTCTGCTTCTCAGTATGGCTGGCATCTGTCTCTCTCCCAACCCCATAGCACCATCCTGTAGAATCAAAGCCTCTTTTTAATTCACAAACCCTGACAGGGCAGATGACCTAGTAAAGCAAGGTAAGCATAGGTTTACTTGTGTTTACTTACTTTGATGAGATGAAACCCATGTGAAATTGCTCACTACAGATGATCTGATAAGTAAGGTAAGCACTGTGCTTACCTTGACTATTGGATAATTCATCCCTACTCATAAGCAAGAAATGAGGCGAAAGCTGAAACATTGGAAAATGGGATGCAAAAGATTCCACACAGTCCATGAACACATTCAAGGACATTTAAAATAAAAAATAGAAAAGAGTAAGCATTCAAGAATAATGTCAGGTGAACTTCTCCCCTCCCCGCAAGACTGAAGAATGTATTTAATTCTCTGAGAAATTAGCTTCCACAACAATCAGATCTTCAAACCCTCTCATCAGAAACAAAATTCAGTCAATACTCTGCGCTGAGGCACTGGGTTGTCACTGGTAGCTTGGGAGGAGAAAAGTCATCCTTTCATATTTGAACTTTTGTTTCTGCAAATGCAGTACTGTTAGGACATGCTCAGGTATTAGGAGGGTCGCAGCCACAACAAAAGCAAACACAGCTGTTTTGAATCTGATCCTGTATTAGTGTTTTTATTAACTAAATCAAGTACGGTGCTTCCTTTTTTTTTTTTAAACATCAACATTAGGAGGCTCATCAATTACACAGGAGAGAAACTGTGACAGGAACTGAGATTCCCCCAAGTACCACATGCCTAATCATTTTCCTAAGCGATCCTGAGTCTCCTTGGCTGCATAAACAAACTGTAGTCATTTACGGCCCTGATTTCAATTAAAGAAACATTCATTCAACACCTAACGCTGTGTCTAAACACAATCAGAAACATATAACTAAGACAGAGGGCCAGGCAGTTTCCTGGGAGAGAGTGGGCTGGACAAACTCCATATTTGATCCCAACAGGCCATCACCAATTGGGTCCATGTTTCACGGAGAGTGCAGTCAATTAGCTTAATTAGGAATAAGTGCTTGATCGCAGTCCCTGCGTATCCTGTACACTTTCTACAGAACCAGCCAAGAGAAATTTACAGGAGCAGTGGGCGTGGACCTCTGGCAAGATTACAATCAAATTAAACTTTGGGGCCTGGAGTTCCCTCTCCCTTTTCAGCGCTCCCAACTTTAAACAAAAAACGGTAGTAGCATTAAGCCAGCAGCAGGACTGCTTTTTTGTTGCTGGGGCAGAGGATTATTCTTCTGGATTCCTTCTCCAATTCTCCTAACTTGACCTATCTAATGAGCATTTTAAAAGGGTAGAAGGAACAATTACTTCTGAGCCCATAAAATGGATAAAAAAGTCCTTATTCTAAAATCCACACATTCTATGCATTAGAAAGTTGCACAGGCCCTCGCTCAAGAACTCTGTCCTCTTTCTGCAAATTCGAACAAATACCTTACTCTAGTTTCTCAACCCACAGGGCAGAAGGGGTGGAGAGAGGTGGCCAACTATACTGCCTCACCAGGCTCAGGTCCTCTAGATGCCAATTATCGTGGCTGGGCTATTTCATGACAGGCAGAGCAGGTCTCATCTCAGGTCCATTCATTCATTCATTCAACCCACATTCATCAGGTGTCCCTTCAAGTTCCTGGTAAGATCACCCCTCCCCAGCTTAAGGGAGGTCTGCAGGGCTGCCCACACTCCTAAAAAGACCATTTCTCCATGCCCTCACCCCACCCCTGAAGACAAAAGACTGTCATTAAAACTGATACCTCATTACTCACCTTCCCCTAAAAGGCCATCAGAAGGAATCCCCTTTACCTGGGTCACCTCCAGAAGTCCAAGGCTCCCAGGCCCTGCATGGTCCCCTGGACTTTTATCCCTACTGCCACTCTGGCCCTGACTCTCCATCCAGCGAAGAAAGAGAAATTAGATCATATCGCTCTCTCTGCTTATAACTCTTGAGTAGCTTCTGCAGCAAGGAGAACACATCCTAGGCCCCTGGCCAGGCCCACCCAAGCCCTGCACCAGTCCACCCTGGGCATGCCCCTCCCTCATTCCAGTGTCCATTCCTTCCAGTCTCCTTCACCTCACCTTTGCCCCTCTCTTCCTTACTCATTCAGCTTTCTGTTTACTCACCTCCTTTTGTTCCTCAAATACACCAAGCTGCTGGCATTAATCCAAAAAACACAAAATAATAAATGTTGGAGAGGCTGCGGAGAGACTGGAACTCTTATACACTGCTGGTGGGAATGTAAAATGGTACAACCACTTTGGAAATCTATCTGGCGTTCTTAAACAGTTAGAAATAGAACTACCATACAACCCAGAAATCCCACTCCTCGGAATATACCCTAGAGAAATAAGAGCCTTCACACGAACAGATATATGCACAGCCATGTTTATTGCAGCTCTGTTTACAATAGCAAAAAGCTGGAAGCAACCAAGGTGTCCATCAACGGATGAATGGGTAAATAAATTGTGGTATATTCACACAATGGAATACTACGCATCGATAAAGAACAGTGACGAATCTGTGAAACATTTCGTAACATGGAGGAACCTGGAAGGCATTATGCTGAGCGAAATTAGTCAGAAGCAAAAGGACAAATATTGTGTAAGACCACTATTATAAGATCTTGAGAAATAGTATAAACTGAGAAGAACACATACTTTTGTGGTTACGAGGCGGGGAGGGAGGGAGGGTGGGAGAGGGTTTTTTACCCATTAATTAGTAGCTAAGAACTGCTTTAGGTGAAGGGAAGGACAATACTCAATACATGGAAGGTCAGCTCAACTGGACTGGACCAAAAGCAAAGAAGTTTCCGGGATAAACTGAATGCTTCAAAGGTCAGCAGAGCAAGGGCGGTGGTTTGGGGACCATGGTTTAAGGGGACTTCTAAGTCAATTGGCAAAATAATTCTATTATGAAAACATTCTGCATCCCACTTTGAAATGTGGCGTCTGGGGTCTTAAATGCTAACAAGCGGCCATCTAAGATGCATCAATTGGTCTCAACCCACCTGGAGCAAAGGAGAATGAAGAACACCAAGGTCACACGATAACCAAGAGCCCAAGAGACAGAAAGGGCCACAAGAACCACAGACCTACATCATCCTGAGACCAGAAGAACTAGCTGGTGCCCGGCCACAATCGATGACTGCCCTGACAGGGAGCACAACAGAGAACCCCTGAGGGGGCAGGAGATCAGTGGGATGCAGACCCCAAATTCTCATAAAAAGACCAGACTTAATGGTCTGAGACTAGAGGAATCCCGGCGGTCATGGTCCCCAAACCTTCTGTTGGCACAGGACAGGAACCATTCCCGAAGACAACTCATCAGACATGAAAGGGACTGGACAGTGGGTAGGAGAGAGATGCTGATGAAGAGTGAGCTAATTATATCAGGTGAACACTTGAGACTGTGTTGGCATCTCCTGTCTGGAGGGGGGGATGGGAGGATAGAGAGAGTTGGAAGCTGGCAGAATTGTCACGAAAGGAGAGACTGGAAGGGCTGACTCATTAGGGGGAGAGCAAGTGGGAGTACGGAGTAAGGTGTATATAAACTTATATGTGACAGTCTGACTTGATCTGTAAACGTACACTTGAAGCTCAAAAAAAGTTAATAATAAAAAAAAAAATACACCAAGCTTATTCTAGCACCTGTTGGTCCCTCTGCCTGGAAGGTTCTTTCCTCAGATTGTCACTTGGATCAGGTCTTTGTTCAAAGTCAAATCCTCAGAGAAGCCTTGTCCATCCTTCCTATCTAAAATAGCAGCACATGCATGCAAGTGTGCTCGAGTGCACACACATACGCACACACACCCCTTGGGTCACTCTTCATCGCATGACCCTAATGTATTTCTTGTTTTACACCACTATCTGAAATCATATTATTCATTTCTGTGTTCACTTGCTTCAATTTGTCTCTGTCAGTAGAATATCAGCCCCATGAGGGCAGGGACTTGTCTGCCTCAATTGTGGCTGCATCCTCAAGGCCTGGAAGTAGCCATTCAATAAGTACATGTCAAATGAGTAAATGAATGGATGTGCAGGGTGAGACCTCAGGTACCAGGAATACAAAAGGAGTTCACAGTTTCGTGAGGGATAGACATGTAAAAAGTTTTAACACTTATGGGACCAGATAACTGTTCTGTGGATTTTATCTTCACAACAATCCTGTCAGGTAGGTACTATTATTATTCCCACTTTACAGACAAGTAACTGAGGTTGAATAACTTGCCCAAGGGGAAACCTGGGTTCAAACCAGGAGGTCTGACTCCAGATGCTGTGCTATTGGCTTCTAAACCACAGCCTAACCTCAGAGGGTCATAATAAAAGTTATGTAACAGGCCTGTAGGAGCCTGGTGGTACAATGGTTAAGTGCTCGGCTGCTAACCAAAGGTCAGTGGTTTGAACACACCATCAGCTCTGCCGGAGGAAAGACCTGTCGATCTGTTCCCGTAAAGATTACAGCCTAAGAAACTCTATAGGGCAGGCCTACTGTGTTGTACGGGGTCGCTATGAGTCGGAATTGACTGGAAGGTATCCAACAACAACAGACTTGTAGGAGCCAGAGGAGGAAACTCTGCCTGAGTGGGTAGGCAGGAGGCTTCTAGTGCTTAATTCCTAGGCAGAGGAGGCAATCAACGCATGCGTGCAAATGGACAGAGATTACAAGAGAGAGGGAGAAGCTTATTGTACTGGGTGGAATACAAAAGAGTTTCTGGTAATCCTTTATGAGCACAGGCAGGAAACAGAACTCTCTGATACCACAACTGAGGTGTCAGCATTAAGTCACCGATGCTGTAAGACTCTACCATCTTGCAGCTCTAGTTCTACTCACCAAGCTCTTGCCTCCTTAATATTTTTAATCAAGGGTCTCTCTTAAACCACAGCTTCTGCTTCTGGACCCCAGTCTTGCTCCGCTCCAACTCCCTGGGAACACAAGTCCCGTTCTCAGCCCCAGTAGCAGTGCCATCTGCAGTCTTAGCCCCTGCTCCATGCTGACAGCCCTCCAGTTCAGCCTGTAGCTCTACTTTATGCCGACAGCCAGGCTCCCCTTTGATGTATATTCTGCCAGGGGCTGACTGTCCCATTGCCCAGGGCTAGCCCTTACATGCAGCTCCATGAGCAGGGCTGTACTTGCAGGCAGCCACCAGACCCTCCCTAAGCCCTGCCTCACCCATGTGTCCAGACTTGCTCCCACTGCCTGCAGCTAAGACCTTTCCCATTCTTTGCTCCACACTTGTTCTATCACTTTTCTAGATCTGGTTTCCCTTGGTCTGGCCCAGCTACCTCAGTTCTGACAGTGACAGCAAGGAAGAGACAGGAAAATTATAAAAAGCAAAGAGAGAGCCATTTAGTGCAGAAGCAACCAGCTTTTGCCAAATATCTGCAAGGCTTGTCCCTTCCATTTATTTAGGTCTCTGCTCAAATGTCACCTCATGGAAGCCTTTCCCATCACTCTTGAAACCTCTACTCACTGCTCCTTTTTCCTGCTTTGTTTATCTCTACCTGACTTTATATTGTGTGTTTATATGTTGTTATCTGGGCCTTCCCCTCCAGAACATAAGCACCCTGAGGGCAGGGAGTTTGTTTTAGTTACTGCTGTGTATCCCTAGTGTCTGGACCAGTAAGTGCCTGGCACATAGTACCTGTACCAGTTGTCATCAAGCCGATTCCGACTCGTTGTGACCTCCATGTGTGTCGACGGCTCATTTTTTTGTAAGTAAATCTCCAGGCCTTTCTTGCAAAGGGCCCCTGGGTGGCCTAAAACCTCCAACCTTTCAGTTAGCAGCCCAGGGCATTAAGCATTTGCATCATGCAGAAACTCTGCAAAAGCCCTATCCAAACCCAAACCAAACCTACTGCCATCTAGGTCAATCCCTACTCAGAGCAACCCTATAGAACAGGATAGAACTGCCCTATAGAGTTTCCAAGGCTATAAATCTTTATGGAAGCAGACTGCTACATCTTTCTCCCAGGAAGTGGCCAATGCGTTAGAACCGCCGACCCTTCTGTTAGCAGCCAAGCACTTTAACCACTGTGCCACCAGGGCTCCTCGCAACAGCCCTACAAACCTAGAGTGTGCGTGTACAGCACGGCTTAACAGCTGATATTTACAAAGACCTCTCAAGAAATCAGCACAGGGTAGTATATTTTTAGGATTAAATGAGATAATGTTTGCAAAGCCCATAACAAAGCGCCTAGAGCCTAGCAGGCCCACACAAATGTTAGCTATCATTATAGGAAATATTTTAGAAAGATTTATGTCATTTCAGTAAACCTTCCTTATCAAGAATATCCATCTTTCTAAAGCAGCTCATTTCCCGGGAGTTTCAGATAGCTGGAGTCTTCCTGGGGGGCTGATCCACTGGGGAAACAAGAGGTAGCCTGGGTGTGGTCAGTGCCATATGACACTGAAAGTATCTGCTGGAACCAAGCAGAAGAGACTTTAAATGAAGGTGTTGCTGCTGGAACAAACATACAGTCCATTGTCAAGAATGTAATGACTTTAAAGAAAGAAACATTTTTTGGGAGCAATTCATGTTGACCACTCGGAGATAAAAAACGTGTAGGGCCCTGTGAACCAGGCATCTTCACTTGGCTTTGTGTCTAGCATAGGTTGTGGTAAGGGACGAGTCTACGTTAGTATTCAAGGCCACAGAAACCAGTCTGTTTTACCAATTTTACCGTGTAATTACACAGAAGGTGCATGAAATCTATTTTAAGCATTTCCTTTCCTTTTTCTTAGTACGCCTTTCAATGTTCAAGTGCCTATTAATACCTCCAGCCAAAACTACAACTTAAAAACTGCAAATTCATCATACTATCAAGGACCGTTTCCTAACTGTACTCTAAAACCAACATGCCAGGCAAGCTGCGTTCCTGTCATGAACAATGGTATAAAGAGGCTGCAGGGAGGTTAAAAGAGAGTTGATGGAGCAGAAAGAAGGATAACCAGCTATGGATAAGAGAAGGCAGGAAACTTTAAAAAAAGAAAAGAAAAAAAAAAAAAACTGTTGTTACTTTTAATGATCTTTAAAGGGATAGTTCACTATGAAATAGAAACACATACAGTTCTTTCAACTTCCCAAGTTCTTACATCAAGTTCTTAAAAAGCAACAGAGACAGTTAATGGTCCTGAGAAGAAGAGTTGTTAACTATTTATGAATTGTATGTATCTGGAGAACAAGCCCTGGCGGCGCAGCGGTTAAGTGCGAGACTGCTAACAGGAAGGTCTGAGGTTCAAATCCACCAGCCACTCCGTGGGAGAAAGATGTGGCAATCTGCTTCCTTAAAGATTACAGCCTTGGAAACCCTGTGGGACAGTTCTACTCTGTCCTACAGGGTCACTATGAGTCAGAATCAACTCAACAGCAACGGGTATGTATCTGGAGAGGCACTGGTGGTTCAGTGGTGGAATCTTCGCCTTCTGTGTGGAAGACCCAGGTTTGATTCCTGGCCGATGCACCTACCCATCTGTCAGTGGAGGCTTGCATGTTGCTATGATGCTGAACAGATTTCAGAGCAGATATTCCAGACCTAGATGGACTAGGAGGAAAGGCCTGGCAATCTACTTCTGAAAATCTGCCACTGTAAACACTACGGATCACAACGGTCCGATCCCCAGCCAATCACGGGAATGTGCAGGACTGGACGGTAACACTTAGTTCATCTGTGTATGGGTTCACCACAAGTTGGGATTAGCTCAACAGCAGCTAACAACATGTTTCTGGAACTGTTTTAAACCCTTTATAAACATTATCTCTACACTGGTAAAAAGTACTTTTTTCACAGATGGGTAAAATGGGGCTCAGAAAAATTAGGAGATTTGCCCCAACCAGCTGGGTGGGATTCAGTGGCTAAAGGCAAAGCCGTGTTGTTCCAAAGCAGTGCTCTTTCAATTACACCGATGATTCCTAAATGCTAGTGCGTCACCAAGTTTGCACAGGTTCATGGCCAAATGGAAAAACAAAGCTAGAGTAGTCTGTTTTCATAAAGCTACATGTACTCAGTACTTAAATCCTGGTATTGTATCCTTCCTAATATTGCGTGTCAAAATACAAAATATCCTCTCCTGAGAGAAAGGATATTTTGACATGAAAAATTCCCAAATCATAAAATTCATAACTTTGTAACATACAAAAGGAGGCCCCAAAGTTTCTTTTGAAATTTTACTGATTTGTGAAACATATCTGATGACCACCGCATTAGACTCAGTATTTTTCAGTTTACTCCTCGGTGACTCATGAAATCATTTCAGTTTGTCAATACCAGCATTATTTTTTCTTTCTCCCGCCCCCCCACCCCCAATAAAATAGAAAAGAGGAGGTAAGGCCAGAGAGCAAAACGGTTAACTAATGTTTCCTGACAGTCTTGTGTTAATTTGATTAATACATAAATGCATGTTTGTACTGGCTCAGGATATAAAGTTTCTTTCTTACCATGGGTCACAGTCAAAAAAAACTCTGAAAGTCTTTGCACTGTACTATATTGCCTCCTATAGCCTTTTTCTCAGAGTAATACACATTCATTATTGAACATTTGTAAATAACAGAAAATTATAAAGAAGAAAGTTTAAAATCATCAATAATCCCACCACTCACAGATAATTTTTATTGATATTTCTGCCTCCTAGGCATGGTATCTTTTTAGATTAAGCAGACATTAGCTGTGCACTCATGCACTAAATAGTCTTGTTATTATTAGCTGCCATCAAGTCAGCCCCACTCATGGCAACCCCGTGCATAATAAAACGAAACACTGCCTGGTCCTGTGCCATCCCCATGATCTGCTGCAAGTTGGAACATTGTGATCCATAGGATTTTCACTGGCCGATTTTCAGCAGTAGATTGGCAGGCCTTTCTTCCTAGTCTGTCTTATCTGGAAGCTGCTAAAACCTGTTCAGCATCATAGCAACACGAAAGCCTCCACTGACAGATGTGTGGTGGCTGGACATGAGGCCAGGAATTGAACTCGGGTCTCCCGCATCGAAGGCGAGGATTCTACCACTGAACCACCATTGCCCCCTAAATAATTCTAGGTCCTGTGAAGTAGCAGCATGATTTCAATAAAATACTAATCTTCAGTGACAGTGTGCCACCAATGGGGAGAGGAGGTGCCCTTAAACTAGTGTCTTTCTAGTTGGAAGACTAGTGAGAGATCAACTAGTGTCATTTCAGATGTTTCGGAGTCCATCAATCTCTCTGATTACATCAATTGATGGATGGAATTGATCCCCCCCCCACCATAATGCAGGGGTGTAGCTCAAAATGCAATCCTCCATCTTAAAGTAAGCATTTGAGTCCCCCCATTAACATTTTCAACAAAGATTCAATCAAATCAGATTATATATTTTCCTGGAATTTTCCTCCCAAGTGTTAAATATGGTTTATTTTTAGCCTTGGGAGTGATGAAATCTGTGTTAACAGGCCCTGGTGAGAATCATCAGTTCACAGCCAAGCTCGGGGTGCAGCCAATGTTCATGTGTAATGAAGGATGACTTTGAAAATACGGCAACTCCAACCCACACGCTCTTGTGAGGGGTCAGAGGAGGTGCTTCATAGCACGAAAGTACAAGTTATGCCAACACCATAAAGCCCTACATGTTAGTACAGACTCATCCCAGACAACCAGGAGAACTTCTCCTGGGCAAATGTCAAGGCTCCCTCAGGATTAGGACGGTTGCCTGGGACAACACCTCTGCAGCATTGAGGAATTATTCGCATTTGCTACAAGGGAGAGGTGCGTCTAAACACAGCATCAGAACTCATTGGCACGTGAAAAGGAATTCCCAAGTGAATAAGAGTTCAGACGTCTTCACTTTGTTTCATATCAATCATGGGTGCCCTTACCAAGCATTTATGAAGAATCCCATTTTCAGGAGATAAATATGGAACAGTTATATCAAAATTAAGTAAGTTGTAGGAAAACACTACTATATGTAAATATGGAAGTGTCTTTCTCTCTAAACATACATATTTACATTCAAATGAGTTTCTCACTCCCAAGTATGATTTTCATACTCAAAAGGGTACAAGAAGTTTATGATGACGGTCTACGCAGCGATCAGCAAACTAGAGACTGCAGTCCAGCCACCTGTTTTCGTAAATAAAGTTTTATTAGAACACAGTCATGCTCATTCTTCCATGGTACTTTCTATGGCCGGTTGAAGAATGGTCACAACAGAGCTCATGTGGCCCACAAAGTCTAAAATATTTATTATCTGGCCCTTTAAGAAAATGTTTGCTGACCCTTGGCCTATAACAAAGATTTCTGGTGGGGAGATGTGCCTCCTGAACCGTGGCTTGAATAGCTGTGACCACATCTGAGGGCTTCATCTTCCTTTACAATAAACTGGTGACTCTTCTTTCTCCATCGATGTTATGTAAGGGGCATACGAATATTTGTAAAATGTAACAGGAACACCAGCGAGTTTTGGATTGGTATGAAACCAATTTCGCAGAAGTGTGACTGTCAGGACTGCAAGGAATCTACTCATAACCTCTTCAGTGAAACTGACCCCAGTGTTTCAACACTGGACCCAAAGGAAGACTTAAGAAACCTGTTCCCAAGAAGATGCCCAAGAAGGAACATTCTTATCTCCACATTTGGGACTTGTTGTGCACCACTGAGTCAGTCCCAACTCGTAGTGACCCTATAGGCCAGAGCAGAACTGACTCATAGGGTTTCCAAGGTTGCAAATCTTTTCTTTTTTTTTTAATCGTGCATTAGGTGAAAGTTTACAGAGTAAATTAGTTTCCCATTCGATAGTTTGTACATGAAGTGTTCCTTGACATTGGTTTCATTCCCTACTATGTGCCAGTACACCCCCCATTTTCGTCCTAGGTCCCCAATTTCCTTTCATCCTGAATTGCTACCCCTTTCTTCTGTCTCCTCTTTGCTTTTGTGCAAATGTTGCCCTTTTGGTTTCATATAACTGATAGTTCTAAGGAACACGTTCCTCTCAGGTGTTATTGTTAATTTTATGGGCCTGTCTATGGATTGGCTGAAGGGTAGTCTCTGGGAATGGCTGCAGTTCCAGGTCAGAAGGGGGACTTAGGGCTATAGTCTCATGGGTTCCTCCAGTCTCTCTGTCAGACCATTAAGTCTGGTCTTTTTTCTGCAATTTTTCTCACGCTGTGTTCAGGACCCTCTGTTGTGATCCCAGTCAGAGCAGTTGGTAGCAGCAGCTGGGCACCAACTAGTTCTTCTGATCTCAAGATCGTATAGACTGTGGTTCATGTGGTCCCTTAGGCCTCTGGACTAGTTGTTCCTTTGGGTCTTTGGTTTTCTTCATTTTCCTTTGCTCCAGACAGTAAGAGACCAATGGTCATATCTTAGATGGCTGCTCACAAGTTTTTAAGACTCCAGACAATAGGTTGTAAATCTTTACAGAAGCAGACCACCACATCTTTCTCCCTTGAGGCTGCTGGTGGGTTCAAACTACCGATCTTTCAGTTAGCAGCTGAGCACTTAACTGTTGTGTCACAGGGCTCCTTCTGTGGAACTTGGGCCACGTATTTCCCCCTGTCCTGATGCAGGGTAGAAATTAGGGGCCTGCTTTTGAAGAACCTACAGAAACTCTCCTGTCTTTAGCAAATTTCTTCTATCCGTCCCTTGCCCCAGGGCCACAGGCTAGAAACCCACAAAGACACACCTAGTACACACCCATCCTCACACACGCGCGCACACACACACGGGTGCCCCAGGGCCACCAGCTAGAAACCCATCCTGTCTCACACACACGCATACACACAGATGCCCCAGGGCCACAGGCTAGAAACCCACAGACACACCTAGTACACACCCATCCTCACACATGCACACACACATGGGTGCCCCAGGACCACAGGCTAGAAGCCCACATAGACACACCTAGTACACACCCATCCTCACACACACACACACACACACACACAGATGCCCCAGGGCCACAGGCTAGAAACCCACGTAGGCACACCTAGTACACACCCATCCTCACACACACACACACACACACACAGGTGCCCCAGGACCACAGGCTAGAAACCCACATAGACACACCTAGTACACACCCAACCTCACACACACACACACACCAAGTATCCTAGGACCACAGGCTAGAAAGTCATATAGACATACCTAGTACACACCCATACACACACACACACACACAGGTACCCCAGAACCACAGGCTAGAAACCCACATAGACTCACCATGGTACACACCCACCCTCATTCACACATGCACACACAGAGGCAGACCACGCAACCCTGTAGGCTGAAAATAGTAGCAACCAGATTTCACCAACCCTCTCTACCAAACCCAAGTCCTTCCCTTTGGAAAAGAGAGCTACTGTTCAACCTGCAGTGCCTATTACGTGTCAGAAGGGCGCTCCAGGTGAATATCACTTCCCCAAGGCAAGGCCCTGTGAGGCAATGAAGAGTATTCCCCCAACACTTCATGACTCTGACGGCTGTCGGGGAAAAGACCTTTGTTCAACTTGTACTGAATGGTTTGAAAGCCAAACCCAAATCACAATGCCGCCCTGACAATATTTCTATTAAATAAAATCCTCTGTTTTGTTGGGGGCTTTTTAAATCAATCTGCCGCAAAAAGCTTCTGAACAAACTGACTCACGCTCTCCAGCAAGCACTCCTCCACAAAGAACCAATGGACTTTGTTCAACATATTAAAACAGTTAGCAGTTGAGCAGTAATACAATTAAAATGCAGCTTTTTCTGATCCAACTCTTTCTGGTATCAAAAAAAAAAAAAGCAAGCATGCTGAAGTCTGGGAAGTAAGAGACTCCAGACATAGCTGGGTTCAGGTGTCAGCTCCGCCCCTTGTAGCAGAGCTAACATTTACTAAGTGCAGATTAAACAAAAGGTATGGAAGGCACTGAGGCACATACATACTACCACCTTGCAAGGTAGTTTTTTTTTTTTTTTTAACCATTTTAAAGATGTGCAAGGTGAGGCCCAGAGAGTTTAAGAGACTTGTCCAAAGTGAAATACCTAATAAGTGGCAGAACTGGGATTTGAACTCAGTCTGTCCATCTTCAAAGAGCTCTTTGTTTTTCCCTCAACTCTATCCAATGGTAGTTAGACGATGTCAATGATCTGTGACCGCTTTTCCTGGGACAGGCCAGGAGACATGCTGTTTTATTTTCTCTCGGCCTCTCCCTTGAGTCCTTCAAAGCATGTGTTGGCACAACTTTTCTTTACATGCTTTGGTTTAAGCCTGCTTGGGTACATTCACAATTGAGTCATACTTCCTGCACAGCTACAACTCAGCTCCCCTTGGCTGAGTTCTGAGGGCACATCGATTCTTGGCTCGTTTCTCACCTTGTGAATCTTAATTTCAACTTGAGATCATTTCCTCTTGGCCTCATGTATCTTACCTACATGTAGAATTTGCCTCTCCATGTTATTTCTGGAAAGCCTCTAACTGCCTTTGCCCTACTAGACTGTGAACCCCATCAAGGAAGGGTTTGTCTGGCTCATCGCCACTGTATTCCCAACACTTGATAAATATTTGCTGGACCAACGGACAGTACACCTTTGCCACATTTTAAGGAGGTAAGGACACTAAGGCACAGGAACGTTCAAGTAATTTCCCTAAGACCACACAGGGGTGGGCTTTATATAAAGTGATTCATATACCCTTGCTGAGGGTGCCACTGGTAGCAACCTGGCTCTTTCCCAACACTACACTATGCAAAGGAGTTTGAAGCAACACAGATAGGTTTCAAAAGTTACTGTCTCTGTTCCCAGAAGTCTTTGTGGCACAAAGGTAAAAGATCTCCATCCCATATATGGGCTGTATATGTGAATGCGGAGTCCCTGGGTGGTCTAAGTGGTTAATGTGTTCAGATGCTAACCAAAAGGTTGGCAGTCAGAGTCTACCCAGAGGTACCTCAGAAGAAAGGCCTGGTGATCTATGTCCAAAAAAGCACAGTTCTATTCCGACACACATGGGGTTTCCACGAGTCAGGATCAACTCAACAGCAACTGGTTTTGTGTGTGAATGAATCCAACAAGGCGGGTCAGAGGGTGGCGAACATTAAGAGTTCTTGCTCTATCTGCCAAGTTCTGAGCAGGACCATAAAGAAGAAAGCCTTCTTTCAGCCTGCCTAGAAGGGAGGAAGCCAAGGAGGGATGTGCAGAGGCCACCCAAAGTGCCTTCCTTCCTCCTACACCCAGAAGGACCCTACAGAGCCATGAGAGACTGGAGCCCAGTATGTTCTAACTAACATCATGGATAATGCATTATTCATGACTGGCGAGAGTCTTAGTAGCTTCGGTATCAATAAGGCACCCACATTAGGCATTTCTAATTTTCCTTCCACTCTATATAGACTGCATAAGTAGAAGACTACTGCTGTGATCAGAAGAATGGAAAATGAGTCTGAGTACCAAAACACTAAGTGCTTCTATGATGAGGAAATATATTAAAAGTCAGGAAATGCAATGGAAAGAAAAACACAAGTAGAGAGTCAAAGTGGTTAATTGCTGTGCACCTCCAAGAATTTAGAAACTTGTCCAACCATGGAGATTTTTAGCTCCAGTGCTTCTAGCTGCATTAGAGGACACGCTGACAGGCTGTGACTTAGTAATTCCTGAGAACCTGCCTTTGAAGGTTTTCAAATCGTATTTAATACAAAGCATGTTATAAAAAGACTGGCTAATCATTGATCAATAAAATATATTCCCTTCCACAGAGTGCCTTTCCTTTTTTTAAAGCTCCAATCTGAAAACCATTGCTTGTTTCTGGTACCCCTCAGGGATCAAAGACAAACTAACATCAGGCCCTTGGAGCACAAAGCAAAATGGGAGCGTGAGTTGTGGATAGCCAAAAGTAGATTATTGTGGAACAAAAGTGTTTTGTTTTTTAAATGAATCAATATACTCTGTAATCCAGAAGAAGGGTCTTCCCTTTCTCTTCAATTTCCCTGATACCCTATTTAAGGTTAAAACTAGAAAGTCTCCCAAATAGGAGTGAATGATTTGTTCACTCGTAGATCTGTATCATGTATCGAGCCCACAAAATTAGATACAATGACCCAGAGGAGAACCCTCAAGTCCTGCTCAGCAACTTGAGATGATGTTTGCTGGGTATAAATACACCATATTAGTAGGAAATGCGCCATTATCTATGCTCTGTCCCAGATATTGGAAACTTCCGGAATCTGTGTCAGTGAGTTGGAACTGATGGAATATTTGGTAGGACTTCTACTTCTCCACCACATCTGATCCCCCGATCCCCTGCTTCTGCCTCTGTCTTTTTCAACCTCCTATTGCTATGTTTCTTTTTGCTTTCTTGTTTTTTGGGGCTTCCCCCCTCCCCCCTTTCTTCTTCCCCTAAGCATGCTTTTATGTGTAGTTGGGAGCCACAGTTTCTGCTTAATTTCACTGAATTATCATCAATCCAATGTTAAGCTGGGCAAAGAGTTTGCTGTCCTCTGTCTCTGCCTGGGCAAGCCTGCATAGAAGAGGCTAGTTACTTGCAATGCCAAGCTGAACCCAAGCAGTATGATGTTCTTGCAGGCTGAGAGTCCTCTGAACACAGCCCAAGGCATCACCAGCATCCATTTTTTTCTGGCCAAGGCCACTTATCTTCATCATGATTCTATTAAGCAACATTCCTAAAATGAACGTCATCCTTAGTTTCTGATTTCTTTCTTTTTTTGTTTTCTCCCCTCCAGTAACACTGTGTCACGGGACATGTAGAAATGCGCTTATCTATCCAAAGAATGACAAATGTGATTCTCTTGTGACAGGAGCTTCTTGCACAAAACGCTGAGATTCCATTTTCCTGCATTATAATTTTTAGGTCACTACTTACTAAGCCAAGTTAAAATGTTCTGTTTAAATGTAAAATTGTCTTCGTCCAAGACTGGCAGAGTAATGCTGCCATAAGCAAACCAATTGTGCAAGTTAGAAATTCAGTCTCTAATAAAAAGAGGTATTGGGTGCTTAATACAGCCTGCAGAGCAATAAGCAGACCTTAATCTGCTGTCTAAACATC